>NC_053442.1:12868205-13184516 GCF_007990345.1 Gossypium hirsutum | reverse complement strand
GCGCACCTTACCTTAAAAACAAAAGCCATTTCAATGCACAAATACCACATTAATACTATCCAATTCCATTTACTAATTAATAATTATACCAATTCACCTTTTATGCACATTAGTATATCAATCTAAATCAAACTACCCCACATGGCTTAATAAAAAAAAATATAACCATAATCATGCATTACCATATGACCGAATTTCAATTGTCTCTATAGCTAATTTATGCACCACTCACTTGACTAACATTAGTCATTTTCTCCATATCAATGCCGAATCAAACATGTTAAATTTCATATACTATGCATCAACCCAAAATGTCATTTACAAAAGACAATTTGATTTTGATCTATTCAGCTAGTAAGATAATTATATAAAAAGAAATTTATATCAATTTCATAACCAAATAGTCATAATAACTAAACACATTATACTTGACTAGATGACCAACAAATCAACTATAAGTCATGATCATTCTTGTCTCCAAATCCACACCAACAAATTCAATCACACAAGTAACAGTATATTCATAACTTAACTCATCCAACTCATCCACAACCGAAAACACATTCATCAAATGCAATGACATTAACTCAACCAATTTATAAGTCCATATCTCACATGAAATAAACCATAAAACACACTCCCAAATAAGTTCAAAGCATAACCAAATTCACACAAGCATTAACATCAATTTAAGCCATTTTCGCATGGCTATGTATACACAAATTCAAAAATACAAACACATTAAAACTAGCCTATACATGCCACATGTTCAAAGATTCAAACTTCAATAATACCAAAAGATAGTCGATAGTGTGACGATGATCCTTGATGGTTCTCGCCCTCGTAACTAGCTTCTAAAATCTATAAAACAACGAACGTACAAAACAAACAGTAAGCTTGGATAGCTTAGTAAGTCATAAGCAAACAATCAACAATTGAACAGTTGCATTATAAATTCAACTTGGCCGAATATAGACTATCTCATATGTACATTAAAAAAAACCCCTTTTATCATGCATAATTATATCATCACCTAAAATTCTATACTTACCTTATTTCCATGAACACATAATTTCACACGTACATGAACTATTTATCCTGATTTCACATTCGATCTTATCTCAACATTGCCCGCTAAACCATTCAGAATCAATAAGGATACTTAGATTGTAACACCCCAAACTCAGCCTAGGAGTTATGGTCGAATCTGGCGGTGTCATATTGAGGTGTTTGGCAAAAATTGAACTCGTTGGTAAAAATTCGTTTCTAAGTTTAAAAAGCTATTAATTATTATTTAACAAATCATCTAGCCAAAACATTTACCTTGCTGTCTTGCTTTTGTTATAGTATGTTGATCTAAAATTACGGAAGCTTTTGAAACTCTGTTGTTTAAGTCTCGTGCCTTTGAAAGCAATAATTATTTTGAAAATCCATCTTCTCCTAAACTAGCAGTTTAAAATATGTAAGCAAAAGCCCAATTAAAATTTAAAACCCCAATTAAAGCCCTTATTACAAAACAAAACCCAACTTATAATTTAAAGTAAAATAAAACAAAATGTGAACAGCAACAGTTGTGTGGCCACCTCCGAGTCCCTCACGGCACCGAATCACCTAAGATTGAGGATTACCTACACAGTTAAGAGGAGAGGGTGAGTTTACGAAACTCAGTATGAAATCCCTTATCAGTCAATCAATATACAACATGCAGTAGCAGTCTGGGCCTGAGCCCTATACAACAACAGTGTGGGCCTTAGCCCAATACAGTAACAGTACAATGCAATAATGCAACCCATCCCAATCTAGCCTACACACCACTCCATACCACCAACACACCATGTGGAGATAAAATCGACCCACCCAGCCAACACACCAATATCTCAGCAAAGCTGCCAGTAATAGTGATGCAGCAAAGCTGCCAGTAACAGTAAGCAGCAAAGCTGCTACTAACAGTATATGTGGCAAAGCCACCAATACAGTATACTTCCCCTATATCAGAAACTCAACCCTGTGCAGTATGTCATGTCATAAATCACACGTGTATGCAGTATGTCATACTCAGTAACAGTCATATATATATCATAGAGCAAATCAGTCATACGCATATTTCAATTCCTAAGGGTATAACAATCATTTTATCCTACGGGGGTATTTCGATCATTTTACCCTTCGAAGGTATTTCAGTCATTTTACCTTTCAGGGGTATTTTAATCATTTTACCCTTCAAGGGTATTTCGATCATTTTACCCTTCAAGGGTATCTCAGTCATTTTACCCTTCGAGGGTATTTCGGCCATTTTACCCTTCAAGGGTATTTTGGTCACTTTACCCTTCGAGGGCATTTCTGTCATTTTAGGCTCATTACGGCCTAAGCCCATAAAATCACTCATTGAGGCCCCTACAATCTAACACTGTGTTTCATGGGCTCAATTTACCACACGAGCATTCGTACGCCCATATGGTCTCAGCGTCGTCTTTTTTGGCTTTTCAACTTTTACCGATTTACAGTTGAGAGAGGGTGCGATTACACACTTGATGCGATTTACAGATTCCCTTTGTTCCGAACACTTTTATTCCGAAAATCAATGATCATCACACCCTTGCTTCTTAGGCAATGTGCCAATCGACCTCGACCACCACCAGTTAGGAATGGACGCAATACAAGTTGGAGAAAGTGACGAAAACCTTGAAAACCTCGCCGATCTCCCATCGAGAACAAGGAACAAATGAGATGGATATATATCTCACCACAACAACAACCTCCCCAAATTCCAATATTCTCTCATCAAATCTCTCCAAATATCCTTCCTCAATTCTCTCTATGACCAGTTCAGACTCCATTTAGCAGTATTTCAATCCAACTCTACCACCCACACGAATTAGGCAGCAAAATAAATACTCCCTTTTTGATGCGCCACCACTCAAACCTTAGACCCCATGTACACTCTACACACCCCTCACCACTAGACCAACAACTCCTTTGTATCATATTTTAACCACAATAATTTAAGAACCTACTATCTAGATCCAAGGATTTTATTCATTTAAAATAAAAATTTTGCATACGCCAAGGCTTGAACCCTTGACTTCTCAGACATTTCCAAACACTCTTAAATCACTTAATCATTGAAGCAGACATTCATTTATGTCACTTCCTTGCACAACTAAATATTTATGTGCAGTCTAACTATTCCCTTGTTCAAAACTTATTTCTTCTAGGCCCAAAATTTAAGGTGTTACATAGATGGCTCAAAAAGCTCGTACAATGCCTATGTCCTAAACGAGGTCCAACATGTAATCCAATATCGATGCCACTATCCCAGATAGGGTCTTACACGAAATCTTATACGATGCAGATGTCCCAGACATGGTCTTACACGTAAATCTCAAATCGATGCCAGCGTCCCAAACAAGGTCTTACACGATATCATATATTAGATTTCATGTGGTTCGTACGGCTCTTGGATGTCGTAAATTAATCGAATTAAGCTCGTAATTAATCATCCTATTCCAAATTCAATTCGCCATTGTAGTATACGTACATATAGTTCAATTGGGCTATATATAAAATAAATACATTCAATTTAACATTATTTATTCACTTACGAACTTACCTCGGACAAAGACGAACGGAACGGGACGACTATTCGACTACTTTTGATTTCCCCCGTTCCAAATCCGATTTCTTCTTTTCTTGATCTAATTCAATACAAATTTGACTTGTTTAATCATATATTTATTCAAATTTATTAAAAAACACATAAATGGGAAAATTGCATTTTACCCTCTAACATTTCACATTTTCTCGATTTAATCCCTATTTCAAAACAACTCAAAATATTCAAAATTCAACATACTCTAGTTAGGCCGAATCTACCTTAGGTCCCTAGCAACCCAATTCTATCATTTATTTCACATTTTGACCCCTCAATTTACAAAATTTACAATTTAATCCTTAATACACATTTTTACTAAAAATTACTTAATTAAACATAACAATCTAACAACATTTATTTATTTTTCATCATCAAATACAAAAATCATCAAGCTATCAACAATGGAAAATCTCAAATTCATCATCAATTCCGAAAATTAAAGCATGGGCTTGCTAAAACATGAAGCAACGATCTCAAAAACGTAAAAATTATCAAAAATCGATAACTAGCATACCTTAATCAAAGATAGCAATGGCCGAGCCTAGCTTGCTTCTTTTCTTTCTTTTTCTTTTAAATTTTCAGCAACAAGGATGAATGAATCATCCATTATCATGTTTTATTTTATTTTATTACATATTAATTTACTTTTTACTATTTTAACCTTAAGTGTTTAATTATAAACTATATAATGGTTGTCCAAATTTGTCCATGCATATTTCTAATGGTTAAATTACATCATAAGAACCCCACATTATAAAAGCTATGACAATGTAGCATCTTAACAAATAGCTAGCCACTTTTACATTTTATGCGATTAAATCCTTTTATAAATCGAGCACACAAACGATAAAATTTTTACACATATAAATTAACATGCTGTAGACACCAAAAATAATATTAAAATATTTTTGACTCGAATTTGTTGTCCCAAAACCATTGTCCGACTAAAGTCTAAACCAGGCTGTTACAACTCTCCCCCTTAGGGATTTTCATCCCCGAAAATCTTACCATTGAACAGATTCGGATATTGCTGTCTCATAGCATCTTCGGGCTCCTACGTAGCATTTTCAACACCATGTCGATGCCACATTACTTTTACAAATGAAATTTTATTATTTCGCAGTTCTTAAATCTCGTGAGCTAAGATACTAATCGATTTTTCTTCATAAGTCACATCAAACTGAATTTCTATCTTTGATGGAGAAATTACGTGTGAGGGGTCAAATCTGTATTGTCGAAGCATCGATACATGAAGCGCATTGTGTATCTTTTCTAACTCAGGTGGCAACAACAATCTGTAAGCAACCGACCCGATATGCTTAATAATCTCATACAGCCCAATGAATCTCAGACTCAGTATTTTCTTTCATGGAGATACTTTCAAAAACACTTTATCCTCGATCTGAAACTCAATATCTTTTCTTTTCAAATCTACATATGATTTCTGACGATCTGGCGCTACTTTCAGACTATCGCGAAGCACTTTCACTTTATGTTTAGTCTCTTTGATCAAATCGACCCCGTGTATCTTATTCTCACTAAGCTCAATCCAATACAAAGGTGTTCGACATTTGCGACCATACAAAGCCTCGTAAGGTGCCATTTTGATACTCGATTAAAAGCTATTATTATACGCGAATTCAATCAGTGGCAAATATCGTTCCTACGAACCTTCAAACTCAAGAATGCAACATCTCAACATATCCTCGAGTATCTGAATAATTCGTTCAAATTGACCATCCATTTGTGGGTGAAAAGCAGTTCTAAAGTGTAGCTTCGTACCTAATACATCCTGTAGTTTCTTCCAAAATCGCAATGTGAACCTCGGATCTCTATTCGAAACAATAGAAATAGGTACTCCGTGCAATCTTACAACCTGAGAGATGTACAACTCAGCAAGCTTATCAAGTGAATAATCCGTGCGTACCAGAATGAGATGAGCCGACTTCGTTAGTCTATCAACCACTACCCAGACTGTATCTTTCTAACTCAGTGACAGAGGCAAACCTGATACAAAATCCATCGTGATTCTGTCCCATTTCCACTCAGGAATCATAACTGGCTGCAGTAACCCAAACGATACTTGATGCTCAGCTTTGACTTGCTAACAGACTAAACATTTCGAAACAAATTCAGAGATATCAAGCTTCATACCAGGCCACCAGTAAAGCTGTTTTAGATCGTTATACATTTTCGTACTTCCCGGATGTACTGATAGTCTACTGTTGTGAGCTTCGTTCAAAATCATCTGAATCAACTCAAGATTTCTCAGAACACAAATCCGATCTCTGAACCTCAAACAACCCTCAGCATCAATTTGAAACTTTGAATCAGTATTCAAATCACATTGAACTCGTTTTGCTAATATTTGATTGTCAACCTTCTGAGCATCATAAATATGCTATAAGAATAAAGGCCGCGCTTTCAATTCGGCTAAAACTGAACCATCATCAGACATAGACAACTAAGCATTCATAGCACGTAACGCAAACAGTGATTTCCAACTCAAAGTATCAGCAACAACATTTTTTTCCCAGATGATAACCAATAACAAGCTCATCAAGCATTTCAAGCTTTTATGATCTGAATATACATGACATTTCTCATCGAACAGATAGTGGCACCAAATCTTCAATGCAAATACAATAGCTGCCAATTCCAGATCGTGTGTCGGATAGTTCTTTTCGTGCGGCTTTAACTGTCTCGAGGCATAAGCTATCACTTTGCCTTCCTGCATCAAAACACAACCCAAACCATTCAAAGATGCATCACTAAAGATTACGAATTCTTTTCCCGATCTAGTTGAACTAATACCGGAGCTTCAGTCAACAAAGCTTTCAACTGATCAAAACTTTTCAGGCACTTTTCTGACCACTCAAACTTAACATCTTTTTGAAGTAGTCTCATCACCGGGGTTGCAATCATAGAGAAACCTTTTACGAATCATCTGTAATAACTAGCAAATCCTAGAAAACTTTAGACTTCGGATACATTTCTCGGAGGCTTCCAATCTAATATTATCGAAATCTTGCTCGGATCTACCCAAATACCCGATGTTGATACAACATGTCCCAAAAAACTGAATTCTCGTAACCAGAACTAACATTTACTGAACTTCGTATATAATTGCTTATCACGCAAAGTCTGTAGTACTAATATTAGATGTTTGGCATGCTCAGATTCATCATGGGAATAAATCAGGATATCATCTATGAACACAAGCAAAAATCGATCCAAATACTGTCTGAAGATTTGATTCATTAGATCCATAAAAGTAGTAGGTACATTTGTAAGCCTGAAAGGTATAACCAGAAACTCATAGTGTCCGTACCTTGTTCAGAAAACAGTTTTCGACTAATCGGAGTCTTTTACCTGTAGTTGATAATAACCCGATCTCAAATCAATCTTTGAAAACACTGTAACCCCTTTCCACTGATCAAACAAATCGTCAATTCGTGGAACAGGATAATTATTCTTTATAGTCACCTTATTGAGTTGTCGGTAGTTGATGCACATTCTCATGGGTCCATCTTTCTTTTGGAAGATATCTATGCCACTATTCCAAACAGGGTCTTACATGAAATTTTATACAATGTCGATGTCCCAGACATGGTCTTACACATAAATCTCAAATCAATACCACCTTCCCAAACATGGTCTTACACGATATCATATATTAGATTTCCTGTGGTTCGTACGGCTCTCAGATGTCGTAAATTAATCGAATTAAACTCGTAATTAATCATCCTATACCAAATTCAATTCGGCATTATAGTACACAGACATATAGTTCAATTCGGCTATGTATAAAACAAATACATTCAATTTAACATTATTTATTCACTTACGAACTTACCTCGGACAAAGACGAATGAAACGGGACGATTATTCGACAACTTTTGATTCCCCCGTTCCAAATCCGATTTCTTCTTTTCTTGATCTAATTCAATACAAATTTGACTTGTTTAATCATATATTTATTCAAATTTGTTCAAAAACACATAAATGGGAAAATTGCATTTTAGCCCTAACATTTCACATTTTCTCAATTTAATCCCTATTTCAAAACAACTCAAAATATTCAAAATTTCAACATAATCTAGTTAGGCCGAATCTACCTTAGGTCCCTAGCAACCCAATTCTATCATTTATTTCACATTTTGACCCCTCAATTTACAAAATTCACAATTTAATCCTTAATAAACATTTTTACTAAAAATCACTTAATTAAACATAACAATCTAACAACATATATTTATTTTTCATCATCAAACACAAAAATCATCAAGCTATCAATAATGGAAAATCTCAAATTCATCATCAATTCCGAAAATTAAAGCATGGGCTTGCTAAAACACAAAGCAACGATCTCAAAAACGTAAAAATTATCAAAACCCGATCAACTAACATACCTTAATCAAATATAGCAATGGTCGAACCTAGCTTGCTTCTTTTCTTTCCTTTTTTTTAAAGTTTCGGCAACAAGGATGAATGAATCATCCATTATCATGTTTTATTTTATTTTATTACATATTAATTTACTTTTTACTATTTTAACCTTAAGTATTTAATTATAAACTATATAATGGTTGTACAAATTTGTCCATGCATATTTCTAAGGGTTAAGTTACATCATAAGAACCCCACATTATAAAAGCTATAACAATGTAGCACCTTAACAAATAGCTAGCCACTTTTACATTTTATGCGATTAAATCCTTTTATAAAATCGAGCACACAAACGATAAAATTTTCACACATATAAATTAACATGCTGTAGACACCAAAAATAATATTAAAATATTTTTCTGACTCGAATTTGTGGTCCCAAAACTACTGTCCGACTAGGATCTAAACCGGGTTGTTACAATTCATTAAAAAGAAAGGAAAGCATATGGAGACAAATTTTATCCCAAAATTATGAAACGGAGGCAAAAGGTGAAGATATTCACTATAATACTAAAACTGACCATGCCTACGAGGGTGATAAATTTAATGACCTTAATAATATAACTCACCTAGATGGGGTAGATTTCTTTGAGAATCATTAGAAAAATTGATTTTATTTTTACATTTTTATTTTGTTTTAAGTATGTTTTATTTTATTGCATAAAGAATAATTTATATATTTAATAAATATTTGCAATGTTTCTCATATTATATTTTGTTTGTTTTTATGAAGAATATGAATATTAAACAAAATTTTGATAGGCCCAAAATCAATGGAAACATGTGTCTTGCAGATAGTGCTACAACACATACGATACTTAAAGATAAAAAATATTTTTCTCATTTGACAATGAATAATGCCCATGTTAATACAATATAGGGCAGTTCAAAACTTATTGAAGGCTTTGGCAGAGCTATTATATTGTTACCTAAAGGTACAAAATTTGTCATTAATGATGATTTATATTCCACTAAATCTCAAAGAAATTTATTGAGTTTTAAAGATATTCGTCTTAATGGATATCATATTGAGACTATGAATGAGAAAAAAATATTGAATATCTATATATTACAAATGTTGAATGTGGAAAGAAATATGTTTTGGAAAGGCTACCTACTTTTTCATCAGGTTTATATTATACACATATGACTGCAATTGAGTCACAAGTTATTACAAACCAGAAGTTTATAGAACCACATACTTTTACTATTTGGCATGACCAGTTAGGCCATCCTGGATCTATTATGATGCGAAAATCATCAAGAATTCAATTGGACACTCATTAAAGAACTAGAAGATTCTTGAATTCAAGGATTTATCTTGTGTTGCTTGTTCTCAAGGAAAATTGAATATTAGACCATCACCAGCTAAAGTTGGGATTGAATCTCCCACATTTCTGAAACTTATTCAAGGAGACATATATAGGCCCATTCATCCACCATGTGGACTGTTCAAATATTTTATGGTATTGATAGATGCATCTAGTAGGTGGTCACATGTATGTTTATTATCGACTCGTAACCTGGCATTTGCGAGACTACTTGCTCAAATAATTCAATTAAGAGCACAATTTCCAGATTATGCAATCAAAATTATTCGTCTTGATTTACATCCCAAGCTTTTAATGATTATTGTATGTCAATTAGGATAAAAGTTGAACAGCCTGTAGCTCATGTTCACACACAAAATGGTTTAGCTGAATTTTTTATCAAACGCCTCCAACTAATAGCTTGGCCATTGCTTATGATAACAAAACACTCTGTTACAGCTTAGGGATATGCTATTTTGCATACAGCAGCACTTGTGCACTTAAGGCCAACAAGTTATAATAAGTACTCCCCATTACAATTGACTTTTAGTCAGGAGCCATATATTTCCCATCTTAAAATTTTAGGATGTGCAGTATATGTTCCAATTGCTCCACCACAACGAACAAAGATGGGTCCTCAAAGGAGGTTGGGAATATATGTTGGTTATGAATTTCCTTCTATAATTAAATATGTTGAACCATTAACTAGAAATTTATTTACTGCACGATTTATTGATTTTCATTTTGATGAAACAACATTCCCAACATTAGGGGGAGAGAAAATACAACTGGTAAAAGAAATTACATGGGATGGATCATCATTATCTCAATTAGATCCTTGTACAAGTCCATGTAAACAAGAAATTCAAAGGATCATACAATTTCAAAACATCACCAATCAACTGTCTAATTCATTTACTGACCTAAAGAGAATTACAAAATCTCACATACTAGCTGAAAATTCTCCAATACGAATTGATATCCAAATAGGGCAAATTGTTAGTGCAAAAGAAAGTAATCCACGCCTGAAGTGTAGAAGGCCAATCAGTTCCAAAGATAAATATCCTCTTAAAAGGAAAAGAGCAATTATTCAATATGGTAATATTGTGGAGACAGGTGCCCAAGAAGAGGCCAAAGATATAACTAATCAAAAAACCCCCAGAACAGGTTCATGCACCTGAAAATGGTGATAACGAAGAAATCTCAATAAGTTATGTTACTTCAAGAAAAAGATGGAACCGAAAAAATATAGTTGTCGACAATAATTTTGCTTATAATGTTGCTATTGAAATAGCAAAAGAAAATTAGGATCGTAAGCCTAAATCTATTGAGGAATGTAGAAATAGAAAAGATTGGTCAAAATGGAAAGACACAATTCAAGCATAATTAAATTCACTTTATAAACGTGAGGTTTTTTGACCTATAGTCCAAACACTTAAATATGTAAAGTCGGTAGGATATAAATGGATATTTGTGTGAAAACAAAATGAGAAAAATGAAGTTGTAACATACAAAGCACGACTTGTAGCACAAGGACTTTTCCAAAGGCCCGATATTGATTATGAAGAGACATGTTCTCCTATGGTGGATGCAATCACGTTTAGATACCTTATTAGTCTGGCAATACGTGAAAAGCTTGACATACGTCTAATGGATGTTGTTACAGCCTATTTGTATGATACACTTGATAGTGAAATTTATACGAAAATCTCGGAAGGATTCAAAATCCTTTAAGGATATAGAGTTTCTTGAGAAAATTGCTTAATCAGATTAAAGAAAAGTTTATATGGATTAAAACAATCTAGACGCATGTGGTACAATCGTCTTAGTGAATATTTGTTAAAAGAAGATTATAAAAACGATCCAATCTGCCCATGTGTTTTTATAAAAAGGTATGAATCAAACTTTGTGATAATTGCTATTTATGTTGATGATCTAAATTTTATTGGCACTTCTAAAGAGCTTCAAAATTCATTAAATTATTTAAAGAAAGAATTTAAGATGAAAGATCTTGGAAAAATAAAGTTTTGTCTTGGCCTGCAAATCAAGCATTTAAAAGATAGAATTCATGTCCATCAGTCAACTTATACGAAAAAAATCTTAAAGAAATTTTATATGGATAAAACACATCCATTGAGTACCCCAATGATTGTACGATCGTTATATGTAAATAAAGATCAACTTCATACTTGTGAGAATGATGAAGAGTTTCTTGGTCCTGAAGTACCATATTTAAGTGTCATAGGAGCATTGATGTATCTTGCAAACAACACAAGACCTGATATAGCTTTTGCTATAAACTTGTTCGCAAGATTTAGTTCTTCCCCAACACGTAGACATTGGAATGGAATTAAACATGTATTTAAATATCTCAGAGGGACCATTGATATGGGGTTATTTTATTCAAATGATTCAAAATCCCTATTTGTTGGTTATGCTGATGATGGATTTATCGGATCCATATAAAGGTTGATCTCAAATGGGATATTTATTTAAATGTGGAGGTAGTGTCATATCATGGTGTTCGACAAAGCAGACATTAACTGCTGCCTCTTCAAATTATGCTGAAATAATTGCAAGGCATGAGGCAAGCCAAGAGTGTGTTTGGCTAAGGTTTTTAATCCAACATATCCAGAAGATATATAATTTGCCTTTACAAGAAATTATGTCAACTATCTTATACAAAGATAATGCAGCATGTATAGCTCAATTAAAGGGTAGTTATATCAAAGGTGACAGAACGAAACATATTTCACCAAAATTATTCTTCACTCATGATCTTGAGAAGAAAAGTGACATGGAAGTTCAACAAATTCGTTCTAGTGATAATTTAGCAGATCTTTTTTCCAAGGCATTGCCAACCTCAACATTTGAAAGACTACGAAACAAGAATGGAATGCGTCGACTCAAAGACATAATGTGATGTTATCATTCGGAGAAGTCTAAAACACGTTTCCTTAAATGGATGTCTATAACCTTTAAACTTTTATGAAAGACACTGGGTTTTCCTGGTAAAGATTTTTAATGAGGCAACTTGTAACAGGAGATTGTGTACTTTTTTCCTTCATTAGGTTTTTATCCCACATGGTTTTTCCTAATAAAGGTTTTAATGAGGCACATTTTTATTTAAAAGACTTCCAATGGGGAGTGTTGTAAATACATTAAATGGATGTCTATAACCTTTAAACTTTTATGAAAGTAATGCGTTAAAACCCCCCATTCTTTATTAAAGATGCTTAATGTACGTGTTAATGAAGTTGTTAAATAAGCTTCATTCATTTATGTGACATTGAATGTCAATGGCTTATATATAACTCTTTTATAAATGAAAAGAGGAGACAAGAAAATTCTCTATTTACTTTAAGTGTTCTTTTATTTAATTATTTTATAACAAAAATTTATTAAAAACCTTAAATTCCAAACAAACAAAAATTTTAAAATTTATGAAAATTTTTAATTTTTTTACATTCTGAATACTTATAATTTTGAAAAAAAAGATTATGAATTTGTTATTTTTTATAATTTTCTAAGTTTTACTATTTTTGGGATTTTTAAATTTTTTTTGGATATTTAATAATTTTTTAATGTTTATTTTTTTAATTTATTCAGTACTTTTTTAGGCTTTTTTTACATATATAATATAAAAAATTTTAAAAATTTCGAAAATGGTATCCCATCCTGATTAATTACCAAAATGGTATGGTGTGGAGTGGTAGAGGGTGGTGCATAAGCGGTACCACCCCTATTTTTCTGACGACTATCACAGACAGTTAAAAAACACAATTTTTTAATAGGTGAAGCCTTGTTGATAGGCGACACCAAAATGGTTCTTTCTACCATTTAAATACGAATCTAGTCTAGGTTTAAACCCGAGTCTGGATAGTGGTACCCATGGCATAGGCGGCACCAGTGGTGTCAATATCATAGGCGGCACCGATCAAGCATTCCAGTATTTTAGTAGTGTTTGAGCAAAAAAATTTAGAAAATTCAAGAATAGCAAAAAAAAATTCTGTAGAAGAAACATAAACAGACAGATAAGAATTCACAAGGTTAGTAGATATGAATTTTTTTTACATTACAGTAATTTCTTTTGTTTGAAATTGTATTGATAATTTTTATTTCTCTTATAACAGATTTAGTATTGAAGATGGCTAATCAATTTTTTGTATGCGTTTATTTCGATGGAGTAATTTTGACAACAGTTGGATGTATATTTGAATGCATCCAAAAAATAACAATGAGTTTAATAGAAATGTCTCGGATGATGATATGAAGGAAAGGATTAGTGCAAAAATTGTTAGACGTTGTTTGAGAAGGATCTCGAAACTTTTCTACAAGTTTTCAGTTTCGACAGATGCCATCAAATTCACCGTGATGGAACTTGTAGAAGATGAAGACATGGAGACAATGGTCGCTTTTTATTGTGGGAATTGAAGCGACCAAAATGCAGCAATTCAGTTATTGCTAAGTTAACTGATGTGGAGCCAGCTAAAGATCTCACTCCATTAGGTGAAGAACAAGGAGTTCAAGATCCATGTATGGTGGTTCCGATATCGTTTGTTGATAGTCAATCGACTGTACTCAGGATCGACATCGATCTTAATGTTACACCTGCGTCTGAGAACCAAAACCTGAGTCCTCGTTTACAAATACATCTGATGGTGCTTGAGATTGATGTAGATGGTGATGATGAATATGTTAGTAGTGATCCTTCTTATCACGAGGTTGATAATGATCCCAATGTGGACGAAGTTTTGAATGATATCAATGATGAAGGCACGGATGATGACAAAAATGTTAATGCTTCTTCAATCGGGAACCCAATTCGACGTATTGTGATACACAATAATCCTGGGGCACACATGTCGCTCATAGACCCCTATGTGGTGTATGCAGCCAAATTCTCGGAGTACCATGATATACTACCTCCTCACCGGCTAATCGTAGGTTCCGAACCTGGGGAGTTGTTCGTAGGCTAGAAATACAAAACCAAGGAAGAATACTTATTTGCCTCTAAGCGGTATAGCATGAATGTGTCGATGGACTACAAAGTAGTCATGTCTAAATCGATATTGTATATTAGAGAGTGTTGGAGGTCGATGGAAGACTGCAATTAGTGGATACGAGTCGTATTTTCCAGAAGTTGCAGATGTGGTAGATACGAATATTTGTTGGGCCTCATACATACACTTCAATACGTATGACAGAAGATCACCAAAAACTTGTTTGCAAAAACATCTGCACATGTATCATGCTAATGGTGAAGGACATGCAGACCATTATAGTTTCGGTACTGATTTTCGAAATGCAAGCACGACTCTAGTATTGAGTTTCATACTGGAAAGCATGGATAACTAAATATATGACAATGGAGGAGTTGTACGGAGATTGGGATGCGTCGTACAATAAGTTATAAGGGTGGCTAGTTGCTATGCGAGATTACGTGTCGGGGACTGTCATTGAGTTGGAGACACGACTTTTTTATGACTGGAATAACCAACTACAACCAGGAAGAAGAATTTTCCATCGGATGTTCTGAACGTTTGATCCATGTGTGCGGACATTTCCCCACTGCAAGTCGTTTGTACAGGTAGATGAGACCTGGCTATATGGGAAATATACGCAGATCCTACTTATTGTGGTTGCTCAATACGGGAACAAGAACGTGCTCTCAATAATGTTTGCCATTATGGACAAAGAGAACATGGAATCATAGGAATTCTTCCTCACGAGCCTATGGAGGTATGTTGTTAGTGACGATAATATTGCATCATATTCGATAGAGGGAAGGGAATAATTGCCACCATTAGGCATTTTGGTGTATTATGGAGATTCGTTTACTACATCTGGCACATCGCGGCTAACTTCCACCAAGAGTATAAGAATGCAAACTGGCGGAGACAAGTTGTGAAAATGGGTAAAATTTAGTTTCAATATATATTTTAATGTTTTAGTTTGCGACTATAACTTATCTTTTTTTAATACATACACAGCGTACGAGTTAGAGCCACACCATTTCCGGTAAAGGATTATCAGACTTGAGGGTGACATGTAAGGTGAAACGAACACTCCTTTTCGACAATGGTTGGGTACCATAGAGCCGTGTCAATAGGCTTAAAGTTTGATAACGGGTTTCGATATGGTCATATGACCACCAACCTAGTAGAGGTGGTTAACTCCATGTTGAGGAAAACATGACATCTTCTGATTTCATCTGTGTTCTCAGCTACGATCAACAGGCTAGCTACCTTGATGCCAAGAATAGGGTTGAAACAAGTCAACCAGATGAAGGCAGGACACGTATTTTTCAAAGATGTCAGTAATGCAATAGATGCGAACTGTCAAAAGGTGATGTCGATGGATGTGGAAATATATTCATGACAGTTTAAAACACTTTGAGTTACGGAGACCATCGGTCGTCAACCCGGTATCCCATCTAGGTCCTACGAAGTTAATCTCTAAAATAGGCAGTACGATTGCGGGAGGTTTCAAACACTTCATTATCCCTGTGCGCATATCATGGCAGCCTGTGCTCGTGCCTTAATCAATGTTGAATGGTTTATCATTGAGGAGTACGCTCTTGAGCACACGTTGCGTGTCTGAGAAAACAAGTTCCCCGTCCTGCGTGATCTATCTACATGAAAGGTGCCTCCAATGACTTTCGAGCTTGTCGTAGACAAAGGTTTACGTAAGAATCCAAAAGTGATAACACTCTAGAATAACGTATTTTTATGTATTAATTATGTATTTATTCTGATTATGATCCTGCTAATTTGAGCTATTTATGATCTTTTATCTCATAGGGACTAAATTTGAGGCAGAAGCAAAATTAAGGGCCAAAAGCGTGAATTTAGAGATAAAATGGGCCATGTGCGATACAAGGAAAAGTTGGTGCCAAAAGTGCAAGCATGGAGGACACAAGGGTTGAAATGCAAAAAGAAAAAGATTTTATTCTATTAAACTCTATTTTAATTATATTAGGATAATTAATATTGAGATAATTATTAAGGATTATTTTTAGGATTTTATTTTATCTTTATTTATCTTCAATTAAATGTATTTATCTTTTAGGAATTTAAGTAGGATTAGACTATCTCCCCTAGCACTATAAATAGGGGGTGAAGTGACTCAAAAGGGGATCCCATATTTTTCTGTAAACACTCTCTCCTCAAAAGTCTAGGCTTTTGTTCTTTTCATATTTCTTTTCAATAAAATCTTTATTTTTATTTTATTTATTTTCTTTTCTACCACAACCATGAGTCACGAAACCCATCTAGCCGAAGGTTGTCAAAAATCTCCAAAAGAGTTCATGAGGCTTAGAATTCGTACTTAGCCTCCTCGCTGAGTATTCATCGTTTCTCTGCATTACGGGGCTGACGCTTCCGTCCATGTCTCTAAAGAAGTAAGCTTTTCAACGTATGTAAAGGCGGCCGCTTTGTATGTTTTGGGAAGGTTGCACAGTCAGTTCGTTAGCTTACTGCGTCAGAGGTTGGCGAGCCCAAGAGACAAAATGGCGTAGGATTCGCCATTGAGAAGCGTTGATCTAGCATAAGACGATCCCACAGAAGCGACTGTTGGCTAGAGTCAGGTTCCACCACATCATAAGTCTAAGTCATTGGAACTGGTGGTCGTAGGCGTCCTCTTCCACTATAACTGGCTTATTCAGTTTGGGAAGGATCATCTAAAAGCCGAGGATTGAACCCAAGGCGGAACTAGACAATTGGAGGCTGGAATCTCCCATAAGAATTTCCTTTCTCTCAATTCTATTTTTAATTTCTCTAATTTTCGATTCAATATTCTTAAATTTGTTTTTATTTTATTTTTCGTTTTCAAATCCAAACATTTAATTCTGTTATTTTTTTATTTTATTTTTTTTCAGGCACGCAAGTTTTCTTGGGCAAGGTTCTGCCTAGGATTTCACAGAACAAGATATTTTGCAAGTCTAGTCCCTAAGGATTTGACCCTACTTCCCTTTTACTGTTCTTTTTCATTATTTATTAGGGATAGGATATTTTTGGTGCTTTCAACGACCGCATTAGAAAGGTCGTCCGTAAGTGACTGGAATCTATAATGAAATGGAAATCAAGGAGAAAATTGACGAGAAGCTTTGTGGCGTGTGCAGAGTAGCTGGGCATAATTGGAGTAAATGCCCGTAGCGAACCTACCATATTGGACAATCGTCGCGATCAGGTAGGAATTGATCTAATGTACTCCATGATGGAATTTGGATATATATATATTACATAGTTTGTTCCAAGTTTGTTCCAACACATCTCATTTAAAATTGGAAAGTTTGTTCCAAGTTTGTTCCAACACATCTCATTTAAAATTACAAAGTTTGTTCCAATACATCTCATTTAAATTTCAAAGTTTGTTATTTTTGCATTTATATTTTTTCATGTATATAAGTCGATAATTTATATCTAAGACACCATTTTATTTAAATTTAGTACCAAAAAGCCCAAAGTTTGTTCCAAGAGAATTAAGTCGGATATAAACTTGAAAGTTAAGTAAAAAAATGAGTTTAAATGCCCAAGTTTTACTATAATTAAATAAATACAAACTTAACCATTGAAATTACAGAAACCCCTAAAATTGATGGTTCAATGGTGTGGTCCTGGGGGTAAATTGTTGTGGTGGTTGGCGTTCACGTTGCGGGTGTTCACGGAAATCAATGTTATCCTCACTCGAACCTAGGGATGTGATAAACATAGTAGAAAAATCGTATTCCTCAAATGTTTGCCCGGGAGGAGTGCAGTATTGCGGTGGTAATGGGGCAAGAGGAGTGGAGTACTACGGTGGTAATGGGCTGAAGATATCAAATGTCATCGATGATCTCGGATTAGATAAATCAAAACTAGACTCGGGAAACTCTGAATGATATCCGTGGCCTGGCGAGCCCAGGAAATAGTCATCGACCACTAAGTTGGATGATAAGAACTATCCCTAGACATGTATAAGACCACTTGGGGTTAGGCGTCAGCTCATGTTTAGGTGAGGGCTCTAGCTCAGGTGTAGGAGGCGAATGTGGAAGGGGACAGAAGGGTTGCCCAAGTCGTGACATGTACGGCGGGATAACCATCAATTGCCCACCAAATAAATACGGTTTCCCTATCTCAAAGTACCACTGTATGTACTCTAAGGAGGGCTGCAAATTGAAAGAAAGATCTATGTAAGGTCTCTACCCCATCCGGTTTTTCCACACCATAATATATTGTTGATGCATTACTACCCAATTATTTCCATGTTTTCCCCTCTTGTTAATCTCGTAGATCTTCCCCAATTTCACTGGCAATGCCAGGATATACTATATGCATCCGAACTGTTGGAGTACTCGATCCTCGTTATAGTACTCCACTATCTGGAAATTGATATGGGTGCGTTAATGCACCACATGTGGGAGTGGATGTGGGCAGATGAGGGAATAACAACCACAATTTTTGGGAAAGAATAGGGCATCCAAATGAACTGCACAATTAATAACATGGTTATATTAACACGGGTCGAGTAAGATAGATAAAGTAATTACATGTCATGAATATTGGAATAACTTACCCCCTTCCGACATGTGTCTTAATCATCAGACAGTATATTGGAACCGTGTATGACCTCTCGATATTCGAATTAGTATTCCATCTATGAAAACAAAAAACTTGTTAGAATAATATCATTAGAAAAAAAGTGTCAAATAATTGTTATAATGGGTAAATTTTTATCACCTATTCACGATTGGAAATACATATGCTTGGTGACTAATCGATGCCAAGAATGGCATTCGGTAAAGCGCCCAAGGCTACAACAATATAAGGCATCTGCCTATGTTCACGGTAGAAGGCTTTGTCGTCCGGCAAAGCTCGTGATACAACATAGTTAGTACTGCGGAACCCCAACTATACGAATGGATGTTATGCAAATCAGTTAACAAGGGCAAGTACATCAAATGGACCTTGTTGTTGTTTGCATCCGGTATGAGTACACCCCTTATAATGTGCATAATGTACGCTCAAGCAGTGCACATCACCTCTCGCTCAGTGGTAGTAATCGGTAAATGCTCGAAATTGGCCTTCAACCATGAAAACCTCGAACCCGTAAATTTCGACTTAGCATTACCGGGAGAAACTCCCAGTAGGTTATAGCAAAAAATGGTCAGCTCAGAGATCATACTTACGCCCATTACTGCACTCCCGTTGATTAGGAGCCCGAGTTGCAGTGCAACATCCTCCAGAGTGATGGTACACTCCCCACATATCAAATGGAAAGTGTGGGTCTCTGAGTGCCACTACTCGACCAAAATGGATATTAAGCCGTATCGCAAATCAAACGTCCCGATTAATACTGTTGATCCAAATTCGGCTGACTCCAAGTATGGCATTAGCCATTCATCCAGCAAATATCCTAAACCATTCTCACGACCGCTTAATGCGCGGTATGGGCCCTGGCACTATTAAATTACAAAAATACTTAATATAATCTAATTTAATTTCGTAAATGACGTGGAACTTTTTATAAGGGGACTCGTGAGTAACAAATAACAATTTTATTACCATCTCATTAATTGTTTTAAATATGTGATCATCATCGTTAATCAAAGAATCCATTTAAATATTTGCAATTAAAAAAAAGTTCAATTAGTTTGTTGCAGAAACACATTTCGGTAATTAATTTGTATTTGGGCTTTTTTATCCCACTAATAGGAAAAATATTATTAAAATACATAAATGTGACACCTTAACACGAAGTTACGAATAACACATTTCGATAATTAATTTCTAAGGTGGTTCATTTTAAATAATTATCAAAACACCTAAATGTAATACAATAAATATTACAATAAATATAGTACAATAATATCATTACAAAAATACTAAACAGTTTTGTCCACATCACATTTTTTGTTGTACTATTGCAGGATATAATAAATTCCAACTCAATTATCCCATCTTTTACCTACAAAAAAAATGTTAAAATAACAGAAACTATCAAAAACAAAATAAACCTAATTGGACTATATGTTGTTATTTGCATCTAATAATAAACCAAAAAAAAAAAAAAGCCCTTCAAAAAATATAACAGAAACATACCTGCACACTTTCTTACAAACGTAGTACCTTACAAAAATAATTTAAAAAAGAATCAAAATCTCAATAAATCAAAAACATTTGTAAAATAATTAAAAAAACAAAAAATAGCATTAATAACCTATAAATCAAAATAAACACTAAACTAAACAAATAATTTATAAATACTAAAAAGTTACCTCTTTTGATCTTTTCTGTTAAAACCCTAAATGAAATCCTTTTTGATCTTTTTTTAAACCTTAAACAAAACCCTCTAATCTTTTTTTAAACCCTAAACAAAGCCCTCTAATCCCTATTTTTTTCAAACCATGATCAAAATTGTTTAATCTTTTTTTATTCAAACCTTAAACTCTAACAAAACCTTTTTCTTCAAACCCCAAATCCCTAACGAAATCTTTTTTTTCAGTTCTCCTTCCCTTCTCTTTTATCTTTTCCTTCTTCTTTTCTTTATTATGCTAATCTTCTATTTTTCTTTCTTTTTTTTTCCTTCTCATTCTCTTCTCTTTCGAATTTATTTTTTTTCATTTTGGGAGACTATGGTTATAAGGTCTCCCAAACCCTGAATTCACGAGACCCTTAAGGGTCTCATCCCATCACCACGTAGCAATAGTAGCCATGGCAGGAGTCAGGGCTGGCATCGGTGCCGCCTGTCAAGAAGGCTTCACTAGTGCTGCCTGAAACGCAACCTTTAACATATTTTTTTCGATTTTCCTTTTTTTTTTTCATTTTACATTTGTTTTGTATTTGTATTTGAGTGCTGTAGTCAGGTATTTTGGTACCGCCAATGAAGAAGGCTTAGCCATTAAAAAAGTATTGTTTTAATTGATTATGACAGTTGTTGGGAAATAAGGGTGGTGTTGCCTCTGCACCACCCTCTACCACCCCAAACATCCCATTCCCGTAATTAATCGGGGTGGGATACTATTTTTGAACATTTAAAATTTTTTTATATTATATATGTAAAAAAGTTAATTATTTATTTTAACACGTGATAGCCTGTAATTGGATGAATTAAACCAAAATGATAATTTAAATATAGTTGAGGGGACAAAAGACGTATTCAACAATAATTTTACCACCATCACTCAAAGCGAGCCTCAATACTTGTCCTTGATCTAGTAGGATTTGGGCAAAGTTTTAAATGTGGTTCTGTCAAACTTTACAAGGGGCCCAAACCGAGCAGGTATTATTGGACTTATATAAATTATAAAGCATCAGAGCCACACACGTGTTGAGTTGGTACTACTGGCTACCGTTAGATGATTACCTCCTGACCGGAATATATTCTCAATAAAAGGCGTCGAACTGGTTTCTGTCTTATCTTCATTCAGCTTGACTCCATTGGTCCACTTGACCTTTGAATTTACCCAAACCGTGGAGAAGGGAGAAGAAAAAAAGTATGGGTTCTGATTTGTTGAGTCAAACAAAGCCAATCCCAATCCCAACCCAAGAAGAAGATCCTTCAAGCCAATCCACAGCTCTCCTTTCTTTCAACACTGATTCTTGTTTAGATCCTTCAACGAAAGCATCCCCTTCCAGGGCCAGCACCACCATCATCTTCATTGCTTTAACACTCCTCGCTTGCATTGCTCTTTCCGCTGCCTTGGCCTTTGCTTTCCTCTTTTACTCTTCCTCCTCTCCATCATCTTCCTTTTCAGCTACACTTCACAACATTTCTCGTCCTCTGAAGACACTGGAAAAGCCGGTGGTCATTTTGATTTCCTCTGATGGGTTTCGATTTGGGTACCAGTTCAAGACCTCAACACCAAACATCCACCGTTTGATTGCTAATGGGACTGAAGCTGAGACGGGTCTGATTCCTGTTTACCCGACTCTTACTTTTCCTAATCATTACTCTATCGTGACTGGCCTGTATCCTGCTTATCATGGTATTGTAAATAACCATTTTGTGGATCCTAAGACTGGTGAGGTTTTCAATATGCGAAGTCATGAGCCCAAGTGGTGGTTAGGTGAGCCGCTTTGGGAGACTGTGGCCAATCATGGGTTAAAGGCTTCTACCTACTTTTGGCCTGGAAGTGAGGTAAAAAAGGGTTCTTGGGATTGTCCTAAAAACTTCTGTATGTTCTATAATGGTTCTGTTCCTTTTGAGGATAGAGTTGATACTGTTTTAAGCTACTTTGATTTGCCTAGTAGTGAGATTCCTGTGTTTATGACAATGTATTTTGAGGATCCTGATCATCAGGGTCACCAGGTTGGACCTGATGATCCCGAGATTACTGAGGCTGTTGCTAGAATTGATGGTTTGATTGGGAGGTTGATTGCTGGTTTAGAAAAAAGAGGGATTTTTGAGGATGTTACCATAATTATGGTTGGAGACCATGGGATGGTTGGTACATGTGATAAAAAGCTGATTTTCCTTGATGATTTGGCTCCTTGGATTAACATTCCAGGGGATTGGGTCCAGTATTATAGTCCGGTGCTTTCAATTCGACCACCTCCCGGTTATGCACCATCTGATGTTGTTGCAAAGATGAAAGAAGGATTGGAATCTGGGAGAGTTGATAATGGGAAGCATTTGAGGGTTTATCTTAAGGAGGAGCTACCTAGTCGACTGCATTACGCAGAAAGTGATCGGATTCCTCCCATAATAGGGCTGGTTGACGAGGGTTTTACAGTAGAGAAGAAAAGGACTAAGCATAAAGAGTGTGGAGGGGCACATGGGTATGACAATGCATTTTTCTCCATGAGGACCATTTTTATTGGTCATGGTCCTCAATTTGCAAGGGGAAAGAAGGTGCCGTCTTTTGAGAATGTTCAGATATATAACTTGGTAACTTCAATTCTCAAGCTAGAGGGTGCTCCTAATAATGGTTCTTCAGCATTTGCTGAGTCTGTTCTTTTGCCTAGTCAGTAATTTTATCTCCTAAGCATGTTCAGAGTGATCTTAGCTGCTGAAATATGGGAGTAGAAGTGGGCAAGATGTCAGCTGCAAAGCCAAGTGATTATCTGTTCATCAATGCATATAATTGCAAATGATGTTAGTGAAATTTGGACCAGTTGATAGCATTGAGTTACAGATGTTTGTAGTTTGTATCTCCTCTAAATCCTTGGCTCCAACTTTGCGCTTACCTGAACTGCAGCATGTCATCTGAAATTCATATTACTATTTTGTGCAATGCTCGTATGATGTTTTAGAAGTAAAATCAAACTACATTGTTAAAAACCAAAATATTCTGGCATTGTTCTCTCTGCTTCTGCTCCCTCCTTAGACAAGGCGTAGGTTGCTCATCCAATTTGGGGTCTTTTTCTAGCACCTGCTTTGGATCTTGGTATTTATAATAAATTGAAAACTTGTTATTTGAAGATAGTTTTTCAGTATTTGCTTTTTTACCTGGATGGAAAATTGCATCATACATTTATGTTTTGTGGGATTAATTTTGTCTAAGATTCTTATAGCAAATGGACAAGGTTTTTAGGGTTTAGGGCTTAGGGATGATTTGCTTTATTCATTCTTGTTGAGGAACAAAAGGGAGCATTGGACTGTAAGATATTTGGAATCATGCAAACAAGGAGTACATACTATTTGACATAGAAGTGGTTTCTTAAGATTTTTCAAAGGCAAATATTGGAATCTTTGATTCTTATGGAATGCAATGTGTTTATCCTGCATGGTTGACTCTGCCATTCTTGTGAAGAATGAAGAAGGGTTGTGGTACTGATGTTTGTCCATGGAGGTCATAGCAGAGTTGGTCAGGGACATTTATAATGTTCTATGATTTATTGTTAAGTTCAGAGATTCATGAAACCAAAGTTTGATAAAATTTTCAGTTTTTCTATTCATTTGATCATTGTTACCCACACTGCATAAGTAGAATGACTTAGTTACACTCTGTAGGCTTAGGTCTTTACTATCGATACACTCTCATTAGAACTTATGGAAGATATCAGAGAAATGCCGGTTTAGAATAAGATTAAAGAGTTTGAGAGTAAGTTTTCTTAGAGCAGTCCTGGTTCTACTTACATGCTTTTAGCATATGTTCGTGGCATTTCTTTTTCTGGTACTTTTAGGTGCATTTCTGCTTTTAATGATATTCTTCTTAACCCAAATAAAATAAGATAATTTCTCTTTTTATCTATTTATATTTTTGTTGAAAGCATAGCATGAATCTGAGTCACGCTTAGGAATAAACTAGTCGGTTTGTTGATCATTTTCTTGGATAATTTATGAGCTTAAAGAAATGTCGAGCTTATTCATGGCAGCTTGAGGTAAGGTTTAAGTGTGGAAGAGAGGTAAAGGTTCACACGGGGGGCCTTGAGCATGATTTGGCAAAGTAACAGTAGGTTAAGTGTCTTGAGGATGAAGGGTTATTTATACCCTTCATGGTGGGATCCTCACCATAAAGGTCTCGTATGTGGGAGAGCTGCTAGCTGAGTCATGGAGGGCTCTCAGCATGTGTATTTAGATGTGATTGGAGGATGCATTTTCCTGCTAAAGACTCTCACATGAGTCCCAACGTGATAGGGGAAGAAGGGTAAAGTGTCTCTGCATGTAATACCTAGCTATCTCCAAGGGATCCAATCTTCTACTTCTATAGTTAGGGTCATAGGTGGTAGGTGCTCGAGGAGCATCGAACCTTCTTCGTGTTTTGTCGAGGGGGCTTTCTTTTTATGTCTTTGGATGTTCAAGCGAACTAGTTATAATAAGCCCAGCACATCTCCAAACGTGACAAGTTCTTTACAAGTTGAAACCAACTGTAAATTAATGTAATATTAATAACTAACCTATTTAAAATCACAGGTGAAGAGGACAGGTTAGCTAACACTGCCTTAGTTGTAAAAGAAAGTTGTTTTTGGTGTATGTAATATTAATAACTAACCTATTTAAAATTCCCCAAGTATTAATATTGGTAATCAGCTGGTACCTACTTTTACACCAAAGCCGAGTCCCCGCCATCCACCATTACCTGGGACTGGAGGCCATGCATTTTATTTTGTCACATTTCTTAGAAAAAAAAAATCAAAGAGATTGTGGTGGTGCAATGAAATCTGGCCTAAAAAATCCCTTGAAAAGGGATTGTTCCACGCATTCCATCCTAGCAAGTTCCCACATTAATCTCGTCAAAGCTTGATATTTTCGAATCCCACCTTTTTCAGCTTGGAATTACCTTCTTATGAGGTATGATGAGAAAAACTTCGTAATATTTTGTTTTACTCTAATTTTGTTGATAAATACACTATAGATTCTTTTATACATGTCTATGTTATCAAACAAAAATTGACATGTAATTCTTTTTAGGAATAATATATTTGAAAAAGGAAATTATTTGTTAAAAATCCTTTTATAAAAATTCCCAAATTATATATTTTTAAAAATAAAGTAGTATGAGATATATTACAATGTTTTTTTTTTTGAATAAACAAGTGATTAATGTTAGCTAAAGTACTATGGGATATATTACCAGAGACATATTTAACACGAAATTAATGTTTAAAAATTAAAGTATAGGGTGTATATTTTATAAAAGAACATTAATTATTCTTAAAATTATTTCATTAATAAACTATTGAAATTATAAGTGAAAAATAAAATTATGATGGCTAATTGTATCTCTAACTCAAAGGTGTAAGGAAAATGGAATCCATTAAAAATGCTTTAGCCTAACTTTTCTTCTCTTTCTTATTCTAAATTTTAACTGACAGCTTAACAGGCCGACCAGTTAAAGGTCCTGAAGCCGAACCAAGGAAATTATCAACGAAAATGCAACTAAAACACTTGTTTTGTTAACTAACTACCCTAAAATATAGGAGGCTGTCTTTCCCTTTGACTTTTTGCCTTAGACAGTTTGACCTTCTCTTTCTCAATCTCCATGCTTCTATCCCGAATAAATAAATAAATCCCACGAAAAGTTTCACAAACTTTATTAGTTTCACAGCTCAAATTAACCTGAAAACTTTATAAAGTACATCAAATCTTTCTTCCCTTTCAGTCTCTCCCTGCTTTCCTTAGAGAATCTCTTTAGATTAGATGGCAGATGTTAATAGATTATCAGCATTACCGTTTCGTTCTTCTTCAGCTTCGTTGCTGACATCCTTTGCATCCACCTTGAACTCTCGACAACTGGGTCTTCCACCCAATTTTAATCCAGAAAGGAAAAGCTGTTCTTTGTCTTCTTCTTCTCCTTCGGTTGCCGGTGTTTCTAGCCTTCCTTCGACTTCCAGGAAACAATTGCTGTCTTTCAAGGTAAAGGGATTTGCTTTTTTGTTCTGGGTTTTTTTTTGGTTTTATTTCTATTCATCAGTCAAATTATGAGTACCCATTTGTTTGTTTTTGCATTTTTTGTATGAAAATTAGGAGACTGATGCATCGTTTCCCTCATTTGAGTTTTGCCTTCTGTTTTTTTTTTGTATGAGAACCTATTCGTTTTGATTCTATTGGTCATAGAAGCTTTATTTTGAATTTGGATCTTGTTCTTTTATTTATTTATTTCTTGCTTACCACTGTTCTTTAATGAGTTTGGGCTAATCTATTGTCCCTTTCTCTAGGCTATTATAGATTAACAAACTCTATGCTCTACTGCAACTACAATTTTCAGCTTAGGGCTTGTGTACAGACTACAGAGCGCCTAAACTTTCTTACAATGATTTCTTTGAATCCTGTCTCAACTGGATCAAGGCATAGAGTTTTGTTTACCAGTTCTCATCTGTGCCATATTACATGCCTTAAGATCTATCAGCTTACTGATGCTTATACACCTGGTTTTTGTGGGTCACTAAGTTGGGAGTTTTCTAAATTCATTTCATCATCCCTGTGTATTATTCTATTTATTGTCAGTTCCTTTTTTACCAGAACATGGTTTCGGGATGATGTTATTTTCTGGCACATTAACTTGGTAGTGATCAGTATCTACCATTTTATGGGGGTAAGTATGTTGAATTCCGAAGTTCTGTGGTGAAATCTCTTGCAATTTTAGTTACACAGTTTCACTTGATTTGGACTTCTTATCACTTATGGCTGATAGCATTCACTTATTTATTGTTATTATGAATTGCATGAGGGTAAAACATGTTAAAAGATTTAAGCACGAAAACTTCTCCAGCATTTATGGCTTCTTCTCGTCATTCATGGCTGATAGCATTAACTTGTGGTGACTTGAGTCAGTCTTACTGCTAATTATGTATGAAATGTTGTCCTGCACTGGACTTTACTGGATTTCTTGATACTATTTGGAGAAACTATTGATTTGTGTCCTACAGATGAGATTTAGAACCATTAACCAAGTTTCTTATTGCAGGTTCATGCAACTATCACTGAAACAAACCAGCCGAAATGGTGGGAAAGGAATGCAGGACCAAATATGATTGACATTCACTCCACTCAAGAGTTTTTGAGTGCCTTAAGTGAAGCTGGAGACAGATTAGTAATTGTTGAATTTTATGGAACTTGGTGTGCTTCTTGCAAAGCTCTATTTCCTAAGGTAACTAATGCCTTTCTTGACCTCTATTCAGGTTTTGTAATACTTGAATGTTCAAAATCAACTTTTAGTCCCTATTAATTCTATTTGATTTTTGCGTTGGAAGTGCTTTAGGTATATCTTGTATAAATATAGTGTTATTCTTATTCCAATAAAATGATGAAAAATAGATAATGACTCTGAGTTGCCAAGTGGATCTTGGTTATGCTGAGTTTCACCTGGTCTTGGCAATTTATACAGAAGTTGACATTTGTTAAGGTGGTCTAGATGACATGATGATCAGTGGAGGGTTCAGTTGTTCTCCGATATAACGGCCATCCTTCTTTATCAGGAAATATTGGCACAGGGTCTTTCTATATGAAATGAAAATATGCAATCAAAAAGCTTACTGGAGCAGCATAAAGCCTTCGATGAAATTCATAATCTCTTAGTGTGAGATATCCATGAAATGCAATGGATCTTCAGATTAAATAACTGGAAAAGAGGGGGCATGTGGGGTGGGAGCACGCTTTCCAGCAACTACTACTTGTTGAGACTAATATAATTTAGTCATTTCCATGTAACCAAATAATAAAACTGATGCTTGCACTATCTACTCATCTTGTTTGACAGAGCAAAAGTTTTTCAGTTCACTGCATGCATCTACTCAAGAATGCATCTGATAACAGTTTCTCAAATCAGGCTAATAGCTGTGCTCTTTAAGTAATTAATGTTTGAAGCATTTAATGTTATCCACTTTTTGAAATAGCTGATGTTGTTTCTGAACTATGGCAACTTTTTCCTGATGTTGCCTTTTGATGAATCTGGCAGCTCTGCAGGACAGCCCAAGAAAACCCTGAAATTTTGTTCCTCAAAGTCAATTTTGATGAGAATAAGTCTATGTGTAAAAGTTTGAATGTGAAGGTGCTTCCTTATTTCCACTTCTACCGTGGTGCACATGGTCAACTGGAATCATTTTCTTGTTCGCTAGCCAAGGTTTGTATTTTATCCCCTCCGAGCCCATGGTCATGTTTGCACTTGTATAAGTTAACTGTTCTCCACTTGGCTGCTGGGAAATGGAATAGAAAGGGGAAAAAAAAAGAAGTTAGCCATAGAATAATCATAGGAAAATTTAGCCCAACATTAGAGCACTGTCCTTGAAAAAGAGGTTGATGCATTGAAATCTGGTTCTAGAGTACATTGCTTGCTCGACCATAGGTGCACCATCAGAAGAATCTTTCAGCATACTGTAACTTGCTTGAAATGCTGCATGTTAGAATAATGATTCCTTTTTTCCCTCTTTTTGGTGCTGGTTATTTGGTTAAGTGAATAGGAAGAGAAATATTCAAGGTGGAAGGACAACGTACTAGAAGACTCTTCTTTATGCATATTTAGGCTTCTGACTTGCATGTATAGACGACCAATTTTCTTATGCAACTGCATCATTTAAAGAAATATTCAAAATAAAATGATTAGCTACTTTTCCTTATCATCTGCAGTTTCAGAAAATAAAGGATGCTATCCAAACTCACAGACAACCGCATTGCAACATTGGTCCGTCAAAGGCAGTCGGAGACCTGAATCTCGAATCCGTATCTGCACCAATTGAGAAGCCAGCTGTGTCAACCCAAACAAGCGATTCGTTATAAAGCATGTGTCTCCATATGTGCATTTCCATGTATATTGCACATCCAGTCGACACTCATTTTCAGCTTATCTTAATAGTATTCCTGTATATTGGCATTTTTCTGTGTAAAAGAATACTCAAGTAGAAATTCGTAGCTTTGCAGCATTCTTTTCGTAGCTTTGCAGCATTCTTTCTCATTCTTATTCTGCCTGTTATATATGTAACCTCCAAATTCAAGTGGAAATCAAATTCCCATGTTTCTGAAATCTGAACCATCCTTACCTTTTTTTCCCCCGAACTCTATCCGTACAATATAAGAAATTCGATGTCTTAAAATGGTATGTATGCGGCTTTCACAAAGTAGATCAAACCTAGCAGCCATTGTAATGAAATGATGAAACCGTGGACCTTGGAAACAATAGATGACGAGTAAGATATCCACGTAAACCCAATCTGAATCACTAATATTAAGATAAGACATCAAAGTATGGAGACTACACCCACAACTGATCAGACGGTTGTCAATGCCCCACGTGGCTGATATCATATCCCAGGTAGCATCATATAAAAGTACAAACCTATATATACGATGAGGTGACGTCAAACATGGCAATCCTCGGACTTCAACTGCAACAAAGGTTTCCCGTCTTGACTGCTGTTTGTTATTCTCGCTTAATTTCCGCTACAATTCATGCTCCGGCTGTTGCTTCTGTCTCTAGTCTTTCGTGTAAGCTAAAAAAATGGAACAATGGTGGTAGGCTGCCACGTAGACTGGTGGTAGGCTTAGGAGCTTCATTTTGGGCTCAGTACATGAACATGGCCGGCAATAGCAAATCTTTTATTGCTTCTGCAAGGCTAAAGGGTGCTGTTGAACAGGTTTATTTTCCAATTGATTATTATTTCTTCTTTCTTCCATTTGGTTCCTGGGTTTTTTTTCATTAATAGCTTGTGGGTTATTTCAATTTTATAGGCAATTTATAAGCTTTTGAAAATGGGTTTGTATCAAAATGGAAGAAAAGAACCTCCTAACTCATTAGTTGATGCTTGATCATAATAAAGATTAAGTTCATTGGATTGTATAGTTGATCAATTCTTGGCCTGTAATAAAAGAAAATTTTGCACTTCATTTATTTATTATTCTTCATGAAAATTGTATAAGTGGGTAGGCAACAAATCTTATTGCCCTTTAGTTCTTCAGTTCAGCACCAAAGGGTTAAAAGGTATATACTTTGATATGAAACAATTGCGTTGGATTCACTGAGAATGAACTTAATCATGCATACAAGTTCTTAAATCAGAGATGATTTTGAGCTGAGTTCCCGAACCTCAATTAGGTCCTGCAATGCAATTGGTAGTAGTGAATGGTTTCACGCGCGCGCATTCACAAGTAAAAACAGCTAATCTATGAATCGAAGTGCTTGGTGGAGTTTAATAGCCTCTTCTGTTTCTTGCTTTTCAGTTCATGTATGCTTTTAGTTACTTTCTGGAGTTCTCATCATTCCACCATTGTCCTAATTCTATAGTTCACCAAATCTCCTTGCTTGGCTTCATAGGCATTGCAGAATGCGGAATGGCCAAAGCAGTTCCCCTTCAAGGACGAGGATTTCCAACGCTTCGATGAGTAAATAATCCAAACTACATCTTGCTGTTTAAATTGAACTCTTATGTTAAATTTCGTCTTTCCTTGAGGTTATTCATCTCATTTTGTTCCTGCTTTGGTTATTCCTTGCATTAATATCCTTGTTGCTGCTTTGTACTGACCATCTTCTTGATGATTTATTCACATTTGGGATTGCTGGTCGGAATTTGGAGAAGTAAATTTTCAAGCATCTTTCATCAGTTATAGAAGAATGAGAGTTGCGAAAGTGCGAGATGTTAGGCAAAACTCTTTGTTCTAACTTAAACAAAGTAACAAGATTAAAACACAAGTCTGTGGAATCTATTATTTCTCAAAGACTGGGGGCTTTTTGTTTCAATCAAGCAGTCCAAACTTGTTACCTGTATCTCATATAATTTCCCTCTAGATTTTGCCATATAAAATAGGAAAAAAGAAGTTGATTAGTACCGCTAAACAAACAGGAAAGCTCTCAGCACTCCATAACTCATCCTATATTATACTGATTAAAGGATTTAATGCTTCAGCGAGTGGTTCAATCTAGCAGATATCATTTAGCTGAAAGTTTACACTTTGCTTCAACAATTTCCAAGTTTTATTCTCAACGTTAAGCATATTGATGAGTTTCATATTTTCATAGCTTTAATTCACCTTTCAGAACATCAGATTCGATGTTCTATGAAGCGCCACGCTTTGTTACGCATATTGATGATGCAGCCATTGCTGCACTTACTAAATACTACTCAGAGGTTTTCCCTCCCAGCAATACTCCTGGAGTGAGCATCTTGGATATGTGCAGTAGTTGGGTAAGACATTCTTAGTGTTGAGATCACCCTCTTTCTCTATCACATTCTCATGATGCTGTTCTCGGTTTTATGTTTAGGTCAGTCATTTTCCAAAAGGATACAAGCAAGAACGGGTAGTTGGAATGGGTATGAATGAGGAAGAGCTTAAGCGGAACCCTGTGAGTTCAACATTTCTTCTCACTTTTTTACTGGTTGGATTATAAGCTGGTCATCAAAATGCTGCTATACAAGGGTGATTTTAGCAACAACTTGAATGATATAGTTACTTCAATCTATTAATGAGTTCTACTAAAATAATAGTATTAAGTTCTAGAAATCATTATCTGTGTGAGTTCATGAGTACAACTGAAGTATGACACTGCAGCTGTTCATGACATTATTACCTTAAATAATTGTCTTTGTAGGTTCTAACAGAATATGTTGTGCAAGACTTAAATTTGAAACCTAAGCTTCCCTTTGAAGATAATTCCTTTGATGTCATTACCAATGTGGTGGGTGTTTTTTCTCCTCTCGTCCATAACTCCTTTCCTTTTGCATTAGTTATTCCTTTCCCTCTTCTCCTTGTTTTTCCATTTTAGATGAAATGAAAGATACTTGAGAATATTTTTGCACTTCCTCTCTGAAAGCTATGCTTTAATGACCTACCTCCGAGTTAAGGATGGCGTTTTAAGGATGTAATCTTGTAGGTCAGTGTTGATTATCTAACAAAGCCTCTTGATGTTTTCAAAGAGATGTGCCGGATTCTTAAGCCTGGTGGATTGGCTATAATGAGGTGAACTTTTCATCTACTTCTAACTAATCGTTGCATCGAAGCTTAAGATCAAACTTTGTCCCATTTTTCTTTCTATTCCTTGTTGACTCTATAGCCTGCATGATTTTTTTTTCCTCGGCTTATGTTTCTCATTCCTATTACATCTTCCATTTCTTTGTTCAACCATTTTTATTTTATACACTTCTTTGAACTTAAACGTGACTCATTTCCGAAGCAGTTTTTCAAATCGCTGCTTTTGGACAAAAGCAATCTCTATATGGACATCCACTGGTGACACCGATCATGCTTTGATTGTTGGGTCATATTTCCATTATGCTGGCGGATTTGAACCTCCTCAGGTAAACAATATTTAATATTTTGTCTCATAATAGGCTCTTCACCCCTCAAGTTTTTCTTGGACAACCATTAGCCGGCAATCTCTTAAGTCTATATACGCTGTTGCAAATATTTTAAGATAAGCCCCAAAGTTTCCAAATGGAAACTAGGTGTTGCCAGTCTGCATTGATGTGAATACGTGCTTTATGTATATATCCAATTTAAAAGCACCCAAGTTTATGGTAGACACTAATCTGAGCCTAAAAGAAATCCATTTTTGTCTACAGGCTGTTGATATATCTCCTAATCCAGGACGCTCAGATCCTATGTACATTGTTTACTCTAGGAAGCTTTCTACTGCTTAAGAAGCTATCACTATCAGTCTGAAGATTATGAGGATTTTCTTCCTATCAATGAGTTTTCTTTTTTGCACAAATCCAAGAACCTTATAGTCGTGAAGAAGTTGATAATTTGAAATTGTATTCTCGTTTTCATTAATTACAGTGTAATAAGTACCCTTCCTCACTGTCCACGCATTTTCTAGATATAAGAACCATAACATTGGAATACATACAGCAGACACATTGAACCAAAGGTTATTTTATTTTATTTTTTAAGTCCAACCCTGTTTGTAGCGGTTGAAGAGGTCCTCCGTTTGGGCATTCTTGAAGGCACTGCAAGCAATGATATAGACCCATATTAGTACCACCACTGCCACAATGAGAATTATGTTGGCTTTCCTCCATTCTCTCCTCAGGTTCCCCAGCAGACCAGCTTTGCATGAGTTGCAGTTATAGCAGAGTTGGGTCTGGTCATTGCTCCATAGGTTGCAGTCAGGGTCCCCTGCTGGGTTCACCGGGTTTGTCCACAACGTTGGGTTCACAAAAATGTAGCCACATATTGTTGGAGGCTTACAACACCCTGACTATCAAACATAACAAAAATGAAAGATTTAAACCAAAAACAAAACAACAACAAAAAGGAAAAAGGATAAAGTAACACCTCCTCTCTAAACAATGCCCACATAGTCACCATGTGTTGCCAAAGCTGGTAATTGTTTATAAACTTCATTCGGCGTTGCTTGGTTGCCCCACAGCACACGACATGTGCTTGAACTAATGATCTTGTGGATTAAACCGATCCATCCATGAGGGGGGCCGATGAACTCTGGTGTCATTGTTTTCCCTAAATTAAAGATTAAGCCCATAATAGTGGGTCCTACTTTATGGTCTTAGTGAGGTGAGTGGGCCCCGCTTTAGGACATCAAATCATGTCCTGTTCCACCAACTTGGGAGTGTGTGATCAACGTAAATTCAATCATCCAATAACCATCAACAAAAGGATCTATCTTCACTGGGAAAACCAGTTAAAAAATGCGGAAAAGAAAAACAATGTCATAGGAGGTCGTTGAAGATTAAAAAAAAAAAAAAAGCTTTAAAGTTACAGTGAGGAAAGTTAAGATCTAAAGACCAGTTTGGTTAGAAGAAGTAATTCCTCTGATATTTCAGGTAAATAGCAATGAACTTAATCTGTTTGATGGCTTTACTATACAATAACAAATGGAAAATTTAAAAGGGTACTCGTATTTTCATCAAAGAATAAGAAATATGGCCATAATTGAAACGATTTACCTGAAGAGGAGAGAGATGAGTAGCAAAAAACTGATCAGCGGTGATGAACTGTTGAGTCAACTTAGGACAGACATCGGTGTCAGCCAAACTATCCCTGATCTTATTCCAGCTCTTGGAGTCAACTACATGGTTTGTAAGCCAGCTAGAGTAGCCATCAAGCCTATACTCCTGGTAACCCCTTCCAGGCACACCGTAGCTCCCATCAGGTCTGGTAACGATGAAGGCAAATACCAGCAAGATGAGGAGGAGACCAATGAGGATGGCCATGCAGCAAAGATAGAAGGCCAACGGTGTTTCCTTGTTGCAGTAGGCACCGACAAAGCCAGCAAGAGAGACAAGGAGGATGAGGAAACCAAGGAGAACGACTGGCCATCACAAAAGGTGGATGCAGCCGTTGTCAGGCTGTTGGGCGAGCCAGATGCCAGCTGCCATGATGGGGATGGAGCAGAGGAAGGCTACGAAGTTGAGAACTGCTGTTATGTTATTGGCTACTCCCATGATAGGTTCAAGGAAGAGAAGAGTTTAGGAGAGAATTTTGAGACCGTGTTTGAAGTTGGAAAGCTCTTTTAATGGCTCATATGTCAGAAACCAGTAAACATCTTAATCTTGATTACTTACATTCCCAACAAATCTGTAAGGTTACCATGTGATATTTGATTTGGTTTTAAACAGGGAAACGTTTTAAGAAGTCAAAATGGTAAGGGAAAATTGAGGCCGAGTTACTAAAAGGTCATTCGATTTTTTTGGTAAAGAGAAAAGTGTGATTTCCTCTGTTTTTTAAGTCGTCGATTCTCATGAATCACGATTTCATCTAATCTGGCTCCCATTGATTAAACTTTAATCATCTTACGGAAGTCTCTTCCTTGAATTCCAAATTAAGAACTGTTGAAAAATATGAAATTGACAATTTGGTGTTAGTGCCCACCAACTATGTATGGGGCCTATTCTCATATTTAAGGTGTTGGGTAATTTATTGAACTGATTATTTTAACTATATTGATTATATAGATGATATCTAGCTTATTATGGGAGATCATATCACTTGGAGAATCATATATTGGTGATTAGGTTGAACAAGATTTCCCTTATCTAATCTCTTAAATCGAGAAAATTGTATTGGATTGATTCACTAAAGACATAGCCGTCTAGAATCCTTATTTATCTTTTTGTATTAATATTATCTTGTATTTAGCTTATATAGTGGTTGTTTTATAGTGATTGTGATAGATCTTCTTATGTAAGCAAGTCTCGAACTCTATAGAATTGAGAGACTTATATACATTTATGTATATAAAGAGTTGAGCACTTAATTTATTCTAAGTAAGAAACCTTATTTTATAAGGGCATATTGATAGTAAAACCTTTGTGTTGTGATTTTAATTGCTAGGTGAATTTAGTGGTGAAAGTATCGAGTCTTCAAAGTATAAGGGTGAAGGAAATTATCATGGGGGTATAATTGAGTAGGTTTACTTTGTGCCATTAATAAAGAGAGTGAATATTTCTCATTGAGCTAGGCTCTACAAACGTAGGAAAACTGAACTGTGTAAACATCTTTCTTGTATTTTGTTTATTTATTGTTTTCGTTTAGTGGTTGAAGGAGTGTCCAATACCTTAGGCACCACTTCACTTGAGCAGTTTGATTCTCAGCAAAGTTTTAATTATTTAAATTGGTATCAGAGCCTCCCACTTAAGGTAGGCAGTGGAGACCCGTGGTGTTGCTAAATCCAAGCTATGGAATGTTATTCTACTTTAAAACTCCCTATGCTAGAAGTTGACAATTATGCTTACTAGAAAGCACATATGAAAGCATACATTAAATCTATTGATGAGAAGGCATGGAGAGTTGCATTGACTGGATGAGGATAACCCAAAATGGATACTAAGATGGTAGAATTATAAAGCCAGAAATATAGTGGACTACTGTTGAAGAAAGGCTTGCAAACATAAACTCTAAGACCTTACATGCAATATTTTGTGAAGTGGATATGCAAGGGTTTAAGAGAATTGCTAAATGCATAGTTGCAAAGGTTGCCTGAGATATATTGGAGATTGCTCGTGAAGGTACCTTTACTATTAAAAAAAAAGAAAATACAATTGCCAACATCCAAATTTGAGAGCCTGAGAATTTAGCAATCAGAAACTATTGGAGAGTACTATGCAAAGTTATATAATCTTTCAAATCAGACATTTGCATTGGGAGAGGAATATTCAAATGCCAAGTTAGTTAGTAAGGTGTTGAGGTTTCTCCTTAAGAGATTTTCTATTAAGGTCACTATTATTGAGGAGGCTAAATATATTGAAAGTTTGGTAATCGATGAACTTATTGGCTCTTTGCAAACTTTCGAGATAAACCTTAAGGATGTCAAACGCAACAAGACAAAAGGTGATAGAAACATTGCTTTCCAAGTGGGTGAGGGAGTGCCAACTTTCCAAAACACTGCAATTGAGAAACTCTAGGAATAGGTTGCTTCACTTACACAAAACTTAAACAAAGCATTCAAAAAGCAGTCAAGCAGAATAAATAAGTACAAAACCAACACAAATGTTCCCAGAAGTGGATCCATAGGGGAGGTAATCAAAGAGGAATCCGAGAAAGATTAGGAGAAAGGAGTCTAATGCTATGAGTGTCAAGGATATGGTCATATCCAATTTGAGTGTGCTAACACTCAAAAGAAGAAGAAGAAAAAAAAGAAGAAGTCACTTTATATATCTTAGAGTGATGTGGACTGATCTACTGGATATAACTTAGAAGAGGATCAACACAATTTTGTTGCTTTCACTGCCAGTATTGTTGATGATGGTGATTCTGATAGTGACTCAAATTTTAGCTTTGATGAAGAATTATTGAAAACATATAAAAAGATATTAGGAAAATGGATATAGGTTCGTGAAATTAACACTCAACTGTCTTATGAGAACAAACAATTGAAGGACAAGAATTTTTTTGATTAAACAAGTGGTTGTTAAAAAAGCTCTACTGGCAGAAGAATTGAACAAATGGTGAAGATTAAAGAATGGCTTGTTGATACTAAGTTGATGCTCAAAAAGTTCACAACCAACAATTACAAGCTCGATGAAATATTGATTGTTAGGAGAAGAGATCAAGGTAGGGGAGACTTAGGCTTTGTAAATAAAGGTAAAAATATTGAAGAAAGCCCCATTGTGTTTGTAAAAGCTTTAAGATTAAGTGAAGACAATGATTGCTCTAAGCCAATGATAGTTAAGTCATTCAAGAAGGATGTTCACACTCACAAGGTAATATGTCACTATTGTGGTGCCTCATGCCATAAATGATCACATTGATTCAAAATGCTCCACAATTTGATATGGAGAAATTTGGTGCCTAAAGGAGTGCCCATTGTCTGTGGCACCATTGCTAGTATAGTGTAAAAGAAAGTTTGGGTAAAGAAAGAAACCAAATGTCTATTAGTTGTTCATTGTTCGTTAATGTCCATTGGTGATGGGATTTGGCATTTAGATAGTGGTTGTTCTCACCACATGACAGGTAACTAATCCTATTTGACTGATTTGAAGATTCCCTTACTAAAAAGGTGACCTTTAGAGATAGGAAGAAATTCTGGATACTTGGTAAAAGCACTTTGAATGTTCCTAGTATGCCTTATTTAAAGAATGTTCTGTCAGTGGATGATCTTAAAGCCAACTTGGTAAGCATGAATAAACTATATAACCAAGGTATTCTTATGAATTTCACTAAAAACAAGTGTATTATTAATAATGATTATGATGAAGTGATCATGGAAGGAGGACATACTTTTGATAATTGTTACAAGGTGATGTTGTTTAGAAAATGCAATAGTGCTACAACTTTAAAATTGGAGCTATGGTATAAGAAATTTTGGCTTGAGAACTCGTAGCCGACCAGAACACCTATGCCTGTTAATGAGAAACTGTATACAAACATTGAGGGAGTGCCCACTCCCCAAACCACCCATAGAAGTAGGATCATCAGTCTATATTATCTCACAGATAGTTGTCCCAATTTGGGCTTTAGTGTTGGTGTTTGCGCCAGATACCAGGTTAATCCTAAATAATCTCATGTTAAGATAGTCAATCAAATAATTAGGTACATTCATGGTAATCCTAATTTTTCCATTTGGTTTATTGATCTGTCTTAACTTGATATGTCAAATTAGGCTTCCCCGTTATACTTAAGGAGTTTTTTTTAGAGCAAATTAATGTATTTTTCATAGTTTAGTGTAATTTTTATATTTTCAATTCAATAAGTGTTTAATGTGTTTTTGTACTCATTTTGAGACCTAAATTGGCCAAATGTGCCATTTGGACCCTAACGATTGATTGAGTGTTGTAGGAACTTAATGATGGCTTGTTTTGGAGAGAAAACATCACCAAGGAGAAGGTATCATGATATCAAAGCCTGAGTATCATGATACCCTCAACAGTTCTAAAATGAAAAGGAGAATGAAGACCACCTACAGTGGTATCGTGATATCCATATTGGGTATCGCAATACCCAACCTTTAAGGGAACCCTCATCTTGAATCTGCAAAAGATATCGCGATATCCAGACTTGGGTATCGCGATATTAATGTTATGAGGGAAAAATTTGACATCAGGGGTAATCTTTTTCCAACCAAAGCACCAATAAAAAAATGTTGAGGGGCATTTTGGTCAAGAAAAAGGGGTCAGAATAGCTGCTAAAAAAGAGTCAAAATTGGCTGAAGAGAGAGAGGAGGCATTAGACAAAATTGGCTTAGGATTTTAATTTTCTGCAATTTCCTTGTTCTTTCTTTGCATTATTAGTGTTAGTTAAGTTAGTTAACACTGTAGCTTAAGTTTATTTACATGTTTAATACCTTAAACTTTGTTGTAATCACATTTTAATCTCTAGTTTAATGATATTTCAGTTTGCCTTCTTTTCATTTGCCAAAAATCTTAACTTTAGTGTTCTTGGTTATTTATTTTGTTTCTAGTTTTCTGTTTTTACATTTTCTAAGTAAAAATCAAAACTTTCATTTTTTATTGAATTTTATGTCAATGTATTTCATGGTTGCTTCCTTGAAGTTTGTTAACTTAAAAATGGTAATGGGTAACTAAACCCTATGGGGGTTGGTTGATGGAGTTGTAGGTAAACTGATTTTAGGGTCAAAGACTAAATTGCAATAAATTAGACTAAATTGATTGAACCTCAAAACTTAGGATTGACACCCCTAAGGGAAAATTATGATAAGTGAGATTGAGAGGTGATCTTATTGGGCACCAATTCATTAGTCCCGGGTTAGTCAGGTGAGATCAAGAGATAAACCGAACTAATTTTCCTAATTTGGTAAAATTAAGACGGAGAGATAAAATGGAGTCACTTTAGGAGTTTAAGCAATTTAGATCTCTAATTTGATGATTAATGGACCACATCGAAGTCAACCAACCTTTGTTCGTTATTGATTGGATCGTTTTATAACTTTGCATGCTATATGATTTAGTCATTTTGTTGATTAGTTGGCTAATTAGTCTAATAAAACTCAAATTTATAGTTTCTCGTACTATGATATTTAGCGAGTAGTTAGTTAGACTCTTTATTTGTATTTTTTAGCTAAGATTCACTTGATCGCTGACTCTTATGGGTTTGATCCTTGGAGTACTCTTATACGTCGTTGCACAAATTATATTACAATTGGCTTGTCACACTTGTAGACACCGCACGTAGCTGTTCAGATTTGATTGTTGTATTAGTGTTGATTTTTATCCCCAGTGCATGCGTGCGCGGGGTGGGCAGTCATTTACTAAAGACAACTCAATGTGCTTAATAGGTTACAATATGGATGATTATAAAAGCACAGATGGAAAGAAGTATGTGTCTAGTCAAATCCTTCTAGATGATTTGTTCACAAAAAACCTTGGATTCCTGCAGGTTTAAGGGCTTGAAAAGTTTAGTTGAAATTTTGCTAAGCATGAGGTGTGTTGACTAATTATAGAAGGCATCTACACAATAATGCTTGATGTCATTTTGATGTATTTGGGGTAATTATGCTGCTAATTGATTTACTTAGATTTTTTGGGATTTGTGAAATAATTTATGGTACCATTTTATTTTTGCTGGGAATCAATTTTTAGAGATATTTCTCTTTTCATATCTTAGAGGAAACTTGATTTATTTGTGAAGTGACAACTATTTTTGCTACAAATGACCAAATAAATCCTTTTCCTATGATTAGGACCCATGTAAAGATCATATCTGCTGAAGAGTATAAGAAGTAACAACAATCACAACAAACTAATAGTGAGGGCATATTCAATCCCCCTGTTGAGAAAACTGATGAGGTAGCCAAGAGAGTGCCCACTCCCTAATCACTTCAAACCAAAAGTCACACCAAGGGGTGAAAAAGGCATCATATCTACCATGAAGACATAAATTGTTGGGTCATCTCAAGCTATCCAGTAAGCACTGAAGGAAATTGATACCTTATTGAAAATTCTATCGATATTTGAGCATACTAATAATCCTGAACAAAGAATCAAAGCTCTTATTCAATAAATTTTTAAGTTAGAGTGTACAGGTCTCAATTATTGATAGCATATTAGTGAATGTTGTTGTTGCCTTTACTGAACCATCATTGTTTAGTAGCCCTATTGATATAGGATTTTCTACCACTAACATTCAAGAATCCATGGTAAAGCAAAGAAAGATCGATGATAATGTCATGGAGTAAATTGATGCAGTGGTTGATGATGCTGGAGTCCATGAGATTCGTAATGATGATGATGCTGATGATAATCATGATGAAAAGACTCTATATTCAGTGCATGAAGGAGTTCCCATTCCCCTTGGCATTGTTAAGCCTAAAGAACTGCCAGGAGTAGAAAGTTAAGATATTCAAGTTATCAATGAGATCAATAATCAGTCTAAAGATGATGAGCCACTTCAACCTTTAGTAAGAGTTAAGAAGAATCACCTACCTACTGATATAATTGGTGATGTTCATGATAAAATCAAGACAACGGGCAGGCCTAGACAAATCTACAGTGACATGGTTCATTTGACATGTTAGACTTTTTAGTTTAAGCCAAAGAATTTTGAAAAAAAATCCTATTTCCCAGGCTGAGAAGGATGCCAAATCTAATGCCTTAGTTTTTGACATTGTGATCACTAGATGAGTGTCCATTGCCTCAAGCGTTGCCTAGGCATAATGTTGAAAATGAAGAATAAAGACTTCTTTTTTGTTGTTTAGGGGGGGAAAAGATGCTAGAAAACTACCATTGAGGGGGAGATGAGTTGTTTGTTTGTTTATTATTGAGGAGGAGTAACTTTGTTATGATGATGCTGATCAGGAGGAAGTATCTTAAATCCAGGAAGTGTCCACTGTCGTAGGCACCAATTCTGTTCTTAAGGGCATAAAGGCTAGAACTGTTGTTGATCTTTGTGCCTTAGTTGAATTTTATCAAAGACATTGTGACAAATTGAGGGTTGAAGCCAAATCAGTTAAGAAGATTGATAGAGAAGGAAAACCCTACTTGTTGATCTTCTAGCTTGTCCTGATGAAGATTAGTTGATAAAAAAAAGGTAGAAAAGAATGGATGTTTGATAATGTTGGAAGCTTTCTTGAGAGAGAGAGTATCAAAGAGGGAGATTTTGTTGGGAAAATTCGACCACCTCTCCCTCAATTGATGAGAGATAGAGATATGAAATCAACACTTGGGAAATAAAATAAGATAAAATTATCGTGGCTTTATTACAAGTGTGACAGGTCAGTTGTAATATTTGTAGTGTTACAATGGAACACTAGAGTATTCCAAGGATCGAACCCATGAGAATCGTGGATTGACCAATTTCTAAATAACGTGCGTGTAAAATAAAGAGTCTAACCAACTAATCGCAAAAAACTTTATTACGACTAATCATAAAATTGAAAGAAATGGATCTACTTTACTATCTTGCTAACAATGACTAAATAGTAAAATATGCAAATTTACAAAATTAACAATTAAATAACAAACGATTGTTGGTTGACATTGATGTGGTTCACTAATCATTGAATTAGGGATCCAAATCGCTTAAAATCCCAAAATGGCTCTATTTTCATAAACCGGACCCGTAAATATTTAATAAAAATATTTATGAGGTTAGCTTACTAGCTAATTAATTTTTGGAATAGTAAATTTTGTGAAACTAGGAGTTATTAAGGTACAGGGACTAAATAGCGTAAGGGTTAAAAATTGAATTATAGATTGAAATAAATTAAATGGACTAAAGAAGAAATTATACATTTGTTTCAATTAAAGTGGACGGTCATGAACATTTATGATATGTGTATATATATAATATATATTATGTTAACTTAATATATATAAGTTATAATAATATATGTTATAATAATAAAAATTAAAGCATAATAAAAAGAAACATTATTGATAGTGGAATGAAAGAGAATTTTATTCTCTTTTACATGCAAGCTGAAAACAATTAAAGAAAAGGAGAGGAGCATTTGACCTTGGTTTAAAATATTCAAACTCAAAATTGGTTAGTGCAATTTAGTCATTTTCTTGTAAATTTTATGTTTTTAGAATCTCGGTACTTAGAGCTACTCGACTTTTAGTATTGTTCATGATTTTAGATATTGTCATTGTTGAATAGTTTAAGTATTAGAGATTAAATAGATAGATTTTTAAGTTAGTAGTGGAAAAGGACTAAATTGTGGAATTAATTATTGATTTTGAGCAATAGAGACTAAATTGTGAAAATTTCAAAATTAAGGTGTAGAAGTGAAAATGGGGAGCTAAATTTAGCTTACAGTGAAAGTCATATAAAAATTTGAGATTAAATATGAATATTAAAATTAGTCTAGGTTTAGGGACTAAATTGAAGAATAAGTAAAGTATAGTGTGAAAATTAAAATTTAATGTGAAACTGAAATGTGTAATATTAATGTGATTTAATTGTTTATTTTCGTAGCTAACGTCGTACTGGTATCCTCGAGTAAAAAGGGGAAGGATAAAATCGACTTCGAATAGCTCGGAATTCATGGTTTGTGTTTTTATAATTCGAATTAAATAGTAGATTATTGCATATAAATTGTTTCCATATGGTAAGCATTTGAGGTGAGTACTTTGGTGCTTTGGGATTGAATTAAATTCATAACTGAAATGAAATAAATTGATTTTGTATATTATGAAATATATTGATTATGAATATATGTGTATCGGGAAAAATGTGATTATTATCAAATTGAATATATGCTTATATGTGATGATATATATTCATTAAATTGAGACATTGGTTGTATTGAAAAGTGAAATGAATCCCTATTAACTGTATCTGACTGAGTCGAATATAAATAGCATGCCATAGGATAGGAAGAGTTTAGGGATTACTTCGACCTTGAGTCGATGAGGCACCGGGTGCCAATTTGCTTTGGTTTAACCGATGAGACACTGAGTGTTAATTTATATAGCGCTGGGCGCAGATATTACTTCGGATTTATTCGATGAGGCACTGGGTGCAAAATTGGTGTGTTGATTGGATCCATGTATCTGTTCGAGTCCGTGTTGTGTTAATAGGGGAAAGTAAAATAATAATTTATATGATTGGTATTGAAATGGAAAAGATGAGAAATGAATATGAGATGAGAAAATATTGAAATGACAAATATGAGAAATGATTATGAGGTGAGAAATGAGACATGAGACATGAAATGATGAATTGATATTTGAAACTTGAATGAATTTAAGTATTGATCAAAGATATGAATCATGCCATTGAATGAGATGATGTATTCAAATGTTAAATGAAATGCCAATGATATATACTTATATATAGTGAACATGTGAAAATATTAGTAGATGTGAATAAGGAATGAGCAAAAATTATACTATTGAATTGAAACACATTAAGATAGCTTACTTGTTGCATTTTTCATTTTAAATACTTATATCAAGTTTATGTTATTCGGATTATAGAAATACCACTGAGTTTTACTCAGTGTGTGGGTTTGTTTTTTGTGTGCAGGCTTGGTACTGTTCAAATTATTTCCGCTCAACGTCAAATTACAAATCCTGAGCTCAAGTGTGGTGATATTTCATTTTGTAATGGCTACCTAGGAAGTCTTTGGTTGATATTGTTTATAAAGTGTGGTTAACTTAGTTGCTAGTGAAATGATGGTTGTGGTTTGAGGTTATGTTGGTATGTTAGCCTAGTTTATATTTTGGTATGTGATAGTTTAAAGTTTGGTAGCTTAGCATAATGCTTGGTATGTGCTTAGCTTCATATTTGGTAACTTTAGAAGTTGAAAGTTAGTTCAAATATGGTAAATGATATGAATGAAAGTCTTGAATGTGTTGTGGATGTATTTGAACACATAAAATGTGGTACCAATGAGGGTAAATTGGTTAGGCATATTAGGTGATGAATTTGGTGAATTTTGGGCATGTTTAATCATGTTTTGAATAGATTAAATGATTGGTAATTGAGTTGCTTAGTGCCCAAGTAAGTAGGAAATAGTAAACTTGAGTTTTAATGTACTTTTGGGTGCACATAGTCTAGCCATACGGACGTGTGTCACACGGGCAACACACATGGGCGTGTGACCCAAGTCAAAGAGTTACATGACCTAACCACACGGGCTTGTGTCTTAGTCGTGTGAGGCACATGGCCTGACCACACGGGTGTGTGACCCCTGTAATCAAAATTTTTGTAATTATTTCCTAAACTTCCAAAATTATTTCAAATTAGTCCCTTCCTGTTTTTAAACTACTTTTAAGGTCCCGTAGGCTCAAAAGAGGGGCTTTAAGAGTAATTTTTACTCTGTATTGGGGTGGATTAGCAAATCTAAATTAAGTGCTTTCCACTAACATTATTGAAGATAAATTAAAAAGATAATCGTAGACGGAATATAGACCAATACTATGATACTAATAATTGGAATAGTCTTGTTTGCATCCGAATTCTGACATTCAAGAAGGGATAAATAGTGATAAGAGTGTAGACAGTGGAAGACTAAGTTTAGTAATGTACAAATAGTGATAAGAGTGTAGACAGTGGAAGACCAAGTTTAGCATTGCATAGCATGAATCATTATTCGATTGTATAATAATCTAGTATGATATGATCTGATTGTTTGTGACCTGCCCCTGTATATTATATTGTTAATGGTTAGTATATATATGTGTAATTATGATTGATTAATTGTATAACGTGAAAGGGGTTAGGGGTGTTAGAAATTAACCCAAGGCTAATGAATTGGTGCCCAACATCGTGCTCACTTGCCTAAATGTTCCCTTAGGGTCATCAATCTTAAGTTTTTAAGTTCATTCAAATTAGTTCAATTTATTACGAGTTAATCTTTCATCCAAAAATCAGCTCACCACATATCCATCAACCAACCCCCTTAAAACTTTAGCTATTCATGCTGAAAACAAAACTAACAACCATAGAAATAAAAAGAAAAGAAGTCATTAAAGCAAAACTTGAGAAAAATATAAAAGTTGAGATTTTTATGCAATAAAATCTAAAAGATCATGTAAAGAGAAGCATTCAACAAGAAAATATAAAACAATAAACATGAAAGGAACAAACTTTAACAGGTACAAAGTGAAAGAAACTAAAATACATTAAACTAAATTTGAAAATGTCTTACAACCAAGGTACAGGGACTAAAAATGCAAATAAACCTAAGCTACAGTAATAACTAACTTAACTAACATTAAGAACAACTATAATAAGAAGAAAAGTTGCTGGGAAATGTAAAATCTACAACTAAGGATATGAAAATAAAAACCCTTGGAAAAAAGAAAGAAAAGCTAATAGAAAACAAAAGGAAACCCTAAGCTAAAATTACTCTAATGTGGACTCCTCTCTCTGAGCCAAATTTTGGCTAATATAGCAGCTATTTTGACACAATTTGTGTGCCCAAAATACCCTTGAATAGGTTTTCAATGTTTGGTGCTTTAGGTGGACAAAGACTATTCTTTTTGTCCAATTTCGTCTCCTCACGATATCAGTATCACGATACCAAAGAAGAGGATATCGCGATACCTTGGATAGTTTCGAAGTTGGGGTTTTCTTAAAGGGTGGATATCGCGATACCCAAAGTGGATATCACGACACCACTAAAGGGTGGTCTCCAATCTTGAGTCTGTTGGGGGTATCACGATTCCAAGGTTTGGATATCGCAATACCCTCTCATTTGGTGTTGTTCTAATTCATTTTTAACCTCCAGCACGTCCTTACATCACTTAACCATGTGTTTGGGCCCCCAATGGCATTTTTGGCCAATTTGGGTCTCAAAATATGTAAAAGTGAGGTGTTTACACTTATTAACTAAAAATCTAAAAATTATGAAAAACTATGGAAAATACACTATCTTGTTGAGAATAAGATCCTTAAGTATATCAAGAAAGCCTAATTTCCCATATCAAATTATGGCATATCAAAATTCTATTGCTGCATTGAAATAGGAAGTTTTTAGTTTTTGGTTTTCAGTTTATTTGTTTCTAGTGCTGCTACTTCCTTTTGATGATGTTGCTGCTGGTGAACTGATTCTAAACTTCTAGAGAATTGATTCTATTTGTAGATTTCATTTACTTTGATGCATTATCTTGTTACTTGGTTAGCTTAATTAGTTATAATTATGGTTGATTATTAACGCAAAGTTTACTAAGTATTTTATGATTAATTTACTAAATTATTTTCTAAGTTAAGTCTATTGAGTTAATGAGAATATGTTAAGGGGGAGCTAATGTTACTTGATGTTATAACTTCCTACTTTGTGTATACTCTGTACAACAAATCTTCGAAAGGGGAGATTGTGGAAAAATATGAAACTGGCAATTTGGTGCCAGATGGAGTGCCCACTCTCTTGCCCACAAAATCTGTATGGAGTCCATTCTTATATTTAAGATGTTGGCAATTTATTAAACTTATGGTTTTGGCTATGTTCATTATATGGATGATATCTAGCCCATTATGAAAGATCATATTGTTGGAAATAATCCGATTCGAAAATAATTTTCTTGCACAGTGGAAAAGAAAAATTTTGAAAATTGACTTTGTTTGTGATATTTATAGTAATAAACCCTAGACCGAAATTGTACCTATGTTTTCGGATAGATAGATCCTTGTTGTTCATGGCTTTCATCTAAATGATCTTCGTCGCTATTCTCGTACCACGAATTTCTTTGAGTATGGGCTCAAACAAAACGAATCAAAGACAGAAATTAGAAATAGATTTTTTTCTTTTGGGGTGAAAGCAAAAATTCTCAGCTCAAATAGAAACCAGCAAAATCATTATTCCAGAAGATATATTGAATTCTTAGAGAATAAAAGTCTCTCTATTTTTGTGAAGAATAATGATATCTTAAATTTGTTGGTTTAAATATCATCTATTTACAGGAAGAGAAGGTAGAACCCTTATTGAATTAGAGAAGTTTATTTCAACTGGAAAAACAAAATCCTAGTTCTACTAGGATATAGGGGGCAACAACCCTAGTTAATTATACTAGGGTTCACCGTCCCCCCTTATTACATAAGGGGCTTTTGGACCTCTTCCATATCGGGTCCAATTACAAGTACTTCTCGAGCTTTTAACCCAATACTTTGTAATTTGATCCAACCTAATATCTTTTTTTGCTATTTTCCAAAAATAAACTTTAATATATTTCTAATTAAATAATTTTCTCAATCCAATTCTAATTCTGTTAAAATCATGACAACTTTACTGGAAAAGAATCTATGAGAAAATATATTTAATATTTTTGTATTCAATGGTTCACTATGACCAAATGATTTATTTCCATTTTCGAACTCCATTTATTCGAAAAACATAAATTCATTTTTCAGGATATTTCCATTGTCATTTTGGAGAAAACTTTAATCATTTGATTCAACATTTCATTTATTTTTGGTTTCAATGAGCTAGCGAAGGGATCGATTGGACATATGCAATTTAGGCTAAAATGATTTATAATTAAGTTCTAGCTTTTTGCCTATTAATTATAAACTCATTTAGTCATGAAGTTATTCCATTATAGTATCGTGACTGAGCTCTCCCCAACGACATACCATTACAAAAGCAACTCGATTATTGCTCGTCTAATGACCTTGTTATAAGTGTGTTACCCTTATAGGATATCCTTAATCTCTTTGGGATTACAAACCACGTTTTCCAAAGAACACAAAGAGAAAAGAACTAAAAAAAAATCGAAGCCTAAAACTAAGAACTAAAATTATAAAGAAAAACTTAAAGTCTGAAAAACTATCCATAACAAGTGCTAAATGAGCCTATTTGTAGAGTTAAGGTTATTGTCGTCCTAAACCCTAGGTTAGTTGACACTTTCATGTTAAGTATTTGATTGTGCAGACCAAAATGTCCCTGGCTTGTAAATATCTTTCGTACATGACTGATGTCACGACACCTTAGTGCCTGTATCACGACATCTTATGCAGTATACTCAGGTCCAGGATTTTTTCAAGGGTTTGTTGCGGCATCCCATGGTTGTGTCACGACACTGAAGGCAATCTCAATATTCTTGTATTCTGCTCCCTATGTTGCGACATCAAACTTCCTGTGTTGCAACACAATGACCAATATTGAGTTTATATGTCCTCTGATGGTCTCCTATACACTCACTAAGTATATGAGATCACCTTTAGGCCTCATTCGTCCCCTAATGTCAATAAAAGACTCATAATACACTTTTTATTGTATTTATACTAAACTATGAAAGCTTAATTAAAACATAATAAAAATGCTCGTATTCAAGCTCCTCAAGTGCGAAAACTAGTTTGATCTGCTACACTGAATTACAACAGATCAATGATCCTATTTTATCTCATGGTACCCATTACATCTTCCTTCATGAAAAGTCCATCACTAACAAATAGTGATCAAACCATCCATCATATAGACGAACGACCCATTTTCACGTTTACTTTTCATCTACCATGTAATTCAAATGAGAGGATATCATTTACCCATGTATCGGGCTATGGATTTCACTATTGTGAATGATGCTACGTACTGCAGAAGTTGCACACCTAACATACAGTCTTTCGGTTTCTTATCTATTCAAACTTAGACTTTTACTTAAATCAAAGTGTACGAGTCATACATACAAAGTCTAACATTCACTCAAGATTTAGGTATGCCACACTATGAACATCACAAGTGAATAAAGCCATAAACGGATTTAGGAGATGGTCTTTTTGGGTCCAGTCCGAAGTATTGTCAATCTAGTCGGCCACATCTATGTCTCTATCTTCTGGGAGCATCCACTCCGATGCCCAAGACAAAATATCTCCCTAGTTGGACCTGATAGATGACGTATTAGTCTTTCAATCGGTTTGCTCATTTCTGAGTAGACTAATGACATGTTTAGGTTCGTATACTAATATAAGTTATCTTTCCATATTACGATCTAACCAAGTAATACAACTTAGTATTAGTTTAAACATTAGACAACCCATAAGAAATATTTTCTTCCATTTTTCTTTTCACGGAAAAACCATATGAGGATAATCATACAAAGTATATTAATGTAATCAATGAATTTGTAACAGCCCGTTTTTAGTGATGTCAGAAATAGTAGTTCTAGGACCACAATTTTGACGAGTAAATTACTATTTTATTATTTATTTAATTTTTAAGTGATTATATTAAGGTCATATTAAAGTTGCATTGAGGAATTTTGAAGTTTAAATGGTTAATTAGGTAAAAATGACTAAATCGTAAAAAGGGTAAAAGTTGAGTTTTATGAGATAATAGGATCCAATAGCTTTGAAATTTTAAACTAAAGGACTTGAATGGTAAATATACCATTTAATGAGTTATTGGATAATTATGGATTAGGTTTTATTGAGATTTTGATATTTTTAAACGGCAAAATGGTAAATTGGTAAATAAACCTAAAATAAATTAAGAAAGATGATATCATCTTCCCCATTTTTCATTTGTTGAATCACCATTTTTGAAGGGGGGATCATTCAATTTATTCTTCTACCTTGCATGGTATGATTTTGTGTCCCATTTATAATAATTTTTATGTTTTTGAGTTCGTTTTAGCTTAATTTAGCTAGCTCGGGGGTTAATTTGTAAAACTCTTAAAGGTTGAGGGACTTGACAAGAATTTTTTGAATATTTTTTTATGTTAGTTGATAGATTATGAATCTTTGTTGAAAAATAAACATGTTTTGTTAAGGGATTATTGGTGAAACTTAGAATTAGGGATTAAATGGTTAAAAGTGAAAATATATGGGTTTTAGTGTGAATTGTTAATGAATATGAGTTGTTATAAGGTCCTTTACAACATGGGTTAAGTTTGAATTAAGTTGAAATGGTTAGATTATAAGTTATGAGCTTAAGGGCTAAATTGTAAAAAAGTTAAAATGTTAGGGGCAAATTTGTAATTTTACATAAATATGAATTATGGATTAAATTGAATTATATAAGTACTTAATTGAATGAAAATATTTATTTAGATCAAGATAAACCGAGTACGGACTTAGATCGAGGAAAAGCAAAAGCTTCGGATTAACTCGACTAAACTACTACGTCCCTAATTATCGAGGTAAGTTCGTATGAACTATAATCATTTTAATGATAGATAAACTGAATGTTTACTATGTTGTTTAGGATAAATGAATTATTATATAAATGTATCAATTCTACGATGAATTGACGGTTATCAAGCCTCGGTTGAACCTTAAGAATTCTTAGGATACAAATGACATGTCATTAGGAATTTCATGTTTCAGGTGCTGGTCTTTAATTTCCTACCAATGGCTAAGGTCCTGCATTTGTTGCAGATTCTCCATAGCTCGTGTGAGCAACATCGTGTAGCTTTCATTCTGACCCATAGCTCGTGTGAGCTGGCCCAGTTCACAACTCGTGTGAACAATAATGTAAAGAAAATGTTACGGTTATATGTAAAAGGCACACTATGTGTGAGCTTTCCCAAGTATCCGTTGTAATTCTAGATGGTTCAACGAGTAAGAAAAGGGAAATGAAATGGTAAGTATGCAAATGGATTGAATCATGACCTTATGAAAGGATTTATGAACTTAATGATATTATTACATATGGAAATTTACATATCTTATGGATGATTTCATTTGTATTATGGACAAATATACTGACTTGTGACTTAGTGATGTTGTATAGGCATTTAATAAACTTATGGCATTGGTAATGAATTATGTAAAATATTTGAATTGTATAAATGACATGGTAAGTTATGTTTTAGTTAATACGAGCTTACTAAGCACTCGTTGCTTACGTAGCTTCTTTCCTTTGTTTTATAGATTATCGGAAACTCGATCGGTTGGAAACTTGTCGGAAACCTATCTCATTATCCATCAACTAATTTGGTAGATTTTGTGTATTTTGGCCAAGGTTAATAATGGCATGTATAGGATGTTTTGTAACGGTGTTTTTGGTATGTTCATGTTTTGAAGATTATGTTTGGTTGATGGAACTGTAGTGCTTGTTAAGTTAGGTAAATTTGACCAACTTTAGGTAATTGAAATGCATGGTTTTTGGTATGTTGATTGTGGCTTGGAAATGGTCTTTTGTGACATGTTTTGGCACTTATTTGAACTAGGTTTTTATGCATGAAATGAGGCAATGTTAACTTGATTTGGTAAATGATGTTTGATGCCATTGTGGTGTCTTTGAATGGCACATTGGCTAGGAAATTTACGATGATTGAAATGACATGTTTATGTATGTTTGAATGGTGTTTAAACCCATTGAATGTGTGCTTAAATGGTTTGAATGATTATGTATGAGTTGGTTATGAATTGGTTTGATTTTTAGGTAAATTTTGGGTTCACACGGCCTGAGATATGGGTTGTCACACGGCCGTGTGACACACATGGCCTGGCGACATGGTCGTGTGTCATTTGAGAGTTTCTTAGTGTTTCAAGTCAGTGTGTTACACAGCCTAGCACACGGCCTGTTACATGTGCGTGCCTGGCAACTTAGAGAGTTACACGGCCTGGCACATGGGCGTGTGACTTGGTCGTGTGACCCAACTCAGTAAGTTACACGGGTGAGGACACGGGCTGGGACACGGCTATGTGTCCCTTGTTCGAAAGCTACACGATCTGCGATGTTGTCGCACAGCCTAGCCACACGGCCGTGTAAAACCTGTTTTCTAATTTTTGCAACTTTTTCTTAAACTTCTTGTTTTGATTCAAATTAGTCCCGAAATTGCTTCTAAGTTATTTTTAAGGTCTCGAAGGCTCGATTTAGGGACAAAATGAATATGAATGAATGGTTTATAATATGTTTAGTTTATTTAAATGTTATGATGTTGTATGATTTTCGGTTGATCGATAATACTCCGTAACACTAATCTGGTGAAGGATACGAGTTAGGGGTGTTACATAATTTGTTTTATTAACCAATATATTCAACAAAAATTACAAGTTTACATAAAAATATACTACACTCAGGGCACCAGATCCAACACATATCATTTGGGGAATCATATATTAGTGATCAGATTGAATAATGTTAACCTTATCTAATCCCTTGAATCAAGAAAGTTGTATTGGATTGAATCATTAAAGACTTAGCTGCTAAGAATCCTTGTTTATCTTGTTCATTATTATATTGTATTCAACTTATATAGTGGTTTTTTTATAGGGATTCTAACAGATCTTCTTGTGTAAGCAAGTCTCAATAAACTCTACATAATTGAAAGACTTGTATAGGTTTATGTACAGAGAGAGTTGAGAACTTAATCTATTTTAAGTGAGGAACCTTATTTTATGAGTGCATATTGATAGTAAAACCTTTGTGCTGTGGTTTTACTTGCTGAATTCATAAGGGCTGAATTTAGCAGTAAGAGTATCGAGCCTACAAAGTTCAAGGGTGAGGGAAATTATCACGAGGCGTGATTGAGTAGGTTCACTTTGTGTAATTGTTGAAGAGAGTAGATATTTCTCACTAAGCTAGGATCCGTAGACGTAGGGAAACTGAACTGTGCAAACAACCTTCTTGTGTTCTATTTCTTTACTATTTTGGTTTGGTGATTGAAGGAGTGCCCATTACCTTAAGCACCCCTTCACATGAGATTTGATTCTCAGCAAAGTTTTAGTTATTTCAAAAACAACATATGAATGCCTCTATTTAAACATTAGAGGCTATATAATGTAGTCGATAGGTAATTTTTTATACAAACATTTAGAAATTATACAGGAAGTGCACAATTACACTGTTACCTTATGGAGGGAATTGTTGCTTTATCATATTTAATTTTTTGGGTAAACTACACCATTAGTCACTAAACTATGGGTAAGTTTTTTTTGGTAACTTAACTAAATAAAGTTACAATTTGGTCACCAAACTATTCGAAAGTTTTCATTTAAGTCACTCGGTTGTTGAACTTTTAAAAAAAAAAGTTCTGCCAACGAGCGCTAAGTGATGATTTGACAATCGGTATGGTGGATCAATACCCATTGACGAGGTACATACCTTAGATACAAGTCGATTTGATGGTTAGTATCGAAGATTAGAGAAAAAAGTTATTTAAATTTTGGTTCACAAATTCATAATGTCCAAAGTTGTTTCACGAAAAAAAGTTGAACTATAGAAAAAAAGGGGAAAGAGAGCTTTCAACTAGTTCATGTAATGTGAACAGAGAAAGCCATATAGCATCAATTTTAACAGCCCAAAAACATAAATGAAAAGTTTTGAATAGTTCATTGAGCAAATTGTAACTTTTTTAATAAAGTGACCAAAACAAAAAACTTACCCATAATAGTTTAGTGACTAATGATGTAGTTTACCCTTATTTTTTTCCTTTGTAATCTCCATCTAGTTATGCAATTTATGTAACATGTTTTCCAACGTAATATTTTCCATAGGGTAATTAACACTAATATAGTTTCTAATGTAAAATAGTTGTCCATAATTAATTTTCACTTTTTAGAACACATGATTACCTTTGTAAGAATATGAGTAATCTCGTTCTCACAATTTAAACTCTTCCTTATTCTCTATCAAATTAATTTTTCCCTCCATAACTATCAAATCGTAAAAGAAAAAAACACAAAAAGATGAAAAATCCAAAAAAAAAAATGAAAACCGTTATGTAAGACATACCTTGAATGATTTGTTTGAATTCTTTGATGATGATAGCATAATGGATGACAAAATAATAGATGATATGTGAATGTCAACCATAACTTAGAAAAATAGATTGCGTGTATCACTACGCGCAATAAATATGTTTTCTCGCTATAAACAAGAGATGATTTGGTAACTAAATTAGTTTATTTTAATTAATATTTAATTAATTTTTAATCAAATAATTAAAGTTTGAAGTGGAAATTAAATTAATTAAGTTATCGTAATTTTACGAGAACAAGTCAATTAAATTAATTTGCTCATAGATTTTTGTACAGTAATATGTCATGACTTTAACGGGATTAGAAATAGGTTGAGAAAATAATTTAATTAAGTTTAATTTATTTATTTAATTAAAAGAATAAATAATATTTTGAGCATGAGAAATATATTTATTTGGTTGGATAAATTATATGAATTGGTTTAAAGATTGAATAACACATATAATCGATTTGATACATGATAAGACCCAACTAGGCCTGCTTAAGAGCTAGGGGCGACAAACCCTAGTCCTAGAGAGGGTGTTGTCCTCGCCCCTTGTATACACTCCTAGTAGGAATTTGTTTTTTTTTATTAAAATATTATTATTTGATTACACCTTATTCGACTGAGACTTTTTTTATTTTCTTTATAAATAGAGACTGATGTCTAGGTCTATATACACATCTCTTGCATAGATGTTCTGTCAAAATATAGTCAAGTTATTTTTTCAAAATAAATTATATATTTTGATAGAGTTCGCCTTTTGGTTTCTAATCTTTGAAAGTTCACATAATTTTTATTGATTTGCAAATAGAGTCCATACTTTAGCAAATCGAGATCGATATTAATAGAGAAGATCGAGCGGTAGAAAACAAAAAAACAACAAAATTCACCTAATTTGAAAATACAAGTATAATTCGAATAATAATTTTATTTTTATAAATATTACAAATCTTTATAAATTTATTTTTAAAAAAGTTACTATTATATATATGTGTGTGAACATGCACATATGATCATTATTCATAATTATCACTTCTTAAACTTCAAACATTTGGTTTGCATATGATCTCCAGTTCATATGATCACTATGCATATGTATTATTACCATGTATGCATATGATATTTTAATGATAATTATATGAAATAATTAGATTATAAGTGACAATTAGATATAAAACTAATGATAGTTATATAACCTATACTGTATGGTGTAATACACATTATAAATTAACTTGTAACTTGCATGCATATAATATTATAAGAAACAAAATTAAGTTTGTGATATTATAGGTTTCTGTAAAATTTACATGATGTGCTATACAACATAGAAGTTCATACAACATACAAATGGTTGCTAATTAATTAAATTATTTTGATTAAAGGGGCACAACAACCCTAAACACTTTAAATTCAAATTCTAATCTTCGTCAACTAGATTTAAGTTCTTTGTTTCTTACAATACTAAATGAAAGATTGCTGGTTCTTCCTTCATGTATTGACCATTGCTGATGTACCCTCATTTAATTCAGTCATTAAAAGTTGTCATTCAATAAAAATATTATCCAACTTTGACATCATTAATAACTTTGGAATATGCTTCTATATCAATTCAAACGACAAGTGAACCATTAATCCCTACATTTCAATAAAATACTATCCAACTTCTAAATCATTAATAACCTTGGATTAAGCTTTTATATAATGAGAATAAAAAACCTAACATCCCCATTTTCAGCTAATACATTTTGAAACAAAATAATGAACATGGTAGAACACCAAATAACAAAAACATTACTAACAATAGGGTGAACTATGAATTATGCCTTTCATCTTCTCTGATAACTCTAAAGACTCTTTATAACAATAATAAGGAAAACTTCAATGCCTTCAAGGATGTAGCCATAAACTTCATGCAAAGAATCATCAAAGACATGAGTGATGAATATGTGAGATCTATTATGCTTCAGGAATATCCGTTGATTAAAATATAAGACATGTTTCTGGATCAAAGTATGTGTCTCAAAAATATTCGATTGATGTGTAATAAAGTAATAATTAAGAGTTTTCGTTTCTATAGGGATTGTTTATGCAAATCAATCATTACAAAATTAACACTTAGCGAATTGGTTGGTGATGAGATAAATTAAAGTGATGATTTCCTAGTTACACTAAAACTAACCTAAGTATGCTCAAAATTAAATTAAACATAGAAGAATTAAATATGCAAGTTTTAAGAGTTAATCACAGTAGCATGCATGTGTTAGAATAATTTTCCTTCCTAACTTAGAATTATTTAAACAATGTTAAAAGATAGTACGGAAATTTCGTGGCAAGTTGATAATTTACTAACCTTATTTAATTAAGCCAAAATGTTAAAGTTATGTTAGAGTTGTGTGACCCAAATTCTAAGAGATTGCTTGCAAGTTAAGTTAAACAAAAATATATTTTCTTTCTAGAAGATTTAGTATTTATTAGTATAATATATTTAACATTTATTAGTATAGTTTATTTGACTTACTAATTTAGCCTATAAATAGACTCTTTTACAATCTTAGAAATAATACCCATTAGATTAGAACTCATAACACATTCAGAGAATTTTGTGTTTACGTTTTGAGGGTTCTTTTTTTTCAGGTTTTCGGGGTTTAGTTTTATCTCCATCTTTTGTACTCTTCATTCTTTTGCCATTATAGTAAAATTATCTTTGCTCGTGGTTTTTTATCCTCTTCGGAGGGGTTTTTCCACATTAAATTTGTGTGTTCATCTTTTCAATTTCTTCTGCTATTTTTACTTGTTTGTTGCTTAATCGGGACGATCCTAACAAGTGGTATCAGAGCTAGTTCAATTTTCATAGATTAGCCCATTCAGAGATGGCAGCAACAAGATTTGAAATTGAGAAGTTTGATAGTGAGACAAATTTCAATCTGTGGCAAGTTCGGATGATGGCAATTCTAGTTCAAAACGGCTTGAAAAAGGTTGATACAAGGAAAAGGCCTAAAAATCTAAATCAAACAAAATGGGAAGAACTTGATGAAAAGGCCTTGACTGCAATCCAGTTGTGCCTCGTGAATATAGTATTGCAGGAGGTATTGATGGAGAAGACCTCATTCGCCTTGTGGAAAAGGTTAGGAACTCTTTATGCGACTAAGTCTCTGGCTAACCGTTTAGTGTTGAAACAACGTCTATTTACGTTTCGCATGAACGAAGGTGAGCTTCTTAGAGATCACATCAGTCAACTCATTACTCTTTTAAATGATTTAAAGAAGGTTGAGGTTTATATTGACGATAAAGATCAAGCTATGCTATTATTGTGCTCTTTACCCTCTTCATACAAGTCTTTCAGGGAGACCTTGATTTATGGCAGAGACAAACTCTCGCTCGAAGATGTGAAGCATCATTTGTTGATTATAGACAAACTCGACAATGATTTTGGTTTGAATAGCAAAGCAGATAGGCAAGCTTTCGTTTTGGTAGCATCAAAGAAACGAGACAAAAGGTGTCGCTATTGTAAAAAGTTAGGTCACGTCAAAGCAGATTGTTTTAAACTGCGAAATAAAAGAGCTGCTGAGAGTAACGAGGAAGATGTAGTTGGTGCTAATTTGGTTGATGAAGGTGGTGATGATTTCTTATTAGTGTCAACGAGCGACAACTCCAAGCTTAAGTCTGAGTGGATCCTAGATTTAGGATGTTCTTTCCACATGTGTCCCAATAGAGAATGGTTCTCCACATACAGTTCAGTTGAAGGTGGAGTTGTGCACATGGGAAACGATTCATCTAGTAAGATAATCGGTATTGGTACTGTTAAAATTAGGATACACGATGGGACAATTATGACACTCTCAGATGTAAGGTATGTACCTGATTTACGAAAGAATCTCATCTCCTTGAGTATTTTAGACTTGAAAGGATGCAGAATCAACATCGAGTCGAGCGAAATTAAAGTATCTCATGGAGCTCTCGTTTTGTTAAAAGGTAAAAGAATTGACAGTCTTTTTATTCTGGAAGGTTCTACAGTGACCGGTGAAATCGGACGTCTCTCGTTTATTACGGAGTCAAAGTCAACTCGTTTGGAGCGGAGGCAACTTGGTCATAGGAGAGAAAAAGGTATGACCATTTCGTTGAAGAGAGGTTCTCTTTTGGATGCAGGTTTTAAAAAGTTAGGGCACTGTGTTCGTGAAAATCAAAGCCGGGTTAGTTTTGATTTGGCAGTGTACAAGTCGAAGGCTAGAAGTCTTCCAGCTTCTAAGCATAGATTCGACTCAGTTAATTCTCTGCATAGTTCAAGATAGGCCTGTGGTGGGTTTTGGCAAAGATGGCATTGAAAGAATTCGTGTCAAGGTGGAGATTGTTAGAGTTGTGTGACCCAAATTCTAAGAGATTGCTTGCAAGTCAAGTTAAACAAAAATATATTTTCTTTCTAGAAGATTTAGTATTTATTAGTATAATATATTTAACATTTATTAGTATAGTTTATTTGACTTACTAATTTAGCCTATAAATAGGCTCTTTTACAATCTTAGAAATAATACTCATTAGATTAGAACTCATAAAACATTAAGAGAATTTTGTGTTTATGTTTTGAGGGTTCTTTGTTTTTCGGGTTTTCGGGGTTTAGTTTTATCTCCATCTGTTGTACTCTTCATTCTTTTGCCATTATAGTAAAATTATCTTTGCCCGTGGTTTTTTATCCTCTTTGGAGGGGTTTTTCCACGTTAAATTTGTGTGTTCATCTTCTCAATTTCTTCTGCTATTTTTATTTGTTTGTTGCTTAATCGAGACGATCCTAACAAGTTATTTAATTACTGATTCTATCTAACATATTTCTATGTTTAATAAACTTATAATTACATGATCAAACATCAAACAAAGGTTATGTAAGGTAATAATATTTTTGATATTATTACTAATTTAATCCCTAAATGGTTAAACATACACCATACAAGTACTTTGTCAATTAATTAAAATCTTGATCGGATTAATTAAGTAATTCAGTTGTTTCCCTTCATTTATAACGCATAAGAAACTTACTCATAATTGTACTTGTATGATTAAACAAATCAAATGCACATAATATCTCGAACAAAGTTAAATAATTTAAGTTACAAAATATAACTCATTCTAACACCAACAAAATTAAGCAATCATGATTATATTAAAAGTAAAAAAACTTAGTTGCAATCATGTTTCTTGAATTGAACAAAATAAAAGATTGAAGAGAAAAAGAATTACTAAGTCATTTTTGGTGGTTCTCCGAAGCACAACTCAGTTTGCTCCTCCTTCGTTCTTTCCTTCTTGTCATGACTACCAAGCTTAAAAGCTCTTAATATTGTCGAAGCTCTCAAAGCCTTGCAAACACTCTTTAAAGAATAGAAAATGAGAAGTGAAAGAAGAGAGAAAAATGAGAAGAGATGGTGAGTGAGGGATGAATGAAATGGAGAGCGAATGCCTCTTTATTTATACTAGTGAGGGCCCTCTGAGTTTGCTATTTTTAGCATGATAATCCCCCCCCTTTTTTTTTCTCTTATGCATGATCGGCCCCTTGTGTGAAGGAAGAAAGGTGGATGACTTTGCTAAATTTAGCTAGCTCATGCTTGATTCATAGGAAGGAGTTGAACGGTCACGTGAGAAAATTGTTGTGTCTTATTTGTGATATTTTACCAAGTCTTCTGTAGCAACTCGTTTTCCAGTGGTGTTAGAAACAATGGTTCCGGGACCACAATTCCAACAAGAGAATCCATAGATATATTTAATTAATATTTATGAGTTAAATATAGTGTAATATTGAATCGTTATTTAATAAATTTTATTAATTGGTTAGTTAGTTAAGGTACAAGTGGTGCGTACCAAAAGTTAAGTGGTTTTGAAAAATAAGGTTTCAGGACCTTGTTTCTGTAAACTGAGCCTGTAAATATTTTTATTAAATGTTTACAGAGCTATTATATAGGTGAATTGAAGTTTGGTTAAAAAAATTTAATGATTGAATGGTTAATTAAGGAAAAAGAACTAAATTGTAAAAATAGTAAAAGTTAATTGGTATTGGTTTTTATTAGTTAAAAGGCTAAATTAAATAATGTTAAGGGTTTTAAGTTGCAAATTGCCCTTTTATCTGTTGGTGGCCGGTTGTTAAGTGTCTTATTTGATTTTATAATTAAATTTTTATTAAATTTTAATGTTAAGTTAATATTATAATGGTTAAAACATAATAAAAATGAAAGTTATCACTTTCATTTGGCTTTCTCACCAAACAAGAACTCAAAAACACCATGGGAGAAGTTTCATGGTTCGTCCAATTTGTTTCTCTTGCATGGTAATGTTTTCTAATCCTGTTTTTCGTAATTTTTATGTTTTTGAGATCGTCATAATTAGGTCCAGCTAATTTGAATTTTCGTTTTCAAAACTGTTAAAGATTTCTAAAGTTTCCATTGATGTTAATTGAACCTTTTGAATCTTTAAGGTAGATTTTGAAGCTTAGAAATGAAATATGATTAATTTGTTAAGGAAATTTTATTAGTTTTAAGTTAGAGACTAAATTGTGAATATATTAAAATTGGTATGTATTTTTTGTAAATTGTGATAATAGGAGGTTGTATATGAACATAATTGAAGTGGGTTTAAAATTTGGAGTTCAAATTTGGAAGATATAATAAGTTCAGTATTAGGGACTAAATTGAATAAAATGAAAAACTCTAAGAGGGAAATGAATAATGAAATTGAGTTAATAAATGCTTATACTTGGATGAAATAATAGGGTTGGAATTGATTAATTGAATTGAATTATTGAATAGATTGAAATTGGACCAAATTGAAGATAATCGGCAAAATGACAAAATTTGTTGATTAGTCCTTAGAGAGTTGTTTAATTGTTGTCTTGACCAGGTAAGCTCGTACGGTATGTTTGAGTTAAATTTTTATGCACTTAGAATTATAATTCTAAGTTTGTTTAATTGAAATTTTGATTGTTTATGATTTGATATAAAAAGGTGAGATAGAGGATTAAATTGAATATGATGAATTACAAATTGAAATAATTAAAGAATTGAAATTAAATTGGACTAAAATAGGATTTTTTATATGATAAAGTGAAGATTTGATGTAATGAGCTGAATTGATTCAATGTAGATAGATTAATATTAAGAATGATCGAATTGAATATATGTTAAAAATGTGTATGTATATAAAATGTGTAATTTAATGCATATAGAGATGATTGATGTTGTCATGAGTATGGATGGATGATTTAATGATGAAAATATATATGAATTGAGATGTTGATTGATAATAAATTGAGTAATGAATACCTTATTAACTGTTCAGGGAAAATCAGATATAGTTGGCATGCTATAGGATGAGAAGAGTTCAGGGTTACTTCGACTACGAGTCGATGAGGCACTGGGTGTCAAATTGCTTCGGTTATACCGATGAGACACTAGGTGTCAAACTATTTGATAAGCGTTGAGCGCAACTATTTACTTCGGATTTATCCGATGAGGCACTAGGTGCCAAACTGGTGGGATGGTTGGATCCGTGTATCCGTCCGAGTCCGTGTAACACCCTATACTCGGTCCGATCACCTGACTCGAGCTATAAGGTATTATAGTTTTTAAACATTACTATCATATAAAGATTCAACATAAATAATCAACAAACCAATTAAAAAAATTAACACAAGTGTGATGTGATTTACAATCAAAATTGAGCATTAATTAAGCATACGAGACCCTTAAACCAACTCAGAATTAAATTAAAACTAAATTGAAAATTTTACAAAAAAAATTAGGTAAAAAGTGTAGGCAAGGGTCATACGAACGTGTGGCAAGGCTGAGACTATATGGTCCCATAACATGACCGTGTTGCCTAATCATGTAGCAAATTTAAGCCATGTGACCAGGCTGTGTAACAGACTGTGGTCGTGTGGATTAACATGCACCTAAATCAAACAAACCACATGGTTGTGCCTTATAACTATGTATGGCACATGGCTGTGTGGCAGACCGTGTCACAGGCCATGTGCACCTAAACATACCTTCAAAACCAAGCCATCATACCTATAATCACTTAGGCCACAAGTCATGCAATTACCATAAATTAAACCTACATAAAATGCATTAGAAACTTGCCATAACATACTAAAAACATCCAACCTAAGTGCCTAACCAATATGTCATCAATGACACTACAATTCAAACATTAAGCATTAACCATTCAAGCCTAACAACCTAACATCCCATGCCTATACAATCATCAAACTAACATCATTTCCTCATGTTCACATTCTTGAAGCCAAGTTCACCAAATAACTAAAACTTATATAACATTTTATAGCTAAGGTAACATGAACAATACCAAATGTATTTATACCATCACAAGCCAACAAAACAACCAAAATAGATTACAAACTTATACATTAATACATTTACCACATGACACAAACATAACCAAAAACTTAAAACACATATTGCCAAACCCTATTTACATGCCACTTAGGGCCAAAGTAGGTAAATAGCTACCGAAAGAGTTGACGAACAGTGTGATCTCTAGAAATGACCCAACAGACAGCTCGAATCCGACAATCTATAAAGAAAATGAAACGAGATAAGCTTACTTAAATATTAGGAAGTGTGTAAAAATTAAACATCATATATTTATCATTTTAAGCATACTATTTGAATTTAACATAAAACTAGAATTCCATGCCTTATTTCACACTTCCTGACATACCAAATGATTAGACATGTATATATAACATTAACAAGATCTCAAGATACATGTTTCATATGCCAATAAGTATTTAATCATTCATGCCATGAATTTCAATTCAAAACATGGCATTAACTATTTTGCCCGAAAAACTATAGTAAATTAACTTTGGATAACAGGGGAAATAAATGCTCACACGATCTTATCAGTAGGACATTAACCATTACACAATGTTGTTCACACAAGCTGACGGGAATCTACAACAAATGGTAGATTCCTGTCATCGGTATGGTATCCAACACCAATACATAGTACCTATAAATATATCACCAGCATAGAGTGATTGGAACTGTAACACCGGTACATAGTACCTGGAAACTGTAACCACTGACATCTAGTGTTTGGAACACCCTGATGACATCTCATTTGTATCCTCATCATTCACTAAGCTCACACGAGCCTTAATTCATATTTCATAATCTTTTCATGTTTATAACCTTGCACCATGATTAGGTTGTTCGTATGCATATCGTAGAATAACAAGATTCAACTCATATATGTTCTACAACCCATACTTTACCATTCAAAACTTTATTTCCACTTTTTAACTTACCTCAATTAACTATTCTAATTACACATACATACATATATACATAAATGATTACAAATCAAACCATCAATAAAGATAACATATCTAATACGAACTTACCGAAACGTAGAAGCTACCAATACCATAACGAGGACTACTTAACAACTTTTCCTTTTCCACGGTTATCAACCGGTTGTTCTGTTTTTTGATCTATATATACTAATTTAATTCAATTAACCAATTAAATACCTTAAAACATCTAAATTCGTATATTTGAACATTAATGTCATTTTACATTTTTACCCTAAACCTTGTCTTTTTATTCAATTTAGTCCCTAAACCCGAAACTTATACAATTATCACAACTAAGCCCAAAACGAAGCTAGCCAAAATTTCACCTATACATATACAGCCCATAACTACTAAAATTTCAAAATAATTTCATGTTAAATTTACTATTTTATCAATTTAGTCATTAAACTTAAAACTATTCAAAATCACTTTACAAATTAATCTAAACTCATCATCAAACTTGAAACAAAACCATTAAGAACTAAAAAAAAAAACTCAAGAATAATAATGGAAAGTTTTCAAAACTCTGAAAAAGTCACAAATTAGTCTCTGGGCTAGATGAATTAAGTTACAACGATCTCAAAAACATAAAAATTACTAAAAACTAGCTTTAATTTCATACCATGCAAGGGAGAATAACTTTGACCGAAGCTTGGTGTTCTTTAACAATGGTGTTTCGATTGGAGGAATATAGGAAAGAATAAAGATGATAATTTTGTTATGTTTTACTAATATTATAATGTTTTTACTTTAGTTTAATTAATATAATTTAAACATTATTTTAGTCCATAATTCACCACTAACCATCCAAAATCAATAATTATGACATATTTTCTATTTAAAACCATCCAATTATTCATTTAAACCCATTTATCCCAAGTAAAATAATAACGATTAACTTTTAAAGCTTTTACGATTTAGTCATTTTTCCTTAATTAACTATCCAAACGTTAAAACTACCTAACAAAATTTTAATTTGACATTTTAAAAACCTTATAATTATTAAATAAATAATAACTAATTCACTGGTCAAAATTGTGGTCCTAAAATCATTATTTTTTACACCACTAAAAATGGGTTATTATAGTCTGAGTCGTGTTAATAGGGAGATAAAAGATAAAAATAAAATGTTAATAATTGAAATGATGACAATGAATAAGCATTTGAAATCTATGAAAATTGAAAATTGAATATGAGATGTGGTATTTGATATTGAGATGAAAAATGAATAAGAAATGGAAGAAAAATGTGAAATGAAATGTCTATTTGTGAAATGAGTTGATATGTTGATTGAATTATATATAAACAGATTGAAAATCAGTTATACAAGCTCATAAGGCCATATGAAACTGTGATAAATCGATGAATGTGATTCAGAATTAGTACTATGAAATAAAGTAGTGATTGATATTTAATTGACATCCAATATCCATTTGGTATAAAGATGAATCAATATGATATGTGAATGAAGTTCATATGGTTTAATTTGATTTGGATTGAGAATTCAAATTATAAAATGAAAATAATGTCTGATATTAATTTAAATGGGATGTATTGCAGATAAATAGATTGTATGATATGTTAATATAGTGAATTGATTTAAATGATGATTTGTTTTGTGAATGGTAATAAAATGTTGAATAAGTGAATTGAAATTTTATATGATTGAGTTACTACTTGGTATGATAAATGTTAAACTCACTTTTTTAATATTTGATTTTCCATGATAGACAAACCTTACCAAGCTAAGTAGCATGTAGTGTACATTTATAACCTGAGGTAAGTTACTTGGTTTTGTACCTGTGAACTTACTAAACATTGTATATGCTTACCTCGTTTGTTTTCCCTTTCCCCATATATTGTCAACTTATAGAACACATCAAGCGGATCGTTCAAAGCTCACACTATTCTGATAGTGATTCAGTAGTCTTTTTATTGTTTAAAACTTTATTTTGTGGCATGTATATAGGCAATTCATTTTTTGTCAATCTTGAATATTGGTACTTTGGTTCTTGATTGAGGTTTGAGTTTTGAATGATTATATGTTATGTATATAGGTCATTTAGATTATTATGAATTGGATGCGATTATGTAATTAAAATGGATATTATGTAATATGTTTATAAGGTTATTTGGCTTGGTTGATAGAATGAATGATTTAAGTGCTCCTTGTTGATGTAAATTTATTTTTGAATTATGTAGAACTATGGTATAAAAATGCTTTGAAAAATGGTTGATTACTAGGTATATGTGATTATACATGGTATAGATATGGTCAATTCTGTTAGATGTTATGGCATGTTTTAGGTTAATTTACAAAGTAAGTGTTAGCTCGGAAGAATCAACTCGACAACTCTAATAGGGAAGTTGAATTGGCCTTTAAGATGTTGTGGTGGAAGCAATAAAAATTGTGGAACAAAGAACACATGGATTTATAGTGGTTAGGCCCCAATTGCCTACTCCACTACCTTAGTTTACCACAACTAAGGATTTTCTCAAATTTACTAATTTGGCAACCTTTGAGGAAAAGATTTAACCTTACAATCTCACTTAAGATTTATACCCCAAAATCTTAAGATACAACTCCCTTAAGGTTTCTACTCAAACCTTAAGAATTAACCTTCTCTCAAAGAGAAACAAATAAGAAAAAAAAAACAAACAATCCTTACAAGATCATGATGTTTGCCAATTAAACGCAAATACAAAGAAGAACACTTGAGCTAAATGAATACAATGAAAGCTCACAAGTGTTTACAAGAAAAGGTGTGAAAGAATTAAGCTCTATGTTGTTTTGACATATCTTTAAGCTTTGCACATTTCTCTACATGTTGCTAAACCTTTTGAAGATGGTATTGTGGTTGTTATTGAAGTGAAGATAGCCGTTGGGGATGAAATACAAGGTTATTAACTTCACCGATAGCAATGAGTATCCATACCTACTAAAAGGGTACCGATATTTTTTGTAATTAATGCTGATTGTATTGACCGTTGGAGAAGGAATATCGATACCTGAGGGAATTATCGATACTTTAATGAAAAGTATGGATACCAGATTGAGACCTAGCAGAGGTTACAAATTTCAGAATGTCAATTTGGTATCAATTAACAGAACGGTATCGATATCTTGTAGAATATCGATACTTAGAGAAAAAGTATCGATATTTTTTTGTCCTTAAGCAATTCTAACTTGTTTGAAAAAGATTAAAACGTACCTGAAAATGTTTGACTCAATTGAAACCATTTAACTTAATTTTATGAAATTGCTCAACTTTGCTTTTATTCAAAAACATTTTAATTTTTTATATCAAAACATATTATCCAAGAAGACTTAGTTTAACAGTAAGGTTTGATAGAAAGTTATGGCAAGATGCACAATGGTATCCTGTGCTTATATGTATGGTTGAAAGTTATAATTGAATCATGGTAGTATCATATTTGTCAATTTTTTTTATAATGGTTTATAATTTTTGTGATGGTGCCAAAAAGACATGTTGGTTAGACACTTAGGGATGATGTTTTAAATGGTTTTTTTTAGTATATCTTGGTTTATTTTGATTGGGTTAAGATTTGGGCATGAAGTGCATATATGGTAGGTGGGTGTTGGTGGTTTGTAACTTGCCTTGTAAGGTATATATGGGTGAACACGGTCTAACACACGGTCATGTACCTCATATGGGCAAGTGGCACGACCGTGTGCTCTTAATGAATTAGGTGCAGGTTGATTGACATGACTTCAGTTTCTCACATGGCGCAGCCACACGTTCGTGTGAATGTTTGCAAAGTTTTACAATTAGGTCCACATGGCAGTGTAACCCCTATTTTGTACTTTTGCCACATTTTTCTGAAATATTTCAAATTAGTCCTTATTTTGTTTTGAATTATTTTTAAAGCTTTAGTAAGTTCGATTTAACCCTGATATTTTATGAATAACATGTTTTTGAGTATAGGATTGATGATAAATGATTGTTTAGAGAAACTTGAATTGATAAGGCATGATATTATTCTATTATGTGCTGTATCATTTCGTAACCCTAATATGGTGATGAAGGAGGGTGAAGGGTGTTACATCTTAGGTGCCTAAATTAATTATTTTTATGGAAGGTTGGACTTTCCATAGCCGAATTGGGCTCTTTCCTCCTTAATGGACTATTTGGGCTTCAAATTTGGTAGCACGCTTGTCCACTTCAGTGATACAATTGTGAGCTGGGTAATTTAAGAGTCCAACAGATGAATTTATGATGTCCCATGCTGATCATCCATCAACCTACGTCTGCATGGCCTCTGCTGTAAGAATGCTACAACATTTAGCATTAAATAGGTGAGCATCTAGCATCAAATAGGTGAGCTTCAAGACTAACTCTTCTTCTGTTGCACCGAACTGCGTCAAATTGGAAAAAGTATGTAAAATTAGCATGTAAATAAGTAAGATTGCAAATTTATATTTAATTTTGTCCTACTTTGCATGAATTACTAGTGAGAAGGTATTGTAAATGTCTATATAATTTAAAGTTATCCGTATGTAATTAGACAAAAAAGATGTCAAAGTTGAGGCGTTAGTTAAAACTGGCCATGGGGTTGTATGATAGGAAACACCAAGTAATATTTCTAGAATGCTGCACCTAAAAAGCTTATTATCATTTGATGATTCGTCATTTTTGTCAAAGGGCAATACATCCAAATTTGAAAAAAAAAGAGTCTTTTGATAAATGATTGATCATGCTTAGTACTATTGTTGGTTGTTTCTTTTTTAAGTTTAAAGCTTGAATGGTTTGAAATGTTAAAAGTTAACATTTAAATAAAATGGAGTACAATTATGGTTATTTGCCCTTACTAGTTAATTTTTATTTTGATGTTCATTTTTCCATTTGAGGGGTTGACATTGTTTTAAAGCTTAAACAAACTAAATATTGTTCAAAAATAAATGAGCCATAAAATCAAATATTATCACTAACATGTTAACATTAAACCCTAATATCAAATAAAAGAGTAAAAAATATGATTTTATTCTTAATCATATGAATATGGTCACAAACATGTAAAAAATTTAATCCAAAACGTACAATTAATCAATGATTCAAATTTTCTTTATTTTTGTTAAGTGTTTTTCCGTTGTGTCTTATTGAAGGGGACAATCAAATATTTATACACATGTTTACTCTTCATGGAATTGATGTTCTTAGTATACTCTATGCATGTGAGAACTCTTTGGGTATATGCAAAGTGGGACAACGAGCTCTCCTTGTTAGGTCCCTTGCGGACCCTCATTGGCATATGCGAGCTGAGACCGTGAACTCCCCATGCGAGGAATCCCTCGTATGTGCAAACTGGAACTACGAACTCCCCTTGTTGCCCCCCACTATAAGGCTTGCACGCATCCATCTGGTAGGGCCCAACCAAGTCACAAGTAGGCAACCCAAACCTTATCTGGTTTTTGGGATGGTGATCAAACCCTATTGGCACTCCTTATAGCCATCACTTCGCATTTATACAACTTGTTGAATACGCAGCGACCACTGGAGCATGACGTTAACCTCGTCACATGTACAAGTGGATCGCGCTTATCTGCATCTAATCATTGGTTTTCATTGGTTATTTGAATCTTCAAAACATAGGGGAGAGAAACTTCTTTAAAATGGGGTTTTTAGAAACTCTAAACTGAAAAATTTAACCATTTATGCACGTAGGCTCGATTAAGGCATTCTTCAAGGTAAATTTTGTTAACTTCCTCGTCTCGGGTTTTAGTGTTCTTCTGTATTTTTTTTCTTCATTTTCATTAGAAATATGTCAAGAATGAGAGGGGCTGATGGTCGAATAATTCCCAATTACCCACCACGAGAGCATGCTTCGAGGGTCCTCGTAGAGGCTAACTTTTTCATCTGCACTACAAAAGAAGAAGAGATGAGTCGAGCTTTGGGTGCATGGGGGATTCAAAACCCTAACTTTTCTTATGAATTCTCCATTCCTAAGAGGGCACATAGGCTTAGTGATACCAGTGATGGCAACTTCTTGCTCCCCCTCCACACTCTGGAAGTCGAATTCCATTTGCCCTTACATTTGTTCTTCTATCTTCTTTTTTAAGAGTACCAGATTGCTTCCAGTCAAATTTTTAGGTTTTCCTAGTGGATCACAGTGGCTTACTTCATCGATTGTTGCTGGCGCAATGAAATGCCACAGCTCACGGTTTTCCAAGGCTTATATCTGTTAAAGGCCTAAAATCGGGGGAATTCATCAGGCTTTTATTATTTCTCTCATCGCGATAAAAACGAGAATATAATTGCCAACCAATATTTAAATCTTTGACTGAATTAGGGAAAATACATTAAGGTGAGATGTAGGCTCGTCGTTGATGGGTTTAGTTTTTCCACAGACTAGTTCGCACCAAGTAGAGACATGTGTTCATTTAAGAGAAGTATTAGGACAAATAGTTGTTCAACCCAACTTGAAAGGCTTTGCACTGGTATTCCTATGGTTATAGAATATGTTATAATCGTAAGGAACTTGTTTCAATACTATTTGGAGGGCCTTAGCCCCAATGGGTATAGGCAGGGTGACAACAGGGAAGTTGCTGAGGCAGTTGGTGCGGAGCCTAAAAAATGGAGATGGCCCTGTGTGGCCAAAGATGATTTGGGTATAACCTTGACAAGACGCAAAGAGGAACCCAAGAGCTTATTTTATTGTTAGTGTAGGATGAGGCTTTGCCCTTGGATCTCGGTGATTTCATCGTGAAAAGAAAGTGATGCAAATATTAATTTGATAACTGCTCCTGCTGAAACTGGAATTATTGGTGGTGCAGGCACAACTTGTAATTTTGGAAGCGACTCAAAGGAAACAACCAGTCTATCCCAAGAAATTAACGAAGTTATAGACCTACGAGATTCTCTAAGGGACATACGCAAGAAGTGCTAAACTAATGTAGGGGTTGTTAATGTGGTTATCAGCAGCGATGAGGAGGCAAATAATGAAAGACTAGAGTATCGTTGAAAAAGGAGGGCAGATCATGCTGGGCCCTTTGCTATGATAGCCATTACTTCTACTTCTCCTTCGATGAGCTCACTGTCTATGGCTCGTGAGAGCTCTCCAATTATTGCTCTCGATAATTCTCCTCCTCTTGATCCTACCTATGTTCCTTCTATTTTACCCCCTATTCAGGAACCTTTAGCTAAATAGGATGATGAGCTATTCCCATGGCGTGAAAATCTGAGCACGTAAGAGTATCCCTATAATCTCAATGAGGTGGTTTAAAAATACAAGGCTTCTTTACCAGAGACTGTAAAGAGGCACATGTGCATCATTGAGTCCTCTAGTGGTGTGAATAAGGCTTCACTATTAAAGCTTATCTCGTCCTTGCAGGTTTTGCTAACCGAGGCTACCATGGTTAGTGTAGGCATTGGAAAAAATATCGGTAACGCTAAGGTTAGTCAAAGGGAGCTCGAAGAGACTAAGTTGGAACTGGAGAAGATTTGTGAGCTATACCTTAATATGATGGAAGAAAATAAAGTGCACTGTAGGCAAAATGGCGAGCTTGCTGGTTAGTTGGGGGCTGCTACAGTTAAAAATGATGAGTTATCTTAGGAGGTTGTAGCTGAAAGAGAAAGGAAAGAAGCCTTAGATGCTGATATGAAGAATATGGAAGACAAACACAAGACTATTATGAATCAAATTGTTGAGGAGCACAAGGCTGTTATGGCAAGGCTAGAGTAGAAAAACGCTAAAGCCTTAGAGGAATTCAAAAGGGAAACTTTGGAAACTGTAAGTAACATTACTCAGTAACTCAAGTCGAACATACTGCAGCAAGCCCAAGTTGTGGGTGGCCCTTTTGATGCTCGTGGGGTTGATCTCGATGCTCTCTGTGGTGTGGACATGAACCAACTGGGTTTTGATTTCCACTTTCCCTCTGGAGCTGGCTGGGATAAGTTTGCATCCAAATGGAGGAACTAAAATGATTTTTTTCTGGATGAAGTCCCAAGGACTGGCGTTGCTCTTGCTGGCAACAATGAAGCTGATGGGGATCCCATCGAGACTAACTCTGCTCCTATTGATGGTAACGACAACATCGAAGTAACTGGAATATAATGATAAGATGAGATCCTTAGTGGCCATGAGGGGGCTGAGGATATGCCTTAAGTAATTGTAATCTTGTATTAATTTTCACATTTTGAAATGAAAAAATTGAACTTTAAAAAAGTCCAAGTTTGCTTGTTACTATTATGACATCACGGTTTATTTCATTTTTTTGTATAACATCGCTTGTATCAAATTTTAAACTTAAACAAATTCTCAGAGGTAATCTTAGAAACCTTTAACTGATTTAGTGCAATCCCATGGCTTTGTTTTAGATGACTTATTATCAACTTTAACCCAAATTTTCTTAAACAATCTAAGTTGTGAATTTTAATCAGTAAACTCAAAGGAATTTAAGCTGTGATCTCAAATCAATTACCTAGATGTGTTGGATCTGTGAGCTTAGCTCCTCGAGCTCTTAGAGTATCAGTTGAGAGCGTAGGTCTGCTAGTTTTGTTGGAGCTACGAGCTTAAGTCTGTGAGCTCTTAGAGTATCAGCTAGGAGTGTAGGTCCACTAGTTGTGTTGGAGTTGTGAGCTTAACTCTACGAGCTCTTAGAGTATCAGTTGGGGGTGTAGGTCTGCTAGTTGTTTTGGAGGTTGAGATAATAAATTGGAAAACCTTTGTAACATTAGCTGGGAGTGTAGGTCCGCTAGCTGTTTTGGAGTTTGTAATCATAAACCGAAAAACCTTTGTAACATCATTTGGGAGTGTAGGTCCGCTAGCCGTGTTGGAGTTGCAAGCTTAACTTTGCAAGCTCTTCGAGTATCAGTTGGGAGTGTAGGGCCGCTAACTATTTTGGAGGTTGCGATCATAAACCGGTAAACTTTTGCATAATATCAAGTACAAGTGTTTATAAGGAAAACATTTTATTCAAGGAGTAAGAAATTACACATAGTACTTTTTGAGGTGATGGGCATTCCATGTTCATGGTAGAATCGTGCCTTTCATCTTTGTTAACTTATACGCTCCATAGCCAATCTTTTCTATGACCTTGTATGGCCCTTCCCAACTCGGAGCCATTTTCCCCTACTGTGAAGCTGGAAAACTAGCCTCAGTATTTCTTATGACAAGGTCACCTACTTGAAATTGTTTATTCTTAGCCTTAGAGTTGTAGCTACTTCTCTGAATTCATAGACAAGATCAAGGTTAAGCATGATAGCCTCTTGGTTGACACCTTCATTAAAATGTATAGTTATGTGCGATTGCATACCAATCTCAACGGGAATTACTGCCTCCGCGCCATAAACAAGGGAAAAAGTTGTTTCTCTTGTTGAAGTATGAGGTGAAGTTAGCAAGGCCCACAAAATTCTTGGCAACTCCTCCAACCAAGCACCCTTGGCCTCACCCAATTTCTTTTTTAGGGCTGTTAGGATCTTTTTTTTTCATCACCTCTACTTGCCCATTTGTTTGTGGGATTTTAACATAACTTTGAGCCTAAGCAATCTGAAGATCTGTATAGAAATTTTTAAACTTTCCCTGAAAGTGCGTGCCATTGTCCGTAATGATCAAGTGAAGTACACCAAACTTGCAAACAATTTACTTCCAGAGAAACGATTCCATCTATCTCTTTGTAATAATTGCTAAAGCTTTAGCTTCAATCCATTTATTGAAATAATTCACAGTCACTAATATAAATTTCTTTTGTGCCGTGGCTATTGGAAATGGACCGAGGATATCAATTCTCCAGGTTGCAAATGGCCAAGGGCTTGACATGACTTGGAGAGGCATAGTTGGCTGTCGCTGTACCTTGGCATATCTCTGACAAGAGTCACATGTACGAACTAATTGATGTGCATCCTTTTGAAATGCAGGCCAATAATACCCTTGTTAAAAATTTCTGGGTAACTAGCCTTCCTCCCAAATGGTCATCACAGATGCCTTCGTGAATTTCTCGCATCACATACTTAGCTTTAGACGGTGTCAAACATCGCAGCAGCGGATGAGAGAAACCCTTTTTATATAGTACACCCTCTAGAAGGGTATACCTAACAATTATAGGACAAAATGAATTGTTTGAATTTACCATATAATTGAGTGATTTAACAACTAACTACATAGAGTTCAAATATTTGATTTATCAATTTAGAATTTTTTAGACATTTGTAGCTTGTGATAATGACATACCTCGCAGCTTTGCGCTATAAATTTGTGAGCTCTTTCTTATCTAGATTATCATATGTACCCTGCAACGTGCGAACTATAGGATTCAGCCATGTTTCCTCCTAATCTATACTTAAAACTTGCGGCATGTCGTAACTCGGGGTATCCCTATGTTCTAGCAGAATAATTCCTCTTTGCTCAATGATGATAGAGGACGCTAGTTTAGATAGAGCGTCTGCACATGTGTTGTCATTCCTTGACAACTACTTTATCTAAACTTTATCAAATCCTATGAGCAGTTGGGTTGTGACTGAATGATATTTTTTCAACATTGCCTCCTTCACCTTATACTCACCTTTCATTTGTTTCACCATCAACTGTGAATCTATATAGACGACCAGGTCCTTCACTCCTAGTTGGCATGCCACTTGCAGTCCTGATATCAAAGCTTCATACTCTGTTGCGTTGCTGGATGTTTGGAACCCAAAGGATAACCCATACGCCATTCATTTCTGGTAGGATCAATTAGGAGTACACTTGCTCCCAACCTCATCTTGGCTATAGAGCCATCAACATATACTAACCAGCTTTTCGAACTATCAGTTGTACATACACCTTCTTGAGGTGAGCTAACTAATAGGTTGCATACAATAGATGGAAAAGAGATATTAGAATGAAGCATAAACTCATCAGTATTATTATAGAAATAACAAATTAAATTACTGGTGTTTGCCAATGTTCACAAGAGGTTATAAATAACATATACTTTTAACTTCATTAAATGTCCATTATCCAATATTTCACGTTATAAACTATATTACCTGATGGATCACTAGACTTTTCAAAGGAGCACTTTACCATGAAGTCAGCCAATATTTGCCCCTTTACTGCTGTTCTAGGGGCGAACTCCACGTCGAACTTAGCCAGTTCAATACTTCATTTTGTTACCCTTCCTGAGGTATCAACTTTAGATAATACTTCTTTAATAGATTGATTGGTCTTGATGACAACATGATGAGCCTGAAATACAACTTGCAAGCTGCAACAAAGCAAAGATGCATTTTTCTATTTTTGAATACCTCAATTCACCGTTCTAGAGTACCTTGGTAATGTAGTACATTAGGAATTGTCTAACATCTTCTGCCTTAACCAAAACTGCTGCAATTGTTTCCTCTGAGGCACCCGGATACAAATAGAAGGTTTCTCCTACTCATGGTGACTTCTGAAGCGTTGGGAAGGTAAGGTACAACTTCAATTCCTCAAAGGCTGCATGGCACTCGTCAGTCCACAAAAAAAGTGATTATCAAGCTTTGAAGAAAGGGAGGCATTTTTCGGCCTTCCTGGAGATGAACCTGTTGAGCTCTACTATTTTTCCTGTAAGACGTTGAATATCCTTAATACTTTACCGGGGAGGCATTTTTAAGATTCACAAATATTCTCTAGGTTTACTTCTATTCCCCTCTCTGAGATCATGAAACCCAAGGATCTGCCAGCTCACACGCTGAAAGCACACTTCTTAGAATTCAACTTCATGTTGTGGACCCTCAAAACTGTGAATGCCTCCAATAAGTTTCTCACATGGTCCTCCATAATTTCACTTTTCACCAACATATCATCTACATAGATCTCAAGTCCACGTCTTATCTGTTCTTTCAAAATTCTATTCACAAGTCTCTGATAGGTTGCTCTAGACGTTTTTGAGGCCAAAGGGCATGATCCGATAACAGAAAAGTCATTCCTCAGTGATGAAAGTTGTTTTCTTCTGGTCATCTTGATCTAAAAAAATTTGGTTATAACCTGAAAAGGTGTCCATGAAGTTCATAAATTTGTGACCCGCAGAAGCATAAACCAAACGGTCAATAGAAGGCAAAGGGAAACTATTTTTAAGGCATGCTTTGTTGAGGTTAGTGAATTCAATACACATTCTCCATTTTCCATTTGCTTTTTATACCATAACCACATTTAAGACCCAATTTGGATACTCAACCTCCCTAATAAAACATTCTGACAATAGTTTAGCTACCTCCTGCCTTATAACTTCTACCACTTACAGAGTGAACTTCCTCTTCTTCTGCTTAATCGGTTTTACTTTTGAGAGTATATTCAATTTGTGGACAATCACCTGAGGTCCACCCCTAGCATATCTACCGTTGACCAGGAAAAAATATCCAAATATTTCTTTAGACACTCAACCAAAATGCTCTTTTCTTCAGGTTCTAGCGCTGATGAAATTTTTAAAGTCTTTCTTCATTTTCGTAGAATAACTGTAAAGTCTCGGCGTGTTCTCCTGCTTCAGGCTTCTTGCCTTTCTCTTCATCCCTTACATCCAAGCTATCCTAGTTTAAGGCTTGAGTAGCCAACTCTATCCCTTGGAAACAGGCTATCATGCTTGCTTCATAGAGAACATATGACATTGCCTTGCTATTCACTGGTCAGGATGCATGAACCTAATCCCTGTACTTGACGAGAATTTGATCTTCATACAAAACATTGCCACCACCATCTTTGTTGCTCTCATTATTGGACACCCAAAAATGGCGTTATATGCCATAGAGTGGTCCATGAAAAAAAACTAGAAACACTTCGTGGTAATATGCTCGCAGTCCCCTAATGTAACTGGTAGAGTGATGGAACCTTTCACTTCAATTGAATGGTTTGCAAAACCATACAGCGGGCTAGCCTTGGTCAAAACCTGTTCTTTCAACCCCATTTTTTGATATGCTTCCTAGGTTAGAACCTTCACGGCACTTTCACTATAAAAAAAATATTCTTCAAACTTTAAAACTCGCAATCATTGCTGACACAACCATCAGGTCATTGCCTTATTCGTCACATACTAGCCCATTATCATCATTACCAAACTCAACACTCCATCTACCTCACTAACACTGCCTCTTAGGTACATTTATTGACATAACACTCCTCATATGGGCCTTCCTCTTCACATTGGAATTTATCAGTCCTCATCAGTACCCATGATCATATGAATGGTGCCCCTGACCTTTTGCTTACCCTTGGGATCACTTCGCAAACTCTGAACCTATTGGGAAGTGCCTTGGTCCACAAATTTGATGAGCTCTCCATTCCTCACTGCCTCTTCAATGACATCCTTTAGGGTAAAACAGTCTTCAATCTTGTGCCTCGCATCATCGTGGAAAGTACACCTATCCTTTGAATTTGACTTCCTCATACTGTGCCTCATGGGAGATGGTTTAGATAGGATACCTAAAATTTTCACCTAGTTTAGAATGCAAGCATGAGTAGCATTCAAACCTGCCCTGAGGTATGTATTTCCGTGTCTGCTCGGGCTGAGAACCCTGAGGGGCCCTGGGAGAATTACCTTGAGTCTGCACTTTTTACTGCCTATCACCTCTGGCACACAAAGCATGATTGTGCAATCCCTACCTATTGCAAGCTCCTTCTCTTTCCCTAAATTGTCTGCCCTCTTCGTGAAATGTGCCACGCATTGCCTTCTTAATCTCTTCTGCCTCGCGAACTTGTAGGCTCGCTAATACAAGCCTGCCAAACTTTAGGGCCTGTTATTAATAAAGGAGTACATTCTCATTCTACACTCCTATAATGAAAGCATCGACGGCCCCACTGGTCTTCCAGGTTCTTCATATTCAAAGTTTTCATATAAAACTGTTTCACGTAGTCTTGAAGAGAGACTTACCTTCTCTCTATTTTACAGACATCAACCCTATAGGCGTGTTCTTGATCTTCTTGTAAACCCCGAATATTTATACACATGGTTACTATTCATAAAATTGACATTTTTAGTAGACTCTATGCCTTCTAGACACGTGTAATATTCTGGTCTGCCTATTGGACTTCATAGCCCTCTACATACGAACTCCTTGGTTATATGCATACTGAGACCATGAACTCTCCTTGTTGGGCCCTTTGCGAGCCCTACTTAGCATATGTGAACTAGGATTGGGAACTCCCCATGCGAGAACTTCCTCGTATGTGTGAATTAGGACTGTGAATCCCTTTATTGAGCCCCCATTATAAGGCTTGCACGCATCCATCTGGTAGGGCCCAACCGAGTTGCAAGTAGGTGACCTGAACCTTATTTGGTTTTCGGGTTGGTGATCATAAATACATAACAATTTTCATTACCCATTTTTTTATTAAATGAAAAAAACCCTTTCTTGAACAAAAAATAAAAATTGTAACTTTCAAAAGATCTCAAACATCAAAATATAAATGTCAATAATTATAAATCATTAACAATTTTTACAAATACTCACACTAACACTAAAACCTACAATGAAAACATACATCAAATGAGCAAAAACTTCATCATCATCATAACATTTGGATGACTTCAAGAGTTCTACTTAGCATCCTTTATAATAAATGGAATTGTGATAAAGGATGAATGGACTACAACACTTGAGCTTTAGTTTTATCATAATTCGTGTTTTCAAAACTTCTGAAGACTTCTACTGCATCATTCTTAGATATAAATGGCTTGTAAAGGCTTCTCATAACTCCAATAATTGGAGGAGTACACTCATGCCATGAAAATATATATGCTAGTTTTATGCCTAAAAAAGAACAACACAAAACTTCTTCTTCTTCAGATAATTCATTATTGCAAGAGAAAGGAAAGAGATGAGGGGAATTAATTAATTTTTCTTAAGTAGGTCAAAGGAAAAAAGATGAGGGAATGATAATCAATGGAAAAACCCTAAACTTTTTTCATAAAATATTATTACTTTCCTTTTCATAAACCATTGAAAACTGATAACTAATTAAGAAGGTGGGAATAATTAATTTTAAGATAAATTTGATAGAAATTTCTTTTCCTAAGTAAAACCTTTAAATTAAATAAAATAAATTTTAGATGATAGAATTTTGAACTCTAAACTTATTTCATTAATCGAAAGAAATCTCTTTAAATTAGAATTTCAAACATTAAAAAGTATAAAAAAGAATTTACTAACCTTAAATTTAATTATGTACAAATTTAGGATACATAACAAAATCTTTAATGTAATTACAATTTTACACCACTATTATATTAAATAATTATTTTTATTGTAAATATATTAAATGGATGTTTATAACCCCTTTAAACATATTAAAGTACTGAGATAAAACTCTTTACTTCATTTATAATCAGGTGATCATTAAATGGAGTAATTAAGAAAACTTAATTCATTGAATGTAATACATTTACTAGTTGAATATAAATGAGCTTATAAATAGTACCTTGTAAGTGAAAATTGAACAACGAAAATTGTTCCGTATTTTTCATCCACTTTTTGCTTATTATTATTGTTTTATTAATTTATCTATAACACGTTATCAGCACGAGCTTCTACGAGTTAATAGTGAAGTTCACGTCATTTTGACTTTATATTATTTGCCCGTATAACTCTCGTTAAATTATATACGGTATACATATTTTCATAATTCTTTTATTTTATTTTCTAGATGAAATATTTACTTTGGGTAACATTGCACATTTATTTTTACAACTAAAATCTAATAATGATAATTATATATACATTTTTTATTAAAAGAAATTTTAGTTACTGTAATTTGTGTTAAGTTATTATTATGACTATTCCTCTCTATGCCAATATTTGACATACATATTATTATTTAGTAAATTTGGTATATATAATTGAATTATTTTACGATTGAGTATGCTTATTATTTTACTAATAGTTTTTTATTTTGATTCAAGTGATTATAATGTCAAATCTTACCAAACTTGAATTTGCGGCCTTAGACATCTCAGGCAAGAATTATTTATCATGGGTGTTAGATGCTGAAATTCACCTAGATGCTAAAGGTCTAGGAAATACTATATTAGCAGATAAAGAAACATCTAATCAAGACAAGGCAAAAGCAATGATTTTTATCCGTCATCATATACATGAAGGATTAAAAGTGGAATATCTCACTATGAAAGACCCTTTTAAGTTGTGGAAAAATTTGAAAGAACGATTTGACCATCAGAAAATGGTGATACTCCCTAAAGCTCATTATAATTGGATGCACTTACAGTTGCAAGATTTTAAGACTGTAAGTGAATACAATTCAGAACTTTTCAAAATTAGTTCTCAACTAAAATTATGTGGAGAAAACATAACTGATGTGGACTTGTTAGAGAAAACATTTTCAACCTTTCATGCTACTAATGTGCTCCTGTAGCAGCAATACTATGAAAAAAGTTTTAAAAGGTATTCTGAATTGATTTCATGCCTTTTGGTGGTTGAACAAAATAATGAGCTATTGATGAAAAATCATGGAATTTTTCCCACTGGTTCTGCACCATTCCCTAAAATGAATGTAGCAGTACACAAAAATTACGAAAATAGAAAATATAGAGGTCGCAGTCATGGCCGTGGGCATAGTGGAGGACATGGTCGAGGACGTATTAATAATCGATATCATGGTGGTCATAATAATGATACTTCTAACCACCAGAAAAAGAATAACAATGAAAGGCAATAAAGAAGTGTTCAAAATAATCCTTCAAAGATTGTTGAGAATATATGCTACCGATATGGTATGAAGGGGCATTGGTCACGTACCTGTCGTACATCTAAGCATTTAGTGAAACTTTATCAAGCATCCATTAAAAAGAAGGAAAAGCATATTGAGACAAATTTTATATTCTAAAATGATGAAATTGAGGCAAAAGATGAAGATACTCACTATAACACTAAAACTGACCATGCCTACGGAGGTGATAAATTTAATGACCTTAATAATATAACTCACCTAGATGTGACAGATTTCTTTGAGAATCATTAGAAAAATTGATGTTATTTTGACATTTTTATGTTGTTTTAAGTATGTTTTATTTTCTTGCATAAAGAATAATTTATATATTTAATAAATATTTGCAATGTTTCTCATATTATATTTTGTTTATTTTTATGAAGAATATGAATATTCAACAAAATTTCGACAGACTCAAAATCAATGGAGACATGTGTCTTGCAGAAAGTGATACAACACATATGATACTCAAAGATAAAAAATATTTTTCTCATTTGACAATGAGTAATGCCCATGTTAATACAATATCAGGTAGTTCAAAACTTATTGAAGGCTTTGGAAGAGCTATTATACTATTAAAGGTACAAAATTTGTCATTGATGATGCTTTATGTTCCACTAAGTCTCAAAGAAGTTTATTGAGTTTTAAAGATATTCGTCTTAATAGATATCATATTGAGACTATGAATGAGAAAAATATTGAATATCTATATATTACAAATGTTGAATGTGGAAAGAAATATGTTTTGAAAAGGCTACCTGCTTTTTCATCAGGTTTATATTATACACATATTAGTGCAATTGAGTTACATGTTACTACAAACCAGAAGTTTGTAGAACCACATACTTTTACTATTTAGCATGACCGATTAGGCCATCCCGGATCTATTATGATGTGAAAAATCATCAAGAATTCAATTGGACACCCATTAAAGAACCAAAAGATTCTTGAATTCAAGGATTTATCTTGTGTCGCTTATTCTCAAGGAAATTGATTATTAGACCATCACCAGCTAAAGTTGGGATTAAATCTCCCGCATTTTTGGAATGTATTCAAGGTGATATATGTGGGCCCATTCATCCACCACGTGGACCATTAAGATATTTTATGGTATTAATAAATGCATCTAGTAGGTGGTCACATGTGTGTTTATTATTGACTCGCAACATGGTGTTTGCAAGACTACTTGCTCAAATAATTTGATTAAGAGCACAATTTCCAGATTATGCAATCAAAACTATTCATCTTGATAATGCTGGTGAGTTTACATCCCAAGTTTTTAATGATTATTGTATGTCAATTGGGATAAAAGTTGAACATCCTGTAGCTCATGTTCACACACAAAACAGTTTAGCTGAATCGTTTATCAAACACCTCCAACTAATAGCTCAGCTATTGCTTATGAGAACAAAACTCCCTGTTACAGTTTGGGGATATGCTATTTTGCATGTAGCGGCACTTGTGCACTTAAAGCCAACAAGTTATAATAAGTACTCCCCATTACAATTGGCTTTTGGTAAGGAGCCAACTATTTTCCCATTTTAGAATTTTTGGATGTGTAGTATATGTTCCAATTGCTCCACCACAACACACAAAGATGGGTCCTTAAAAGAGGTTGGGAATATATGTTGGTTATGAATCTCCTTCTATAATTAAATATGTTGAACAATTAACTGGAGATTTATTTACTACACGATTTTTTTATTGTCATTTTGATGAAACAACATTCCCAACATTAGGGGGAGAGAAAATACAACTGGTAAAAGAAATTATATGGAATGGATCATCATTATCTCAATTAGATCCTCGCACAAGTCAATGTGAACAAGAAGTCCAAAGGATCATACATTTACAAAACATTGCCAATCAACTGCCAAATTCATTTACTGACCTAAAGAGAATTATAAAATCTCACATACCAGCTGAAAATGCTCCAATACGAATTGATATCCCAATATGGCAAATTGTTAGTGCAAAAAAAAAAAGAAGTAATCCACGCCTGAAGCGTGGAAGGTCAATCAATTCCAAAGATAAAAATCCTCGTAAAAGGACAGGAGCAATTATTCAAGATGATAATATTGTGGAGGCAAGTGCCCAAGAAGAGGCCAAAGATATAACTAATCAAAAAACCTCAAAAGAGGTTCAGGTGCCTGAAAATGGTGAAACAAAGAAATCTCAATAAGTTATGTTACTTCAGGAAAAAGTTGGAACCGAAAAAATATAGTTGTCGACAACAATTTTGCTTATAATGTTGCTATTGAAATAGAAAAAGAAAAGAGGATCCTGAGCCAAAATCTATTGAGCAATGTAGAAATATAAAAGATTAGCCAAAATGGAAAGACACAATTCAAGCAGAATTAAATTCACTTTTTAAACATGAGGTTTTTGGACCTATAGTCCAAACATATAAATATATAAAGTCAGTAGGATATAAATGGATATTTGTGTGAAAATGAGATGAGAAAAATGAAGTCGTAACATATAAAGCATGACTTGTAGCACAAGGATTTTCACAAAGGCCCGACATTGATTATGAAAAGAAAGATTCTCCTAGTGGATGCAATCACGTTTAAATACCTTATTAGTCTGGCAGTACGTGAAGAACTTGACATGCATCTAATGGATGTTGTTACAGCCTATTTGTATGGTACACTTGATAGTGAAATTTATATGAAAATTCCAAAAGGATTTAAGATCCCTGAAGGATATAGAGTTTCCTGGGAAAATTGCTCAATCAGATTAAAGAAAATTTTATATGGATTAAAACAATCTGGACGTATGTGGTACAATCGTCTTAGTGAATATTTGTTAAAAGAAGGTTATAAAAACGATTCAATCTGTCCATGTGTTTTTATAAAAAGGTCTGAATCAAACTTTGTGATAATTGTTATTTATGTTGATGATCTAAATATTATTGGAACTCCTAAAGAGCTTCAAAATGCAGTAAATTATTTAAAGAAAGAATTTGAGATGAAAGATCTTGGAAAAACAAAGTTTTGTCTTGGCCTGCAGATCGAACATTTAAAAGATGGAATTCATGTCCATCAGTCAACTTATACGAAAAAGATCTTAAAGAAATTTTATATGGATAAAGCACATCCATTAAGTACCCCCGATGGTTGTACGATCGTTAAATATGAATAAAGATCAATTTCATCATTGGGAGAATGATGAAGAGTTTCTTGGTCCTGAAGTACCATATCTAAGTGTCATAGGAGCATTGATGTATCTTGAAAACAACACAATACCTGATATAGCTTTTGCTGTAAACTTGTTAGCAAGATTTAGTTCTTCTCCAACTCGTAGACATTGAATGGATTAAACATGTATTTAGATATCTTAGAGGGACCATTGATATGAGGTTATTTTATTCAAATGATTCAAAATCCCTATTAGTTGGTTATGTTGATGTTGGATATTTATCGGATCCACATAAAGGTCGATCTTAAACGGGATAATTTACATGTGGAGGTACTGCCATATCATGGCGTTCGACAAAGCAGACATTAGTTGCTGCCTCTTCAAATCATGCTGAAATAATTACAATGCATGAGGCAAGCCGAGAGTGTATTTGGCTAAGGTTATTAACCTAACATATCTAGAAGATATGTAATTTTCCTTTATAGGAAAATATGCCAACTATCTTATACGAAGATAATGCAGCATGTATAGCTCAGTTAAATGGTGGTTATATCAAAGGTGATAGAACGAAACATATTTCACCAAAATTATTCTTCACTCATGATCTTGAGAAGAAATGTGACATAGAAGTTCAGTAAATTCATTCTAGTGATAATTTAGCAGATCTTTTTACCAAGGAATTGCCAACTTTAACATTTGAAAGACTACGAAACAAGATTAGAATGCGTCGACTCAAAGATATAATGTGATGTTGCCATTAGGGGGAGTCTAAAACACGTTGTACTCTTTTCCTTTAACCAAGGTTTTGTCCCACTGGATTTTCCTGATAAATGTTTTTAACGAGGTAACTTGTCATAGGAGATTGTGTACTCTTTTTCCTTCATTAGGTTTTTATCCCACAGAGTTTTTCCTAATAAAGGTTTTAATGAGGCACATTTTTATTTAAAAGACATCTAAGGGGGAGTGTTGTAAATACATTAAATGAATGTCTATAACCCCTTTAAACATATTAAAGTAATGAGATAAAACTCTTTTGTAACACCCCTTACCTAAGACCATTGCCGGAGTCGAGCATGAGGCATTACTTGACTTAACTTAAAAGTTTGGGGCATAAAATTTTACTTTTGAAATTAATTTCACTATTCACAACAAAGCTGTCCACCTGCGCAGTAGTTACTAAATTAATTATAACTCAAGATAAAAAAACTCAAAATTAAGATCCATAAATTTTCCCTAAAACTAAACTCATATATATTTTTATCATAAATTTTTCAGAATTTTTGGTTTAGTCAATTAGTACAGTTTATTAGTTAAAGTCTCTCCTGTTTCATTGATCGACTATCCTGACCTCTCGTCACTAAAATTTAATTATCTCATTGTAAAGACTTCATATGGTGTTATAACTTGTTTCTACAGAAAATAGACTCAATAAGGAATCTATAAATATAAATTACAACTCATAAATATTTTTGTACAATTTTTAATGATTTTCTAAAGTCAGAATAGGGGACTCTAAAAACAGTTCTGACCATATCTAACTAAAATCCACATATCTCAGAATATAAAATTCCTTTTTCTACACCGTTATTTTTCTATGAAAATAGACTCAATTGGTGATTTTTTAAAGTCACGTCACTGCTACTATCTAAAATCTATTTCATTGCAAATTTTTACTTTTTCCCAATTTCTAGGTATAAACTATCACCTAGGCATTCATAATACCAAACATATTCTTACTTAGCCATTTTAATAGCTAAACATTATCACATATTTACACATCATCCTTTAGCATTATCATAAGGACATACATTCAAAATGACTAAGTCCCTATACATGCCATAGTTCAACATTGATTATCATAAAATACCGAGTTGTTGTGGTTGATAGTGTGGACGCTCTTCGATGTCTTTAAGATCCCTGAAGTAACTTTGCAATACTATAAAAGAAAGAAAAATAAAAGAAGTAAGCATAAAGCTTAGTAAGTTTACAAGTAAATAAATAACAACGTTTATCATAAACCATCATACTCATAAATTTTCATCAAGCACTAGGATCTTTACTTTCTTCTTTACTTACTCACATACTTGTTTACTTATTTGCTTGCTTAAATAACTCACGATTATAACTTACTCTTCACTTACTGAAATTATTTTTCTCAACTGATAACTGAGATATTTTCAATCCTTTATAACTCACCTGAATCTAGTTATCATGCTTTTGCTTGAACTTTCATGTAACTTAATTCATTTTCTAGCCGGTTGAATCACTTGGAATACTAAGGATACTCGGGTCTCTTGTCTGAATATAACATGCCAAAGCTATGTCCCAGACATAATCTTACATGGGATGTTTCCTATATTGTCAATTCCATATCCCAGATATGGTCTTACATGGGAGTTCTCATATCGGTGCCCATGCCATGTCCTAGACATAGTCTTACGGGGGACCTCTTATCTCGGTGCCAACGCCATGTCCCAGACATGGTCTTACATGAGACCTCTCACAATCTCAATGATGCCAATGCCATGTCCTAGACATGGTCTTACATGGGATCTATTTACCCAAATTTCATGACATTTGTATCCGATACATTCCCAATATTTCAATGGGGCTTTTATCACTGATTCTCTGTCACCTCATACTTAAGTCAACATTAGATATTTTCATGAAATAAATATATAATTGCTGGAAAATAACAACATTAATAATAATTATTGAAATATTGAATTTATTTACCGTAAACTTACCTCGGTACAAAATTTGACCAAATCTAGCAACTTAGCCCTCTATCTTTTTCTTTCCCCGGTCTAACTCTGAATTTCGTTCTTCTTGATCTATAATAGAAAATTTAGCTTATTTAATACTCACATTCATCAAAACAATCCTTGACTCGAACTTTGAAAAAATTACGATTTTGCCCCTAAACTTTTGCATAATTACACTTTTGTCCCAAAGCTCGGAAATTAAACTTCATCTCTTATTCTTATGTTTTATAACATGCTGAATATTTTTCCCTTATATGACAACATCAAATTCCCACTCTAGCATGTACTTATGAACATTAGGTATTTTTACCGATTATGTCAATATACTTATTTTCAATTAAAATCGACTAGTAAAAGTTGTTTAACATAATTTAAAGCTTCATATTCTACCATAAAACATCAAAATAAACACATTTCACCTATGGGTATTTTTCCAAATATGAACCCTAGGTTAAATTATTGCTAGAATAAGCTAAATTAAGTTATCGAGACTCTAAAAACGTAAAGAATATTAAAAACGGGGCTTGAAATCACTTACTATGGAGCTTGGAAGCTTGAAACCCCTAAATATGGCTTCCCCCTTGCTATTTTCGTTCACCATGGAGAAGATGAGCACATTTTGCCATCTTTTTCCCTTTTTAATTCTTTTTATTACTAAATTACCAAATTGTCCCCAACTTAAAAATTTTTTATTTCACTTATCTCATATCCATTTTTGTCTACCAACTTAACCAATGGTCTAATTACAGTATAAGAACCTCCAATTTAAAGTTTCATAACAATTAGACACCTCTAACATGTAGAACTCAACTTTTGCACTTTTTACAATTTAGTCCTTTTGACTAAATTGAGTGCCCAAACGTCGAAATTTTTGAACGAAATTTTCAAAAAATAATTCCGTGAAATCGTAGACCATAAAAATATAATAAAAGTAAATTTTTTCTGATCGGATTTATGGTCCCGAAACCACTGTTCCGGCTAGGCCCAAAATCGGGATGTTACATCTTTACTTCATTTATAATCAGGAGATCATTAAATGGAGTAATTAAGAAAACTTAATTCATTAAATGTAATACATTTACTAATTGAATGTAAAGGAGCTTATAAATAGCACCTTGTAAGTGAAAATTAAACAATGAAAATTCTCTTGTATTTTTCATCCACGTTTTACTTATTATTGTTTTATTAATTTTTCTATAACATTTTTTTCTTTTAGTTCTTTTTAAAATTGTAAGATTTTATTCCATTCCAAACTTTGCTTTTGTACAAATCTAAATAAAGTTAATATTTAATGCACTATCTCTGCACAAGTCCTATATACCATCACTGAATAATAATTTGACACTTCATCATTGAATAAAATAAAAAATAATTGAGGACTTATAAATAAACACAAATAAATTTATTTAAACATTATTAAATAATTAATTATAAAGAAATACTAACACTCTGAATTAGAGACCCTAAACCCTATACATGAGAATCTAAATCTTAATCCCTTAAATTTAAGATCTTAATTTAGAGAGTTATTAATATTTATTTATAACAATTACATTTAATATTTAATCATATTTAAATAAAAGTATTAGTATTTATTCATATATTTTATATTTTTATTTAATTTACTGATAATGTATTATATTATTTATTGATGGTGAATACTGTACGTCATAAAGTTTTGCCTAGATATTAACAATCTTTTCTATCTTTCGTGTTAATGTGAAGTAAAGTTGAAATTTGTAACTCAAATTAAGAAGGTTCAAATGGTTAATCGAATTTTTTTAATCCTTTAACAATTAGCTGAACTAAAAATTTTTCAAAATAAAATTAACCAAACCAAAATATTTCGGTTAATTCGGTCGGTTAACCGAAATTTATATGTTTTTACTTTTTTGATTAAAATAAGTATAAAACATAAAAAAAATATATTCATTTGACTGAATTAACCGAATTAACCAAATTAGAACTACATATAATTTGTATTATTAATTATTAAGTTCAGTTAATTCGACTAATTTGATTAATTCAAAAAAATTATTCATCGACTTCCGACCGAATTAGATCAATTAACTGACCGATTAAATGAATTAAATTAATTCAATCGATTAATTCGATTTTAACCGAAATTTAAACAATTCTTACTCAAACTCACCTTTCATGAAAGGTTGGCTTATAGCACATGCTTCGCATTTGTGCTTTCGAGGCTCTTCCCATGGCGTCGCCATGTGACCTGTTGCCTTTGGGTCTCAGTCCACGCCTACAAAAAGGAAAAGCCCACCCGGCCTGCATGTTCCCAGTTACTCTATGCCACGTCTCATAGACTTTCTATCTATCTATTTTATTTTCAGATGAAACCAGAAGAGGTTTTCCCGCGCTTTCCCTCCAAGAAGACGAAGGAAGCCAGCAAAAAATGGAGGCATGGGTTCCGTTGTTCGACATTTTCATGAATAGCCCTACACCTGAAATCGAAGCATCTCTTTGGCTGCAACAATGTTTCAATGCGACAACATTATCATCTTCAACAACAACTCCAATCACCGCAAGCTCTTTCCTTTCTTTGCTTACCAAACCCTGCAATCTCTTTGTCGATGACTCATCTTTTTCTTCACCTCTCACACCAAAAAGGTAAACCCATAAACTTAAGGCAGGAAAGAAACTTTCTTTGTTTTTTTCTTTTCAGATTTAGTGACTGATGAGTTTGATATTTTTTTATTTTGCTTAAGGATAATGTTTATAGAGACTCTACCGGGTATGGTTCAGTCAAGGGTACTTTCATTTCTTGCTTTGGAGAATGAGAGGTTTAATGGGAAGGAATTATCTAAGCTGGCACGCAGTTTGTTGAGTGAAAGTCAAGGGCTTGATTTTTGGGTCAAGAAAGCAGCACGGGATCTGCTCGACAGAGTGTCTGAACCAAATCATATTAATAAGTGGATTTCTGGTTTTAGTCTGGAATCTGGCGAAGAAGAAGTCGGCCAAGAGTTTGAGTCCTTACCGGATTGGCTCAAGGACATGGCTGCTGGTAATGATCCGCTTCTCTATTGGCTTCCTTTATCTGCAGCTGATTGTGGTCCTCGTTTTTATGATGATAGTTTGGAAAATGATGAGAGTTTGTTCAGTCAAGTTGAGGAAAATGGAGAAAATGGTTTGAAAGAAGTTGGGGACGAAATTGAGATGGATCGGGTTCTGAATGTGCCTTTAGAACCTGAAATTGAAAACATGGCTGCTAGTTTGAGAGACAGGGTTATAAACTTAGAATCTAGTTTCAAAGCTGTAGCATTAGGAAATGAAATTCGTGAACTTTGCTTGGATAAAGGAATGGATCCTTTTCAAGTTCTGTGTCTGATTGAGCCTTGGAAAGCCGAGGATGAGGCTGCTTCGGTGCTAATTTCTCATCTTTCAAGTGGGGATGAAGATGAGCTTGCTTGGCCAAGTCAGGTTCTCTGCTCAATTGTGCTTCCCAAGTTCTTGGTTCTAGAAGAGCCAGCCTCACGTCTGCTACTGACTTCAACGATTGAGTACAGCAAGCTCCATCAGAGGGCTGCGGTGCACGCATTATTGTTTCCACTTGTACTACGAAAGGAAGGTATCAATAACCCCATCTGTGATGTGATTACTAGGATTCTGAGGGAATGCCTGCACCCGGCTCATGTTTCTGCCTTCTGCCAGACACTTCTTTGCGGAGGAGAGGAGGAGAGGAGATTCATTTTACTCCCATGTCATGAATACCTTGTCTCGAAGGAATTGGTATGGACGGATTCATTGTTTAACCTCTTACACAACATTTTAAATCATAATGTTCATTTAACTCAGGATTCAGTTGATCGTCTTGTGTACCATGTTAGGAACATAGCCGAAAGATTTTCCAAATCTTTGAAATTTGGAAACTTCGTATTATGTCTGGTCACTAAATGTTCTTCACTACTTAATTCACATAAGAACGTACTGACTGAAGCGGTTGAGTGCACGAATACTCTTGTTACGAAATCCATATTATTAAGAATAGCTAGCTTATAATTATTGTGTTTACTCTCTCTTTTTCTTTTTAATGTTTATTCTAGCTGAAATTTGAAATATTGATCGATACAAGCTGAACTTTTCTAATAGTAGGTACAGCTATAATTATTAGTTCATGAACTTTCTTTATAATTTGTAGTATATATCTTAATGGCTTGTTTGGCGTACTGATATCATCTATCATTATTAAACTGCAATGGTGCTGACATCTAGAAAACTGCTTGAAATGAGAAAAACCAAAGAATGAAGGAAGCATTGGTTTATGTTTTCTTCTTCTAATGGAATTATAAAACCGGAATCTTCTTTGCTTGCAGGAGAAAAATAAAGTAATAGCATGTTCTAATGTAGGAAACATAGTAACAAAACCCAAAATATAAACCACTTTTGAGCAATACAGTGTAAGCCCAGGTTTTTGATAGTTTTAGACATGAAGATTATGATGCCTATTAGTCATTTTCTTGGTGGAAATAATAGAATCAGCAGCAGGATGGAAAGTCTGCAATTCCATTATTTTCATGCAGAACGCTTTTATACCTTCCATTGCTCAATGCCTCCACTTGGTCAGAGATAGTGGTGGCGTTGGATGGAGGACTGTTTATCTGTTCTCAATCTTTCAGGGATTAAAGGCTAGGGACCTGGTCATAGTGCAGCATGAGTACCACTACCATCCCTCCTCCATTGATGTGCCTCTAATAAGCTCTGGATTAGGACATTGGGGGTCTTTTGCCTCTTTTGTATCACAGAAGGGTCTACCGTCCAGATCCTCACTCACGTCTAAGGGTGAGTGTTCAATCGAATTGAATCGAATGAAGAAATTTTGAGTTAATTGAGTTGAATTTTATTCTATCATTCTAACTCGATTTGAAATTTTTTGAATCGAGTCGAGTGAGATAGGATTCGAATGGAATCAAATATATTTGCTTGAGTTAAATTAAAAAAATGGCTTTGGTCCTTATAGCTACTATCATCCACTGCAATCAAATTTGTCCACAGTTATCAAATTTGTTATTAACTTTAATCCTTTCATAATTTATTTATTAATATTTTATATACGGGTTAGCTTCTTTGCTTGCTTAGTTGTTTCAATTATATTAAGATTCTTGTTACATGTATTTTGAAATTAAAAAAAAATTAAATGTAAAAAATATGATTTTTTAATAAAAGTTATTTTAAAGGTAATGTGAAATTGATACCAATAGAAAATTTTAACACGAATATTTGATGACATTATCAATAATTCAATTTTAAGAAAAGATTCCGTATGATTAAACAAAATAAATATTACAAAATATGAAATTTAATTCAATAATATAAATATAAATAGTAGACATAAATTCAAAAAAAAATTTAGGGTTTAGAAGTGTTGAGAAGTAAATTAGTTAGCAAATAGCAGAGTAGTTAGCAAAGTTGTTAGTATCAGTTGTGTATGAGTTAGTTCGTTTGATAACTAAGTCTATAAATGTATAATAGACTGCTGCAGTAAATATACGATGAATTTTCAATTGTTTCAACATGGTATCAGAGCTACGAAAAGTGTCAAAAATTTCTGATGAATTGTTAAATCAGCGACTGTGATTTTTTTTTGGTTGTTGCGTTCGATTCTTGTTGCTTTGATTTCTCTGCATTTGCTGGTATGGTCAGGTATTCTTTCTTTGGCATACTGGTTCGTTGTACTTCATAAGGAAACTTGGTGGGCTTGTGTTTGTAGCCCAAGTTTGCTTGATTCAACAAAATTGGGTTGTTAATCGAGGGCATTTTCAGTTTGTATTTCCTTGTTTTTTGGTTCGTGGTAACAAAGGCAATGAGTATCTCCGATTCAATCATCGATTTCAATCATCAGCTTTACTTGCATCCTTCTGACACTCCGGGCACTTTGTTGGTAGCACATCAGTTGCTTGGTGTTGAGAACTACAACGTCTGGAGTAGAACGATGAAAATCGCATTACTAGCGAAAAATAAATTGGGATTTATGGACGGTACTTGTTCCAAAGATATGTGGCCGGAAGAAATGGGTTATCAATGGGAGCGGTGCAATGCGATTGTGCTATCCTGGATTCTGAATACGGTCAGGAAAGAACTCTCCGTAGGGATTGTATTTGCATCTAGTGCAGCAGCGGTGTGGAGTGATCTTAGTGAGAGGTTTCACAAAATCGATGGTTCAAGAATTTATTTCTTGCATCGTGAAATTACCTCGTCTTCTCAAGGTACTGTTTCTATCTCTGCCTACTTTACCAAGTTAAGATTACTCTGGGATGAGTATGATGCCCTCTACCTCCGTTTGCTTGTGGGTGTCCTCAATCTAGGCAGAATGTTAAGCATGTTGAACAACAGCATTTGTTTCAATTTCTTATGGGTTTGAATGACTTGTATAGTGCGGTGCGTAGCCAAATTTTGTTGATGAGTCCGTTACCAAGCGTTAATCATGCGTATTCGATGCTTATGCAAGAAGAATCGCAAAGGAAGCATAGTTCTAGTACTATTAGAGACGATTTGGTCCCTTTCTCTTCAGTCCAGATGGTACAAAAGAAGAGATTCAATGGCATTTGTGATCATTGCAAGGTTAAAGGACATAAGAGGGAGACGTGTTACAAGTTGATTGGCTATCCTGCTGATTTCAAATTTACAAAAAAGAAAGTGCATAATTCTGCAGTAAATAATGTATCTACTCCTGACTCTGTTTGTAGTAGTGAAGTGGTAGGTTCCCTTGGGTCTGGTTTGCAAGCGCCAGTTTTTACGCAAGAGCAGTATAATCAAATTTTGCATCTGTTAAACAAGGAATCTGTTGTGGTTGAAGCTGCTGCCAGCTTAGCAGGTATGCCTGATATTGGCAATAGATGGATTATAGATACTGGAGCTACTGACCATATACTATCAGATCTTCGTTTCTTGGAATCTCCTGTTGCATGTGCATCCGGGTCACCGAGTGTTCGACTTCCAAATGGTTTCGTTGTTTCGGTTACTCATGTTGGAGCGTGTTCAATTTTGCCTAATCTTTCATTGAAGAGAGTTCTTTGTGTTCCGAACTTTCATTATAATTTACTTTCTGTTTCAAAACTCGCTACTGATCTCAATTGTGTGGTTTCTTTTTATCCCCAATTTTGTTTGATACAGGATCTCTCCAGTGGCAAGATGAGGGGGATTGGTAAAGCACGAGGTGGTCTTTACATCCTGGAGGATTCGTCTCGACAGACTTCTGTGGTTTCACCTTCCTCTGTTATTACTATTGCTACAGCTGACTCGTCTTTTCTTTGGCACACTAGACTTGGTCATGCGTCGGTTTCAAGACTAAATAAGGTTCCTAATTTTTTTTGTACAAAGTCAAGTGTGGATAATATTCATAAATGTTCTGTTTGTCCTTTAGCTAAAAAAACGAGGCTTCTTTTTCCTGTTCATAAATCTCGTGTTAATGCTGCTTTTTCTCTTATTCACTTAGATTTGTGGGGACCCTATCGAGTGTCTACTCATAGTGGTCATAGGTTCTTTTTAACGATTTTTGATGATTACACACGAATGACTTGGGTTTATTTGTTACGGTCAAAGAGTGATACACTTCTATATCTCAAACAATTTTTTGTTTTGATAAAAATTCAATTCTCCACTGTTATAAAAATTGTTCGTAGTGATAATGGGTATGAATTCTTCAAAAATGAGTGTGCTGGGGTTTTTTACTATGTCTGGAGTTATTCATCAAAGTTCATGTGTTCACACTCCTCAGCAAAACGGAGTTGCTGAACGCAAACATAGGCATTTACTTGAAGTGGCTAGGTCGTTAAAATTTCAGTCTCACGTGCCTACTAAATTTTGGGGCCAATGTGTTTTGACTGCTTATTTTTTAATTAACCGTCTTCCTACTCCTATTTTGAACTGGAAATGTCCGTATGAACTTTTGTATAATAAGCCTCCTGATCTTTCTCGCTTAAAAGTTTTTGGTTGTCTTGCATTTGCCACTACTCCTAATTATCGTGATAAGTTTTCTCCTAAGGCTATTCCTTCAGTGTTTATGGGTTATTCACTTGTACAAAAGGGATACTTATTGTTTAATCTTGAAACCAAAACTTTTTTTGTTAATCGTGATGTTGTTTTTCATCAAATAGTATTCCCATTTACTTTTCCTACAAGGCGTTTTTTGCCTTTTCCTGATACTGAGTTTTCTGTTTTTCTTCAACTTGAGCCTTTAGCTTCACCTTCTATACCTGTTACCTCTATATCTCCTTCACCCTCTATACCGGTTACCCCTATTTCACCTTCATCTTCTATACATGTTACTCCTTCTTCACCTTGCATACCAGCCTCTTCGTACTCTCTACCTCCAACACCTACTAGTATTTCATTACGCCGTACTACAAGGTCTGTCAAGCCGCCTACTTGGATGCAAGATTATGTCTGCTCTAGTCAATCGTTCACATCTTGTGCTGCAGGTTTGTTTCCTATTGCCAATGTCTATTCTTCTTCTCATTTGCCTCTTCATACTCGTTTGTTTGCTGCTCATATTTCTTCCTTGGTTGAACCCCACACTTATAATGAGGCCATTTCGGATCCACGGTGGGTTGATGCTATGCAACAAGAGATTCAAGCTTTGGAGGCTAATGGTACGTGGGAAGTTGTTTCCTTACCTGCTGGTGTTGTCCTCATTGGCTGCAAATGGGTGAATAAAATTAAATATACTGCTGATGGTTCCGTGGAGCGTTTTAAAGCTCGTCTTGTTGGGAAAGGTTATAATCAAAAGGCTGGAATCGATTTTCATGAAACTTTTTCTCCTGTTGTTAAACATGTAACAGTTTGGACTGTGATTAGTCTGGCAGCCATTCATGATTGGCCTATTTTTCAGATGGATGTTTACAATGCTTTTCTTCAAGGGGACTTGTCTGAAGAAATTTATATGGAACTTCCGGATGGTTTTCGCAGCCAGGGGGAGACTCGTGTATGTCGACTGCGTAAGTCATTATATGGTCTGAAACAAGCTTCTCGACAGTGGAATTTAAAGCTTACTGAGGCCTTAATACGAGGAGGATATGAGCAAAGTAAATATGATTATTCCTTGTTCACAAGGAGTAGAGGTAACATCGTCATCTTACTCATCTATGTAGATGATCTGTTAATTACAGGCAGTAGTGTTGATATGATAAATGAATTGAAACAAATTCTACATCAAAATTTTAAGATGAAAGATTTAGGTGTGTTGAAGTTTTTTCTTGGAATAGAAGTGATGAGATCAAACAAGGGGATTATATTGAATCAAAGGAAGTATGCTTTAGAGTTGATAGCTGATCTGGAATTAGGGAAGCAAAGTCAGTATGTACACCACTTGAGCAGAATCAGAAACTCACTTCAGTTGAATATGATGAGTCTGTACAAACAAAAATTGAAGAAGATGGTTTAATTGCAGATGTTTCGATGTATCAAAGGTTGTTGGGAAGGTTACTATATCTGAAAAATACAAGACCAGACATTATGTTTGCGGTTCAACATCTAAGTCAGTTCATGCATAAACCAAAGAAATCTCATTTGGAGGCTGCCTTTCGTGTGATACGGTACATAAGGAGAAGACCTGGTCAAGGTATTTTTTTGTCTGCAGCAAGCAAGCCACAGCTGATGGCCTTTTGTGACTCTGATTGGGCTTCATGTCTTATGTCAATGAGGTCAGTGACTGGTTTTTGTGTTAAACTTGGGGATTCCCTTGTTTCATGGAAGTCAAAAAAACAAACTACAGTCTCTCGATCGTCAGCAGAAGCTGAATATAGGAGTATGGCAGTGGTTGTAGCAGAAGTTGTATGGTTGAATGGTCTGTTGAGAGAAGTAAGTCCTAGTCAGTTTGATAAAGCTTTGATTTTGTCGGATAGTAAGGCAGCAATGCAAATTGCAGCTAACCCTGTTTTCCATGAACGGACAAAACATATAGAGATTGATTGTCATTTTGTGCGTGATAAAATCAAGGATGGAATGATTCAGATGCAACATATTAAGACAACTGAGCAGATTGCGGATTTAATGACAAAGGCCTTAAGCATTAAGCAACATGAATACTTAGTATCCAAGTTAGGGGTTAAAGATATGTATCAACCCTCAATTTGAGGGGGAGTGTTGAGAAGTAAATTAGTTAGCAAATAGCATAGTAGTTAGCAAAGTTGTTAGTATCAGTTGTGTATGAGTTAGTTAGTTTGATAACTAAGTCTACAAATGTATAACAGACTGCTGCAGTAAATATACGATGAATTTTCAATTGTTTCAACAAGAAGGAAGTAAAAGTTTTGGAGAAAACAAAAGGAAAAATGTTTTGAGGGGATTGGGAGAAGTAAAAGTTTTTAGGGAAAAGTAAGAGTAGAAGGGAAAAAAAGTTTGGGGTTTGAGGGGAAGTAAAATTGTTTAGCTGAAACTAAAATGGTTTGGGAGAAAAAAAGTAGAAGAGTTTGATATTTAGTTTATTTGAATTAATTGAGTTATTTGAATTCGAAAATTTAACTCGATTTGAACTCGAAAAAAATTCGAATTGATTTGATTACTCGTTTAACTTGATTAATTCCATTCAAATAACTTTGAATTTTGAATTTTTTAAATTTTTTCGAGTCGAATCAAATTTTGCTCATCCCTACTCATGTCTTATTAAATTACTTAATGGTATTATTCTGACAACATATCACTAAAGAGAGTGTTGGCATGCTTTGAACAGTTGCTAAATTCTTGTGGTGACAGTCTTTGAGGTTATGTTGAATATGAGTTCTCCTCTCACATTGGCTTTAAAGGAGATAGTCTCCCGATGAGAAGTGTTAAGCATTTTTTACTTCCATGGTCCACGGCTCTCACCATTCATGATATTAAATAAAAATATGAACCGAAAAAAGAACAAAAGAAAAGAAAAAGAAACCCTTCATATATTAAATAAAAACAAAGTAGTTTTTGTGTTTATGAAAGAGGTTGGATTTATGCATAGCATTAATATCATATATAATTGTTCAAGTCCGACATAATTTAAAATAAAGTTTCAAATTTTATCCAACTTCGGTCTTATTTTTAAATGATTAACCCAAATTTATATATTTACTAAAATATCTATTAGATTATTTAATATTTTCATTTATTAAATTCTTAAATATAAATAACATACTTTTTAATATTTATTTTATAATCTAATAATATTTTTATATGATATAAGTTACTTAATATATTTGAAATAAAAAATATTATAAACTTGAAAATGAATTGGACTAGATTAAATTTGGATTTTGAACATTTAAATTTAAATTTACTCAAAATTTGTTCTGAACCTAATATTTTTGTTTAAGGTTAGGTGAATAGTTTGTTTGTTATTAATAGCATCAACCTCTTAAATACACGTGTTAATAATTGTTAAAAGAATGTAATTTAAGAAAATTGGGCAAAATTGGGCAATTAAGACATTTTAATTTGTGATCTAACTTTGTGCAGAACATGAAAGATTTAACAACCCATCAACAAAGAAGATTGGTCATGGGATATCAAAGCTCTATTTTAACGGTTGAAAGAAGGGAAAGCTGATTTCTGAAATAAATATTCATTAAATTATCACTCTTTTGGTAGGTAACGATTAGAAAAGTTCAACTAGTAAATATTATTTAGTATCAAACAGATTCATATATACATATACTCACGTTCGAGACAGCCACTTGTTTCGTTTACAAGTGAACCCACGAAACCTATAATGCTACTTTCTATGGCCTATATAACCATAAGCCAATAGCTTTTTTTTTCCAATAGTTTCTTAATTTGATCACCCTCTTTTTACCTAAGTCATGTTAGGTCTATAATTATAGTTTTTTCTTTTTGGACATTAGTTTCATTATTGGTCTTTAGGGGTACATGTATGTCATTATAGGTCCATTGCTCATTTATTAAACATTTTCTCAAAGGAACGAGACACAAGTAGCATACTAATTTCAGGCAGTTTTCTATGTTTGAAGGGTGAATTTTATATGGATTGCTAGTAAAGAATTCATTCTTTGATCATTCAATAGTAGTTTTTAAACTTGAATTGGGTGGTCAAAGTCTATTTTAGGATTTTTCATTGCTCGAATTATAAGTTCAAAAACAACAACAATAAATTTATAATTTTTTATAGGTTTAAGATTCTCCTGTTTCAAAAGTAACCTTGAATTTTAGTTAATCTAAAATGGAGTGAGTCAGATTTCAAATGAAAAAAAAAATCTCATAATGCTTATTTTTTCCTTTCATAATATATTCAAAACCTTCATTAAAAATATCAATTTACTTATGTTTGGATAGATGAATATATATACATATATATAATAAAAACTTATTTTGATGGGAGATATGATTCTTGGATAATGTTATGAAATATGTTTTTTTAAATAAGAGTATATGATTAATTTATTATTGTTGAATTATCATAACTCTAATAGTTAAAATAGAGTGGTTGAAATTAAGGCACAAATTAGATCACTCTCTGGAAATGATGCATCCCCTCTTAAAGATAATTACTGGTGCAAAGCTGTTTTATTGTATGGCATCCCTTAGGATACAATAAGTGTAGTCATCCAATGTACGCGTTGCCAACCTGTACAAGTTAAAATGCAGAGGCTTCACCAAAATTGAAACTTTCTTCACCTAATTTACTTAACAGTCTTAAAACTTAGGAAGACTTGTTTTTGCTTTTGAAATGGATACTCTTCTTATCAAATGTATGAATTCTATTTATAGTATAGGATTGCAATAGAAAAGAGAACAAACTTTAGTAACATTTATTAGTAGTAATGGTTAGTTCACTTGAAACAATAAATAAACATTAGCAAACTTAAAAAAATTTCATTTAACCCCTCTTTTAAGTGTGTTAGCTTTAAATTTTTAAGCTTTTAATATAACAATATTTAAGATAAATTTTATATATTTTATTTTGTTAGATTTAAATGACCCGAATTTTTATTTAAATAAAATACACTGGTAAAATAAAATAAAAGTAAAATCCCTATAGAATGACACTTTTTTATTATTATTTTAGAATAAAGTTTTTTAAACCTTATTAAACTCCATCTATTTGATATTGATTAGAATAAGGTGTTTCAGTCTTACTACACTCCTATTAGAATATGGTTTTACAAGCCTATAAATAGACATAATCTACTCCTTTTGTAATTATTCAAATTCAACATAGTGAATTTTCTTCTTCTCTGCCGTGGTTTTTTCCCCGAAAGGGTTTCTACATAAAAATCTATGTGTTCTTTATTTTTATTTCTCTTTTCTTTGCGATATATTGTCATTATCGACATTCTATTTTTACAAATTGGTATCCGAGCTTTCGGGTTGTTCATCTCGATCATGGTAATAGCGTCTTTGAAGTATGACATTCCGCTGTTGGATCGCAACACCAGATTTGCGTTGTGGCAAATTATGATGCAAGCAGTTCTTGCGCAGATGGATATGGAGGATGCCCTGCTAGGGGTAGATAAGATGCCTTCGACATTGACGGAAGAAGAGAAGAAGCACAAGGATCCAAAGGTGTTAACACAGTTACATCTGCATTTTTCTAACGAAATTTTGCAGGATGTGATGAAGGAGAAGACCGCTGCTGGATTATGGAAGAGACTGAAACAAATATCTATGTCAAAAACTCTAACCAGCAAGCTGCATATGAAGCAGCATCTTTATGCTCATCGTTTGGAGGAAGGTGCGTCTGTGCACGAACACTTAACAATGTTTAAAGAAATTCTCTCAAACTTGGAGGCCATGGAGGTTCAGTATGATAAGGAATATCTAGGGTTGATTCTACTTTGTCCGTTGCCCCTGTCTTATTCAACCTGTAGAGACACGATTTTATATAGCCACGAGTCTCTCACAGTTGATGAGGTTTATGATTCTTTAACCTTGTATGATAAGATGAAGCATCTTGTGGTTAAAATTGACTCTCAAGGAGAGGGTCTCATTATTTGTGGGAGAAAAGATCGAAATGCTGATGATGGTCATAAAAGGACACAAGAACGGAATCCTCGCTGTAAATCTAAGGGTAGATCGAAGTCTTCAAACAGAGGTAAAACTTGTAACTTCTGCAAGAAGAAAATGCATATTAAATCTGAGTACTATAAGATACAGAATAAGATCAAAAGGGAGGCTGCGAATCGAAAGGGAAAACAACCAGAAAATTCTGGTGAAGCTGATGTTGTAGAAGGCTACAGTGATGGTGAACTTCTAGTCACTTCTGTCAACAATTATAAAGTGAGCGAGGAGTGGATCATTGATTCGGGCTGCACCTTTTACATGAGTCCCAATTGTGATTGGTTTACAACTTACGAAACAGTGTCTGAAGGTGTTGTTTTGATGGGCAATAATGCTTCGTGTAAAATCGCAGGTGTTGGAACAATTAAAGTTAAGATGTTTGATGGAGTTATCAGAACACTTAGTGACATACGACATGTTCCAGAATTGAAGAGAAATTTAATTTTTTTGGGTACTCTTGATTCAAAAGGGTACAAATACATAGCTAAAAGTAGGGTTTTGAAGATTTTCAAAGGTTCCCTTGTTGTGATGAAAGGACAGAAAAAGACTGTCAAGTTATATTTTCAAAGGTTTCCTTGTCAGATGATGATATTACTAAACTTTGACATATGTGCCTAGGGCATATGGGTGAGAATGACATGGAAAAAATAAGCAAAAGAGGACTTCTTGATGGGCAAGGAATTTGCAAACTGAAGTTATGTGAGCACTGCGTTTTTAGGAAGTAAAAGAAAGTTCGATTCACCAGAGGGATCCATAACACGAAGGGAATGTTGGAGTATATTCATTCTGATCTGTGGGGGCCATCTAGAGTGCCTTCGAGAGGTGGAACTAATTACATGCTAACCTTTATTGATGATTTTTCCAGAAAAGTTTGGGCGTCCTTCCTGAAGTAGAAATGTGATGTGTTTTCTGCATTTAAGTCTTGGAAAACTATGAGTGAAAAACAGACGGGAAAAAAAATAAAGTACCTCCGCACAAATAATGGCTTAGAGTTCTGTTCTGATGAGTTTAATAAACTTTGCAAGTCAGAAGGGATCGTGAGACACTTGACAGTTCGTCATACTCCACAGCAAAATGACATTGTAGAACGAATGAACAGAATGATCATGAAGAAGGTTCGATGTATGTTGTCAAATGCTAACTTACCAAAGTCATTTTGGGCCGAAGCAGCCTCTATTACATATTTTTTGATCAACCAATCTCCATTCGTTGCCATTGAGAAAAAGACTCCACAAGAGGTATGGTTTGGTAATCCTACTGACTATTCTAATTTATAGATCTTTGGGTGTCCTGCGTATGCTCATGTTGATAATGGAAAATTAGAACCGAGATCCATTAAATGTGTTTTTCTTGGTTATAAAGCTAGTGTAAAAGGGTATAAGTTATAGTGTCCTGAAAATAAAAAAGTTGGGATTAGCAGAGATGTTGTTTTTGATGAAACTGCTATGGTACCTAACTTATCTCTTAAAGGCTCTTCCAATAAAGAAAATCAAAAGTAGGTGAAACATCAAATTAATCCAGAATCTACAACAGAGTCGACTCCTCAAGCCAGTACAAAAATTTAGAATAGAGTTGCTTCTTCACCACAATACTCTATCACCAAAAACAGAACTAGAAGAGAAATTAAACCTCCAAAGAAGTATGTCAAGGCTAATCTAGTTTCTTATGCTTTAAATGTGGCTAAAGATATAGATGCCAACCAAGAGCCATCTAATTATTTTGAGGCGGTTAGCTGTGAAGACTTAGAAAAGTGGATGTTTGCTATGCAAGAGGAGATAGAATCACTCCACAAAAACAAAACATGAGATCTTGTGAAACTTCCTAAAGGTAAAAAGGTTGTTCGTTGTAAACGGGTGTTTAAAAAGAAATAGGGGACTCCAAGAGTTGAAAAACCTAGATATAAAGCAAGACTTGTTGCAAAGGGTTACAGTCAAATTCTAGAAGTGGACTTCATAGATGTGTTCTCCCTAGTTGTGAAGCATAATTCGATTCGAGCTTTGCTTGGTATTGTGGCCATGCATGATTTGGAGCTTAAGCAGTTAGATGTAAAAACTGCATTTTTGCATGGAGAACTTGAGGAGGATATTTACATGCAACAACCTGAGGGTTTTACAGTCTCAGAAAAAGAAGACTATATTTGCTTGCTGAAAAAGTCCCTTTACGGTTTGAAATAGTCACTAAGACAATGGTATAAGAGGTTTGATTCATTTATGACTTCTCATGATTTCAAAAGAAGTAGCTTTAACAGTTGTGTTTACTTTAAGAAAAACAGTGATGGTTCTTTTATGTATCTACTCCTTTATGTTGATGACATGTTGATAGTAGCGAAAGATAAATGAGAGATAAGAAGGTCAAAGCCCAACTAAGTGAAGAATTTGAGATGAAAGATTTGAGACAATCAAAGAAGATACTTGGTATGGAGATTCTTAGAGATAGAAAAGCAAGTAAATTGTACCTAAGTCGGAAGGGGTACATTGAGAAAGTTCTTGGCAGGTTCAATATGCAGAGTGCTAAGCCTGTTGTACTCCTTTAGCAGCCCATTTCAAACTTTTATCGGTTTTGTCTTTACAATCAGATGATGAGATTGAGTACATGTCACATGTTCCATACTCTAGTGCAGTGGGATCTCTCATGTATGCTATGGTTTGTTCACGTCTAGATTTATCATATACAATTAGTGTAGTTAGCAAATACATGGCGAATCCCAGTAAAGAACATTGGAAAGCAGTTCAGTAGATTTTAAGATACTTACGAGGTACTACTGATGTTTGCTTATAGTTTGGAAGAACTAAATATGGAGTCATTGGGTATGTTGATGCTGATTTTGCTTGAGACCTTGATAGAAGAAGATCTCTTACAGGTTATGTCTTTATAATTAGAGGTTGTGCAATCAGTTGGAAAGCCACTTTGCAAACTACAGTTGCTTTGTCTACCACTGAAGCTGAGTGCATGGCGATTACTGAGGCTTGTAAAGAAGCTATTTGGTTGAAGGGACTCTTTAGTGAACTCAATGAAGACCTTCAAAACAATACAGTATTTTGTGACAGTCAGAGTGTCATCTTCCTTACAAAAGATCAAATGTTTCATGAGAGAACAAAACACATTGATGTTCGATATCATTTTGTTCGTGATATTATTGCTCGTGGTGATATTGTTGTGAGCAAAATTAGTACTCATGAAAATCCTACAGATAAGATGACTAAGTCACTTCCTATAACCAAGTTTGAGCATTGCTTAGACTTGATTGATGTTCATTGTTGAAGTTAAACCCTTAAGGGGTTTTATGGAAAAGGTGGAGAACTTGTTCATTGAGAGTTCGCGATGAAGAACTTGTTCATTGAGAATTCGTGTCAAGGTAGAGATTGTTAGAATTAAGTGACCTGAATCCTTATTTAAATAAAATACAGTGGTAAAATAAAATAAAAGTAAAATTCCTATAGAACTACACTTCTTTTATTTTATTTTAGAATAAGGTTTTTTAAACCTTATTAAACTCCATCTATTTGATATTGATTAGAATAATGTGTTTCAATCTTACTACAGTCCTATTAGAATATGGTTTTACAAGCCTATAAATAGACATAATCTACTCCCCTTGTAATTATTTGAATTCAACATAGTGAATTATCTTATCCTCTGCCCGTGGTTTTTTTCCCGAAAAGGTTTCCACGTAAAAATCTGTGTGTTCTTTATTTTTATTTCTCTTTTCTTTGTGATATATTGTCATTACCGATATTCTATTTTTACACATTCTTAATTTATTTGGTGATAATATAGTTGAAAATTTCATTATACATTTCCAAAGCCTTAAAATACTCAAATGCATATTCCAAATATTTTTGAGACAATTCAAAGTTGTTTTAAGATGTTCAAAATGTTTTTAAACCAATTTGGTGGCTAAGTATCGATACCAAGGGTTAAGGTGCCGATACATTGAAAGTTAGTAGTCACAGAACGATCTAAAGGGGCATTGTACTGATACTTGTTCATGAGGTATTGATACATGCTCTAGAGGTATTAATACATGCTTCAAGGTATTGATACCTAGGTCTTCGTAAGGATTATTTAACAACTACTTTTATAAAAGGTATCAATACATTATTTGGAGGTATTAATATCTGTGTTGTAATGTGATAACTCTCATATTTAAAGTTATGTTAGTATAGTTTTTATACCAACTTATAAGGTAATTTTAAAATTTAAGTTAGTTTTTATTACATTTTATAGTTTTTCAAATTAATTATATTTTATTTGTTTTTTTTATCATTTTGAAAGTTAGTTCAGATTTACTTGCATTTTTCCTTTCTATATCGTAGGTTTCAGATAAAGAATAGAAGGCTTGGAGCATGGAATAAAGTATAATAAAGAGTGTTGGAAACTTTCGGTTAAGAAAATCATTTTTAGTTACAGTGGAAGTTTAAAATTTTTGAAAACTGAGCCGACTTGTGATATTTATAGCAATAAACTTTTCCCCAAAAATACTTGTGCTTTGAGCTAGGCGGATTTAAATTGTTCCTGACTTTCAATTGGACAATATTCTCCTCTATCATCGTACCTTGAACTGCTTCAAGTGTGGGCTTGAGCAACATGAACCTCCATAGAAGTTAAGAGAAACACCCAAAAACACCATAGTTTTTTCCATTATCAAGCTTTCAGGTTTTTTCTAGTTTTCGATCAAATGCTTGGATTTTCAACGTCTAGGGTAACGATTCAACTTCTAATTGTTTTTTAATGTTAATTAGTCTTTAAAACTGAAATATTAGTCATTAAATCACATGTTTTGATTAAAAGCTGAAAATAAAGTCGTTAATGGTGAATTTCGAGATTTTGAGTAAAAATGTGGTTTCAAAGTATTTTTCAATTATTTTTGACATGATTAAGGGATTTTTAAACTTCTTTTAAAGTTTTGTTAAATATTTCTTGAGTTTTAATGAATTTTTGAAAAATAACCAAAAACATGTTGAAAAAGTCAATACTATGACTGAGTATTTTAGTGTAGTTTAAAGGTTGGAAATTAGTCGTAGATGAATTATAAGATGAATGAAATTGGTTTTAGGGAAAAAGACTGAGTATAGATTGAGATATTTGAATCTAATGCTTGCTATGTTAAATGTTTCGGTTACATAAGAACTTAGTTTAGGCTTATGTTTTTAATTGCTTGTGGTGAGTCATTGGATGATTTTTGAATGTATTGTTGTGTGAATTTATTGTGTTAAAGCTTCGGATTTGCTAGGACCATCTACGAGTTAGGAAAGGCTAGATTAAGCTTTCTGCTTTTTGACTTTTCGGCTTTTCGGCGTATTTGTGAGCGTTTGAAATAATTGCTTGTGGACATGATTCAATGTGTTATTTGAGAATTTAGTTGTAGCCTAAACCCCTACTTTCGTACCCATGTTATCTTGTGAAATATGTGCTTGTTTTATTATAAAAATGTGAATTGAGATGAGAAGCAATTACATGTGACATGTGACATGTGTTCATGATTATTGTTGTGAAAGTGCATATGTAGGCATGTCAAACATGCCAAGTGAAAGTGATAATTATGAAGTGAGAGTGAACGGTCAATCGATAAGTAATATATGTGTGCTTAATGACAGATATTTTGGCCTTGTGATTCTTGAAACTGTTGGATATTGTTGGCATGCCATAGGATTGTGAGTCCTCACTTATATGTTATATGATTTGGGTGTTAAGCCCCTAGGACATGTTGGAGGGATAAGGGAATGTGAGCAAAGCTTCATTCAACGGGACATGTGAGGGGAAATAAGAAGATTATTAGTTTTATGCTTCACTTTTGGGACATGTTTGACTCTATGAGTCTATGTTATGTGTTGGAAATCCGTGTATCCGATGAATGGTGATAGTGCCCACTTTTACGTTTCATAGCTCAACTACCAATTTATCTATAAACATGTCTTTGAGTATTGTGATATATGCTTGAATGTTATGTGATTATACAAGTGTTGTGATATATGCTTGAATGTTATGTAATTATATGAGTATTGTGATATATGCTTAAATGTTATGTAATTATATGTGTAATGTGACATATGCTTAAAAGTGAATATGATTCCCATGTAAATGAACTAGTAAATAATGCACGAGTAAGTATAATATGACACTAGAGTTGGAACTATTGAAGTTGTGTTGTATGGTTGTTTTGTTAACACTTGATAGTTGTTCTAGGCATGCACTAAGCTTGTTAAGCTCACCCACTCCTTTTAACCCTTGCAGAGTAGTTAAGTGTAGGTGTGAGCGGTGTGGTTCCAAGGGGTGATCCAAGCAAGTCTATTTCGCTTTTCATAGGTGTTTTTGTTATTTGTTTCCGTTTTGGGAATAAGGCAATGTGGTAGACTTTTACTAATTTTTGTCATGATATTTTGGATATATCCATAGCTTATTTGTTCCTACATTTATGAGATTTGCTTCATATTATGTTGATTTTTGCTTTAACTTATTCTCGATGCTTTAAACTATTACTATATTTGTTTTGACATTTATTTGATATGGTAAATGATACATGATGATTAGACTTAAGTTGGAATGGATTATATGCTTTTATTTATTGTATTTTTGTGGTATTGAGTAGAGGTATCAAAATTTGAGTTCTGAAAATGATACCTCCATGATTTTTCAATGTACAGGAAGTCAGTATTGTAATTTGATATCGATACCCTATCACAAGTATCGATACTCGGGGTAATTTTATCGATACCTAACTAATTGTCTTAGAGATTTTGCAATGCATTTTCAATTATTAGTATAAGTTTATTTAAAGTATGTTTGGCATGTTCTAATGATGATTGATGTATGTTTGACAAAAAATTTATAAGATCAGATGATTTCTTAATAATGTGACAATTTACTATGAGTATGACATGATATAGTGGTGCGACATCCTGATATTCGGGCTTGCTGACCAAGCCAGGTATAGGGTGTTACACTATTAATTTTAAACTTATTTAGTCACAAAATCATTCTACTATAGTATCGTAACTAAGCTCTCATTAATTAGATATCATTATGAAAGCTACTTAATCGGTGTTCGTCCAATGACCTTGTCATAAGTGTGTTAACCTTATAGGATATCCTTAATCTCTTTGGGATAAATCTATTCTCCCAATATGATCCTATTTTCTATCATGGTAACAATTACATCTTCCTTCATGCAAAGTCAATTACTATCGAATAGTTATCAAGTCATTTATCACAAATACAAACAACTTGTGGCCATGTTTACTTTTCATTTATCATGTAATACCAATAAGAGGATATCATTACCCATTAGTTGGGATATGAATTCCACTATTGTGAATGATACTAAAAACTATAGAACTAGTATACCCAACGCACTGATTTTCGATTCCTTATCTAATTGAACTCAAGTTTTTACTTACATCAAAGTATATGAGTCAAGCATACATAGTTCATCATTCGCTTAGGATTAAGGTATATCACACTATGAATATCGCAAGTGAATAAATTCATAAACGGGTCTAGGACCTATTCTACTTGGGTCATGCCCGATGTACTATCATTCTAGCTAGTCACATCAAGGCAAATAATCTCCCCAATCGGACTTGACAGACCATATATTAGTCTTTCAATCAGTTTGCTCATTTTCGATTAGAATGAGGACATGTTTAGGTTTATCTACTAATACAAGTTGTCTTTTCGCATTACGACTCGACTATGTAATACCGCTTAGTATTAGTTAAACGTCAGATAACCAGTGAGCCTATATTTGCTTCTATTTTGATTTGTGTGCAATAACATTGAGGATAATATACAAAGGGTATTAATGTAATTAATTGATATTTTTATTAAACCAATTTGTTCAAAAAATAAAAATATACTTAGACAAAAATACTACATTAAAGACACTAGATCTCGACAAAGAGAAGTATTTCACTTCATCAGATTTGATTCAGTGTTGTGGAGTACAATCTTCAATTTAGAATTTTATGCAACAAGAAGTCTGTTCCGCTACAATTTCTACGTTCGGTAGAGTAGAACAATTAATAGTCTAAAAAAAATAAGGATGGCATGGTTAAGAAAGAAAAAAATAGGAAAAAGAGGGAGAGAGCAAGTTGAAGGCTAATGAAGAATTCTCTCCCACCAAGGGGGAACTTCAAGCTTTCAACGATGAGAAGAAAAAGAGACTCGAAACATTCAACATTAGTTTGATAATTATTTTTATCTCTAGATTATTTCTTTTTACTTTTTCTTAATGCGAGTTAGTTCTGAATTTCTTCTTGTGATGTTTTCTCAACTCAACATGAAATAAACTCGATTTTCTTGGAACAACGATGAATCCTATTTTTAGTTAATTAATTAATTTTCTCTTCAATTGTCTTGATCTTTGTTAATTATTTTATTTAGTCCCGTGCTTATTTAATATGCTTATTTGGCCATCAAGTTGTATTAATTTGATAATCTTGATTTGTCTTGGAAGAGAAAGATAAGGTTTATATCTCGACTAAATAGATTAAGATTAACTTTAATAGCTCCAATGAACGAGTTAATTTTTGGCTAGGATAGGAGTATACCTGAGGCTGTAATAAATTCAATAGGTTTGTTTGTAGTGACTTCGCCAACTTGTCTAGCATAGGAATATAGTTACTAGTGAAGGGGGATTAATTTAACTAGATACTAGAAGGGTCTAGTTAATGCCATTGAATCTTGGGTTAGTAATTACATAGATTGAACAATTGAATAAGATAGTGCAACGACTCGATTTCCAATGATGTCGAAAACGACTCGGGACCGCATTTTCATAAATCAAGTTCGTAAATATTTACGTAGTTACTATATATGTGAATTGAATCTTGGATAAATAATTTAGCCAAAATTTTGTTTAATTAGGGCCTAGAGACTAAATTTTAATATTCAATCGTTATGTATTTTTAATTAAAAAATCGCTTGATGACCTAAATTACAATTAACCCAAGGTCTAAAATAGCAGTTAGACCACACTAATATATATACACTATTGGACAGTAAGAAACAAGTGCTTATTAAATTGAATAAAAATTAAATTAAATTTAATTACAATTAAAGTTAATAAAATAATATTATATACATATAAAAGAAAGTGGAAGAAAGAGATGAACTTCATCTTCTTCTTCCTTTAAATACCAAAACCAAAGAGAGAGAAAACCTAAGAAACATTTGAAGCTTTCGGCCCTAATTTGGTATGTGCATTCTAGTCCTTTTCTTGTAATTTTTACGTTTTTTAGGTCATGAGAGCTTGAGTTATCTAGCCCATGTACCAATTTGTAAAACTTTTAAAGTTTTAAAAAGTTTCCATTGTTGAGTTCTTGACGTTTTAGGTTTTAAATTGATAGGTTTTAAGCTTAGATGTGAAAATGACTAAATTGTAAAACTTAATTGATAGTTTCGTACATTAGGGACTAAACTAAATAAATTATAAAATTGAAAATAGGAATAGCAAATAGGAGGTCCCTAAAGAAAGTTAGGTTAGTCCCGATTTTAAGGACTAAATTGAATAAATTACAAAAATTGTATAAATTAATAATTGAATGTGAATTGGTTTATTATTGATAGTGTTATATGTTTTATGTTAATTCGTAGCTAATGCAGACTTGGATTCGTCGAGAGGAAAATGAAAATCCAAAACCATCGACAAATAGCTCGAAATTTCCAATTTCTATTTCTATGATTTAGGACCTATTTAATTACTGCATTTTCATGTTATTTCACATCAGACATTGTTAATAGATGTTAATTTTTTCATTCATTTTGGATGATGTGACAAACAACGCAAGTTTAAGGGCTAAAAGAGGCGAAAAACTAAATGAAGGTTTTAAAATGACTTTTTTGTAAAGTTAAAGGGTCAAATAAGTCATTGTGCCATTTAAATATGTGACATTTTAATATTTAGTAGTCTTATTTAAGATTCATATAGAAAGCTACCTAGTAACTAGATTTGAGCGTAATGCACATGTATGGCATGTTTAAGTAACTAATGTGATTAGTGGGTCCATTGAATTGAGTATCATTAGAATACCCCTGTTCTTGGGGGAGGAATTGTAACACCCATCTCCCATCCCGATTGCCAGAACTGAGCTACAATCATTTAAGTCAAATAAAGTCAAATATAATTAAATTCAATCATTTAAGTCAATTTTTACAATTTTAAACCTTTTTCAAGCTTTGTACGAGCTTCAAAAAATACAAGATCAACGTCGTGATGTGACTTCCTCCACATTGTGACATTGTCAAAGCAGTATGTCACGTCACGATGTCGTACCACTTGACATCGGGACGACACAAACTCTGGCCAACGTTACGACGAAGGTAAATCAACGTTGAGACGAGGAACCTGCTTTATGCAAAAATAAGTCATTTAAAATTAATCTCACTTAGCTAAACATTCCACAAACCATTTAATGTTCAATGTACCACATCACTTGCATAGATTCTAGTTCAAACACTTTCCAAACATAACATTAAAACACATTATCATCCAAATATCCAATATGCTTCAAATGACACCATTTTCACATCAAAACTACTAATACCATTACAAGCTACCAACTATTCATTTCTCAAGTCACATTTCATTCAAGCTCACATCTTCATTTACCATTCACACATAACACTTCATAAACTAAATACATGTATAGATATATATCAATTGTCATTTACAACTTAAGTCTATTAAAAATTAAGGTTTCAAACCATCTTAATATTATAAGGTAACCTAACAACTCCTAGTACATGCCAAATTACCACCAAATTTACAATTCAAGTGAAACTTATGCCAATTAGTAAACTGCCATCATATACTCATTTTCATATAACCATTTTCAAAACTCAAACAAACCATTTCATTTCCAACTAGGCCATTCTCAAACTTTAACAAAAGCTGAACATGTTATCAAACATTCACTTATATGCTTAAACATTAACAAATTCATATTCAAAGACCAACCATAGTTCCAACCACTATCATCTCAAGTAAAAACATATATTAACCCTACATACATGCCACATAACCAAGATTAAAATGAGCCAAAAGACTATCGACGTGATTATGGAATATTGTGATCTTCAAGTTGATTCGTTTGGTTTCACAATCTGAAAATCTACAAGGCAAAGTGAGACAACGGGTAAAAATTTTGGATGCTTAGTAAATTCATATGAAAGTTTACTTAACTTGGCATTACACTAATTTAGAAATTAAAATTCATTGGTACAAACATAGCAATCCTTTGGCATCTTGCACATTCATATACTTTTACAAATACATCAAATAGGTTAGTTCCATTACGTGCCATAAGCTTAAAACGCATTCATATAGTGAAATAATAGTCCATCATATAACATATTGTTAGCAAATCATATTCAATTTGGAACACATATATAATTTCATTCATATACATATATATTCATTTCAAACATATTGGTTCAATTTAGTATCATTTCCATTTTTTTTTCACCCGAAGAATAAAGTAAATTGAACTGGGATACCCAAGACTGATCTGATTACATATATTGACATTATTGAGCTACTAACAATAGTTTCAGGTCTAGGATGCTGACACTACCTTAGTTCGAATATGTTAGCACTAGCTTCAGAGGATCTACAACATATGTTGGATCTCCAGTCATCGAATTAATTCTTGATCACAGCACCCATTTTTTTTATACAAGTTGGCATATTCAAACTGCTAACACTAGCTTCAGACTAAGGTTGCTAACACTAGCTTAGTACGATGCTATTAATACTAGCTTTAAAGAATCCACAACTTATGTTGGATTTCAAGCCATCGTATTAATCCCTGACCACAAAACCCATTTTCATTTTTTTAACCTTAATGGCTAGGGGTGAGCAAAATCTAACCCGATTCAAAAAAATCGATAAAAAATTCAAATTTTGAATGAAATAGTTCAAGTTATTCTAGTTAATCGATTTATTCAGATAAACTCGAATCAAAAATCAAAATTTTTGGTTTAATTCAAATATGAATTACACAATTCATGTTACATGAAAATCCAAATAAGAAAAGGAAGAACTATGTGGTTTTGATAAATCTTAAATTAAGATTTTTAATCCATCGGCCTTACTTTCCTTCTTGTCGTTCCAAACCCCCTTACTTTCTCTTTCTCCTTTACTCAAAAGCTTTGATTCCTTCCCCAAGCCTGACGCCCCCTTACTTTCAATTGTTTACCCATTTTTGGCTTCTTGTTTGGTCCCACGACTACGGTCCCATAGGCCACAACCACCATCAATTGTTTAATGTGAGATTGTAATTTTTTTTTTGGCTTTCTGCGTGTGAGTGAGTAAGTGTTTTCACATTTGGTTCTGTAATGGCATACTATGTTTGATTCTGTAATGGCTTTGTGCCGAGAACATGAGAGGTTTTATTCTATCCTTAGTTCTTTATTTGGTTCTCATGATAGTTCAATTTTTGCTATTAGATAATCTAAAAACCTTTTCTTTTTAGAACAAACAATAATTGTCAAATTTTTAGGCATGAAGCTCTTCATTATTTTCAATTTTTTCTTTGCCTTTACGTTGTTTTTCAGCAAACCACCTATGCCTTTATACATATCAAACTGCTTCATTAGGGAAGATGAGAATTGAAATTTGCAACATATCATAACATATAGCTTGACTTTTCAATATGAAAGCTCACTTTCAATTGGGTCACTGCTCTGGTTTTTTGAGTTTATTTATTTATTTTTCCATAGCTTGAAAATATATTTGACTAAAGCTTCCAAATGTTGAGATTCTCATTACATAGACTTCAAATTTTACTTACTAGTTTAAGAATATTCTTCTTTTTTGTTTGGCACTTTACGTGTAGACATACCCTGTTAGTACAAAACTCCGGTAAGGAAAAAACTCGAACACACGATCGGAACTCGAAAAGAAAAAGAAGAAATAGGACAGGCTCCAAGGCGTGTATCAAGCCACTATCTTTAAGGTTATATTCGCCCCCACTTATCTTCAGTGTGCAAACGAGTTCCAAGCAAATTAACCTCGAGGATACAATGAAGCCAATGACTATTTGCGTTTGCATTGACGAGAATAGTCCACTATGCACTGAGTAATGGATAACAAAAACTCAATTTCTACAAAGGATTTCTGCAGCAATACTTTATAGAATAATCTAATAATATTAGAAAATGAAGGAAGAGAAGAAATAATATTAGAATTTGTTGATATGATTTCCAAATGAAATCCCATTCCTATTTATAGGAATTTTCATGTCTTTTCATAGAGACATCTTTCAATAGGTGTCTTTATGAATAAATAAATAATAATTATTCATTTAATTTTGTTACTATTCAAATAATATTTTTGAATAGTTATAATTTTTTTTTTAAAAAATCAAATGATATAACTTTTGACCAATGACCAAAAGTTTTATCTTTTGATTAATTACACCCATTCATTTATAGTTATTGGGATACTATAAATATTTGAAAATATTCCAACAATCTCCCCCCATTTTCAAAATATTTAGATTTTGATATTCTTGGAAATCAATTTGCATAAATAAAGGTGTCTTACGATTGAACCTTCACTTAGTGAAAACATGTTAAAGTTAATCGAAATTGTATGGTAGACTAAGCTTTGAACCAACTATTCCATTTGATTAACTGAACACATCTCAAACAATGATTTCAACATCAGTCAATGCATAGTATCTAGGGACACTATTATAGCCATGTGTCTATGTCCTCTTTTCATGAGTGCTGTCAGAGCCAAGCCCTTAAGCTCCTAGAAGCGGCCACACTTCCACTCACATAGGTAGATCCCATCAAAAGTGTTCCCGTAATTATAACACTCTAACATATTTATGTTATGGGTCCATTAAGAGTACATTACTCATCCTTCCCTTATCATTACGGGTACCTAGCACTTTAATCTTAGGATGGATTTATTTATAGTGCTAACAGTCACATACTAATGATGTACTTTGTCTCATTGAACTCAAGACTTGACGTTATACCAAGCGTTGAGTCGAGTTTCCATCATGGGTGACTCTAATTAATAGGCTTGAGTCCCATCCCTTTTGAGGTCCTTTTTACTGCATCTCTAGCAAGACTTTTTGTCAAAGGATCTGCCAAATTTTCACTTGACCTCACATAATTAATAGTGATCACTCCATCAGAGATTAATTGTCGGACATAACTATGTCTTAATCCAATGTGTCTAGACTTTCCATTATATACTGGAGCATAGGCTTGAGTCACATGCTTTTGTCTTTGCACACATGTTTGGTTGCTCCGGTATCAATCCATCATGTATTATCATCTTGTGCCATATTAATTTCAGATATCATTGCAACGAACTTTTCGTTATTATCAGCCTTAGAAGATGATTTCTTCTTTAAAAATCGACATTCATTCTTGAAATGTCCCGGCTTTCCACAATGATAGCATGAGCCCTTTTGTTTCTTTTTGAACTTAGGTGCTCTATCAGTCTGATTGAACTTTCTCTTGAATGGTTTAGTAGTTTGTACTTCCTCCGTAACATGTACTTTGGCATTTTCAGAATTTAGGTTCTGATCTTGTTTTCGATACTCTTCTTCAATACGAAGATGATTTGCCAAAGCCTCAAGAGATATTTCCTCTTTCTTATGTTTTAGACTTCTTTTAAAGTCTTTCCAAGATGGAGGAAGTTTGTCTATTATGGAGGATACCACAATCATTTCATCCATTTTCATATCATATTGCTTAAATTGATTCAGCATCTTTTCAATATCACGAAATTGTTCCATAACAGAACAACCATCAACCATTTGATAATTATTGAAACGACTGACAAGAAATTTCTTACTTGTAACATCTTCGGTCATGTATCTTGCCTCCAATTTGTCCCATAATTCTTTAGCGGTGATGTCGTTTTGGTAGGTGCCGAACAAACCATCAGATAAACCATTCAATATGTGGCCCATGCACATGTAATCAGCATTGTCCCATTTTTGTCTTTCTCGGGTTGCAGCAACAGATTCATTTTCATTCTCTTCAAGTCTTGGAGTATCCAAAACATAAGCAATCTTCAAAGTTGATAACAAAAAGTGCATCTTTTTCTGCCATCGTCGAAAATTGCCACCATCAAAACGATCAAGTTTAACAAAGTTGGAAGCCAACTCCCTTAGTGTTCCACTTTCATGTGTTGTGGCAGTCATCATGAAATATAACCTTAAAATTGTTAGTACAAAACTTCGGTAAGGAAAAAACTCGAACACACGATCGGAACTCGAAAAGAAAAAGAAGAAATAGGACAGGCTCCAAGGCGTGTATCAAGCCACTATCTTTAAGGTTATATTCGCCCCCACTTATCTTCAGTGTGCAAACGAGTTCCAAGCAAATTAACCTCGAGGATACAATGAAGCCAATGACTATTTGCATTTTGCACTGACGAGAATAGTCCACTATGCACTGAGTAATGTATAACAAAAACTCAATTTCTACAAAGGATTTCTGCAGCAATACTTTATAGAATAATCTAATAATATTAGAAAATGAAGGAAGAGAAGAAATAATATTAGAATTTGTTGATATGATTTCCAAATGAAATCCCATTCCTATTTATAGGAATTTTCATGTCTCTTCATAGAGACATCTTTCAATAGGTGTCTTTATGAATAAATAAATAATAATAATTATTCATTTAATTTTGTAACTATTCAAATAATATTTTTGAATAGTTATAATTCTTTTTTAAAAAATCAAATGATATAACTTTTGACCAATGACCAAAAGTTTTATCTTTTAATTAATTACACCCATTTATTTATAGTTATTGGGATACTATAAATATTTGAAAATATTCCAACATACCCTTTTTATATTTACATATAATTTATTTACTTTAGTCGATGCTTCATAATGGTAAAACATCCAACTTTAAAATTACTTGAATCAAGTTGGCTTAGAGCCTTTTTTTTTCTTGTTAATTACTATAAGAGATGCATGAATTGATCTTGAATAAAAGAGAAAGGCAATTTCCTGTTAATCTAACAATTTGTAATTTGCATGGTAATACCAAAATACCTATAAACTCTCTTGTAAGCAGTGATATTATTAGACTTATGAATGGCTTGTTTCATCATATTAAATTCTACAATAATTTTGCACATTAAAAATGAAAAATAAATGTAGAAATCTTAAAATTTTGACAAATAATGCTATTGTAGCCTTTGCTTCTTATGAATTGTCACAATTAATTCATTTTAAAATTTTTAATTATTAATAACTTTTGATATATTCATTTTTTTCTCGTGTCACATAGTTTGCCAATGATAGATATGAATTTTTGGTGTCATTGAAACAAAGGACACATTTATTGATTTATTTATAGCTCAACTTCGTTATGGCTTCTTTCATATTTTATTATTGATTTATTTTTATATTATTTATTATAAAATTTCTTATTATTTATTATAAAATTTCTTTCTTTTTACTATTATTTATGCGATCCACAACTCTTCAAATAAGATTTTTAAGAATTTGACTTTTTATTTTCAATTTTTTTTTTATTTTTGTTAAGTTTACTCAATTATAAGTTTCGTTAATATATTCTATAAGTTAAATTAGTATATTTTATAAGTAAGTTACTCTATTGTTTTTATTTTGGGTTAATTTTGAATGTTTTAATTTGAATTATGTATGGTTATTTGTGTAGAACATAACTATGAGTATAAAACTTTGACAAAATTATGGCCCTTGACCATTTTCTAATTTTAATTGGTTATATTTATTATTGTAGATGAATGATTCAATGTCATCGCAAAAGTCTCAAAGCAAGAAACCATTACAAGAAGCTACACCTACTTCTACTAATAAAGTTGTTCGCACAACAAAGAACTCGAAAAAAGGACCAAACTAAGGGCACCTTGTTGGGAATATTTCAACAAATACTCAACAGAAGATGAGGAGAATAGGGCAAAGTGCACTTCTTACGATGCCACTTAAAAAATGGAAACTACGGCTTCTATCACAAATCAAAATAACTATTTGAAGACTTGCTCAAGAAAACCCCAAGGTAATACCTTTGATGTAACACCCTTAACCCGTCTCCGTTGTCAGATTAGGGTTACTAAGCATTACTATGCAAATCTGAACAATTAGCTTCAAAACATAATTACTTAAAATTCATTACAAACCTAGCAAACAGTTATACATTTGGGCCTTAAATCGGGCCTTCGAGGCCCTAAAAATAGTTTGGGATCAATCTAGGGCTAAATTGCAACAAATCAAAAAATTTGGGAAAAATTTGAAAATTTTGAAAACAAGGGTCACACGGCTGTGCGAAATAGCCCAGATCATGTAGCAATCAAACAAAGGGACACACGGTCGTGTCCTGGCCCGTGTCATCAATCGTGTAACTCACTAAGTTAGGTCACACGGCTGTGTTGCAGGCCGTGTGCTAGACCGTGTAACGCTCTGGCTTGTGACACACGATCGTGTCGCAGGCCATGTGTTAGATTGTTTAACTCACTGACTTGATGCATACGGCCGTGTGAAAATTACACCAAAAATAACAAGTTACACACAATCGTGTGCTCCATAATTTGACCTTAAAAACAAGCCATTTCAAGACTAAAACATACCCAATCATCCACTCAATTTGTGTATACACTCAACAGACCTAAACATCATTCAAACACATCTAAACATCCCAATTCAGACAACTTATTTCATCGAACCAATATTCCATTCAAAGGCACCACATTTATACCGAAACAACTTTAATAAAACAAGGCTATAATGCCACATATCAAGCACAAAACATAGTCACTTTAACTCCCTAATGACATTATTTATAACCATTCAGTTTTCATCACAAACATACCAGAAAGGCCTTATATTACAAGTACCTAAAGTGACCAAAGAACATAAATTTATCAAGGCATTAAAAGTCCATCAAAAAAATATATACTCCAAAAGCATATACATACCAAATTGCTCATTAACACATTCAAGGAATACCATTATAAAAAGGTCCTATACATGCCATTTATAACCTTGGAAAAAATAACATAAAAACTATCGAAGTGGTTGTTAGATAGTGTCATAGATCTTCGACAAGCTTCCAATCGATCGAGCTTTTGACAATCTACGAAACAAAGGAAAATAACCACGTAAGTAACTAGTGCTTAGTAAGCTCGTATAAATCAAACATAACTTACCATTCTTAAGCTCAAATTATAAAATTTGCATAAAATATTTACCATACTCATAAGCTTAATTTTTACCCTTTAATTCATTTGCATTCATCAAAATTTACCTTTCATAGGATTAAAACAATTATCATTTGAACTTTTGCCTTGGCATTAACCTTTGTTTATTTTTTGAACCATCTAGAATTACATTGGATACTCGGGTATGCTCACACATAGTGTGTCTTTCCATATAATCGTAATATTTCCTTTTCAATAGTGATCAAACAAGCTATGCGTCGGAATGTTAGCTACACAATGCTGCTCACACAAGCTATGGAGAATCTGCAACAAATGCAGGACCTTAGCCATCAGTAGGACATTCAAGACCAGCACCCAAAACATGAAATCCGTAATGACATGTCATTCGTATCCTAAGAATTCTTAAGGTTAAAACATGATTATTTATCCATCAATTACTCAAAAAATCAATATACATACATTTTCAAGTCAGTTTATAACTAACACAATATAACCTATACTCAATCAAACTATCATTAATAAGATTATAATTTATATGAACTTACCTCGATAACTGTAGTCGTAGAATTAGAGTTGAAGACTAATCCAAACCTTTCGCCTTTCCTCTATGTAAGTCTGGTTGTTGTTTATCTTAGTCTAAATAAATAGTTTCATTCAATTAAGTACTTCAAATAAATTCAAGCATTCAATTCAATCAATAATTCATATTATCATAAAATTATAAATTTACCCCTCCTATTATAACTTTTTTCACAAATTAGTCCTTAATCTCGAAACTTGTGAAAATACTATTTTTACCCTCCATACATGCTAGCTGAACTTCTTAGGGACTCATATAAACCCAATTAAATCATGATTTCATAATTTTACCATGAAATATTACTATTTTTATGAATAAGTCCTTAAACCTTAAATTCACCAAAAACCACTTAACAAAACAAGTTTATTTAACAACCAAGATTAATAATCTATCATTTAACAACAAAACACATTCAAACTCAACTATGAAAAGTTCCTCAACCTTTAAAAAATTTGGAAATTAACCCTCGAGCTAAGTAGTTTAATCTAAAACAAGCTCAAAAACATAAAAATCACTAAAAACGGGGCTTGAATACATGCCATGCAATGTGAACTGAAGCTTGAATAAAAAATAGTTTAAGAATACATGGTAGAATCAGCTTTGAAACAACCAGATGGGGAAGATGATTATTCTAACTTAATTAATTTTATGTCTATTTACTAATTTACCATATTGCCCTTATTAGTAATTAAAAATTTTAATTAAAAATTGTCCATAACTATCCACTAACTTAATTATGGTATAATTACCATCTAATTTCATTAGCTTTCCTTTCCATATCCATTTATCCATTTTAACTAATAAAAACCCAATTTTCCAACTTTTATGATTTAGTCCTTTTTACTTAATTAACCATTTAAACTTTAAAATTTCTTAACAAAAATTTAAAACTACCTTAAATTAACCCTATAAAAATTAAATAAATGTTAAAATAATAACTCACTTGTCGGAGTTGTGGTCTCAAAACCACTATTTCTGACACTACTGAAAACGGGCTGCTACATTTGAACTAAAGCAAGCAGAACTTGGATTTGCAAAATCGAGCCAAGAAAATGTATATTTGTCAACTTGGGTGTCTAATCAAAATGATATTCGAAATGCACTGATTTATATTATTATTGTGGATGAATTTCCTTTTAAATTTGTGGAAGGGGGGTTTTAAGTTCTTTATTTCTATAGCATTCCCAAGGTTTCATCTTCCATTTGTCTTGATTTGTTTAATTCCATGAAGAATACATTAAGCAATCTTTTCAAGAAGATACAATTAGAATTTGCTTGACAATAGACACTTGGACTTCATTACAAAGGATACCCCACATGGTTCTAATAGCTCATTGGATGGATGATGAGTGGAGGTTACAAAAGAGAATTATAAACATTTTCCCAATTTCTGCTCATAGACATGAGAGCATTGGTCAAGCTTCTGAGAAATGTCTTCGGGATTGGAGGATTGAGAAGGTCTTCCCTATTACTATTGATAGTCTATCTTTTAACAATGTTGCTATTGATTATTTGAGAAATAATTTTGTTCACCGAAAAGCTTGTGTTGCAAATGGTAAATATGTAATAACCCATTTTTAGTGAAATCAAAACAGTGGTTTCGGGACCATAAATTTGAAGCTAGAAGAATTATTTTATTATTATTTTATGGTCTACAACATGATAGCATTACTGTATAAAAATTTTGTTAAGAAATTTTATCGTTTACATGCTTAATTTGATAAAAAGGACTAAATTACATAAAGTGTAAAAGTTGAGTTCTAATAGCTAAAAGTATTAAATAGCTATAGAAATTTAAAGTGAGGTCCTTATATGGTAATTAGACCATTAGTATGTTAGTGGATGATAAGGGCTTGGAAATTTGTGTGTAATTATTAAAGATTATAAAGGTTAATTAAGTAATTAATAAATAAATGATAAGTAAAATTAAAATAAAGTGAATCATCATCTTCCATTATCATCTTGGAACCAAAATTAAAAGATAAGATAGCCATGGAAGCTTCAAAACATTCGGCAACCCTATTTCCTTCAATTAGGTATGTGTTTTGTCCTGTTTTTGATAATTTCTATGTTTCTGGGACCGTTGTAGCTTAATCTAGCTAGCACAGGGACTAATTTGTGAAAATATTAAAGTTTTTGAGTTTTTCCATTGATGAACATGTTAGGTTTTTGAATTTTAATGGTAGAAAATGAATGGTTGTTGTTAGATAAGAAACTTTTGTAAAGGAATTTTTGATGAAATTATCAATTAGGGATTAAATTGAAAAATGTAATAAATTATGTCGTAAAATTGTGAATTTTTGAAATATATGGGCTACTATAAATATGTTTGTAATTCGGATAGGTTTGGGTAGGGATAAAATTGAATGAATTTCATTTTCTGAACCTAAGGACTAAATTGTAAAGAATTAAAAGTATACGGAAAAATGGTAATTTTTCCAAAAATGTGTGTTGGACTAAATTGAATATGAATTATATTGAATTGAGTGAAATTCATTCGTATAGATCCGGTTAGACTTCGTACGAAGGTAGATTGGGGCAAAGGAAAAATATCAGATTACTCGTCTTCGTATCTACATACACTCGTCGAGGTAAGTTTGTGTAATTAAATTGTGTAATTATATGCTTTGATTGAATTAGATGTATGTTATTTGCATTATCATCATATATGAATACCGATCGAATATTCGACGACGTACAACAATTACCGAACCCTGTTTAAACCGTAAGAATTTGTAGGATACAAATGACATGTCATTAGGGATACCGATTTTAGCTCGTATGAGCTTACCAATACTCATCTCACATGAGCTTACCATTATTTAGTTCGGAGGAGCTTACCGCTAATCAGCTCGAAGGAGCTTATCGATTACAGCTCGTAAGAGCATACCGATTATGAGCTCGTATGAGCATACATGTATAGGAATTAACTGATTACAGTTTAGTACACCTCGTGTGTGCTACCCGCGTATCCAACGATATTCTAAATGGTTCAATGGGAACTTTTCTGTTAGGAGATTACATGAGTTCAATATGAACTACTACAGGTATTTACATGAGATATATGAAAATGATTTGTACATGATATATAGATACATGATGTGGAAATTATATGTACATCGAAGTTTGATTATTGTTGAGCTCATACATGTTTCTTGATATTTATATGAAATACATGACTAACATGGTTGATGAGGATATGTGTTTAGGCTTTTGGCCAAGTTGAGTTTGGATATGCTTTGTATGCTTAACTTAAATGTAACTAAATGGTAAGTTAAATTCTATGTTATACGAACTTACTGAGCTTAAATGCTTACTCTGTGTTATGTTCCGTGTTTTTAGTTATTCAGAAGCTCGTTCGGGTTGGAAGCTTGTCGGAGCTATATCACACTATCCATCGGCTCTTTTGGTACATTTGGTTGTTTAATTTCGATTATAATGGCATGTAGAGGTTAATTTAGTCAATGTTGGCTTATATGTGTTTTGTTGAGATTAGCCACTTGTTTGGTTTATGTTATGGAATTTTGGATATGTGCATATTTTGCTTATTATGTTTGATGCGTGGTTTGTTTTATGATTGAATGAAGAGTGGTAAATAGGTAGCCTAATGTGCATTTCATATATGTGTTTTGGAATGTGAAGAATTGATTATGAATTAGTGTCTTGATATATAAGGCATATAATTTAAATATGTTGGTATGTGAAACACATTTTGACATCAAATGATATGTTTTGGAAGGTAAGTAATTTGGTAAGAAATTATGTAAATTTTCTTGATAAACTTTGGATGCAAATATGCATATAAGTAAGTTATACATTTGGATATATAGAATACATGAATATTCATATTATAAGTTGTCATTTGAGGTGCCTAAGGGCATATTGGTTTTATGTGATGATATTACATGTTTTAAGCTTGATTTTGGCTGATTTTGGATGTTTATTTATGACTTGGTTATATGAAAATTGTTGTGTTTAGGTTGGTACCAAATTGGGTGAGAAATGTGGCTTGGAAAATGACCTATTTTCGTCCACTGGGCAGAGACACGAGCGTGTATCTCAGCCATGTGTGACACACAGCCAGGGGACATGGTCGTGTGTCCCCTGTATCTTTTAAAGAATACAAGTCAGTATGCTCACACGGCCTGGCAGACGAGTGTATGGCTTGGCCATGTGACCCAAGTCAGTGAGTTACACGGGCAAGAACACAGGCTCGGGCACGGCTGTGTGTCCTTATTTCGAATTCCCACACAGCCTAAGACACGAGCATGTCTCTTAGCCGTGTGAGTCACACGGCTTGGCCACATGGCCGTATGACCCTTGTACTTTTAAAAATTTTATAAGTTTTTGTAAAATTCTCTGAATTTCTGATTTAGTCCCGATTTGTTTTTAACGTGTATTTTGGGTCTCGATGGCTCGTATTAGGGACAATCTGCATGATTATGTTTGGTTTCTAACATGAATGCTATATGTTATGAAATATTTGAATTTTCTGTCCATTTAAATTGTGAACTTTGGTAATACTCTGTAAGCCTGTTTCAGCGACGGATTCGGGTTAGGGGTGTTACAAAATATATACATAGAATATGTGTGACACACATTATTAATCTCATTGTTCAAGAAGGGGTTAAAGACGGTTCTATATCTATGGATCGAGTTAGAAGAGCTGTGAGATATATTAAAGCATCATCATCATGGTTGTCTAAAATCAACCATTAGGTAGAAGAAGAAATGGTAGGTACTAAGACTCATTTATGTCTAGATTTGCCTACTAGATGGAATTCAACTTATATGATATTAAATGTGGCTGAAAAATATGAATGTATGTTTGAAGCTTATGTTTATGATGATCATAACTTTTTTCTAGACCTTAGTGTTGGATATGGAGTCCAAACATGTGATGATTTGGAAAATGTTCGAAGAGTTACGAAAGTGCTTAAGCCTTTTCATGAACTTACATTGAAGGTGTTTGGATCATTGTATGTCACCTCTAATTTATTTTTTGAAGTAGTCACATATGTGCATTGTCTTTTCGATGGATGGAAACATTGTAGGGATTGAGATATAATGTTTATGGCTTCAAAAAAGAATGACAAGTACAAGAAGCATTGGGGTGATTCAAAAGTGATGAACTTGCTTATTTTTCTACCAGTTATCTTTGACCCATGACGCAAAATGGGTTTTCTTACATTTGGAGTCAACTTTTTTTTCCTACTATTGTAGATAACATTATAAGGATGGTCAATAGAGAATTCCATTGTTTGTTTAATGAATATTCTGCAATTATTGAGGGAAACCATCACATGAATACTGAAGTTGAATCTAATTTTCCTACTAGAGCTCCAATTTCAAGTGAAATGAAATAGATCAAGTAAAGCTGAAGATAGGCTTAGTCATGCAATAATATATGAAGAAAAAGTAACATGTTGGCTTGGAAAGTAAATCTGAGTTGGATAGATATTTGGGAAAAGATTGTGAAAATAATTCAGATACATTTTATTTGTAATTGTGGTGGAAAGTTATTAGTCCAAGATTCCTAATTGTTGTACAAATGGCTTAAGATGTGTTATCCATTCCTATCTCAACTGTTGCATCTAAAAGTGCTTTCAACACGAGTTGACGTGTTCTAGATAATTTTAGAAGTTCTTTGACTCCTTCTATAGTTAAGGCTCTGGTTTGCACACAAGATTGGTTTCGAAGATCAAAAGATCCTATCAACCTTGATGGGTATGTGAAAGAACTTTGAAATATAGATGATGATAAGGGATCTAAATTTAATCCAAAAATTTAATTGCTTATTTAATTTATTTTTATAAATATTCTCACTATTTAACTAACATTTTTCTCTTTTGATATTTATTAGAATTGTAACGTTTCAACCTGTGAACTTACTAAGCTCGTAAAAGTTTACTCGTGTTGCTTTCTTGTTTTCTTGTAAATATCGTTTAGCGAAACCAGGTGATCGAATAAAATTAAAGATTACACATCCAGCTTTATTTTGGTAGACCTTGAAACCGTTATACTTTGTTTTGTGGCATGTAATAAGAGTGTTTTAAATATGTAAATAGGTGTTTATGAAAACATATATGTTTTGTATTAGTTTAAATTATGTTTACAAGTCTGATGGATAAACGATAAGGTTGTTAATAAATTATGCATTAAAGCTTGTGTATTGATTATCTTGATGGAAAATAGTTTAATGGATGTGTTTTGGTTTATGCATGTCTTTGTTTTTCCAGGTAAGTTCATACGAGATTTATTTTATTAATTCATCATATGTTTGTGTTATATTGGTTAATTTTATAGTTGAATTGCCGTGAATATTATGTTTTTGGCATCAAATGGACTAAATTGTAAAATACGAATTAAATGACAAATTTGATTAAGTACATGGTATTGAATAGATGTGAACAGTTATATAATTGAATAGTATGTATGTGAAGATGTTACAAGGTTTAAAAGGATTGCTATTAAAAAATGTGAAAAGTGTGTATACAACTATAAGGTTTGAATGATACAGAAATGGTAATTGTTCCAACTATATTTAACTTTACCCGAACAGTTAATAGAGTAATCATTCTCAATTTCCATTATAATCCAATTTCCCAATTCAATAATATATGTTCAATAGCCAATCATCAATACATATCAATATATCGACATAATTCTTCTCAATACCAAATCAATTTGTATTTACATCAGTATACAATAATCTCAATAAATTCAATTAAGTCCTTACCGCAAACAATCGATCAATTTCTTTCTTGTACGATTTGATTAGTCACAACCAACTATCAATCCATTCTTGTCTTAGACTCCAATTCATCATATTAAAATTTATCTATCAGTTTATCATTTCTCTACGATTTAGTCCACAACCCACCTGTTGTACCAAATTGTGAACAATTCAAACTACTATAAAACAAATATAAACTTACAATAAAATGTAAAAAAATTTAAATAAAATCTTAATATGTGAATTTACCTGATTAAATCACCAAAGGTAAATTCTCTAACGACTAATTAGCAAATTTTCTTTTTTTTCCTCGATTAATTCTGATTTGGTCCAATTTCCTATCTATACAATTATTCAATTCCATTTATCAATTCCAACCCTTGTATTTCATCAAATTATAACCATATATCCACTCAATTGCATTTTTTGAATGCTCACCAAACTTTTTCATTTTCTTCAATTTAGTCCCTAAAACCAAAATAGTTATAACTTTCAAATTTGAAAATCGATTTCAAAAATAATCTCAATTTCATCCTTATATAGCCCACTACTATCCATAATTATAGAAATTTCATACCAATTTCAAAATATTTACACTTTAGTCCCTATGTTGAAAATTAACAATTTTTAATTTACAAATTAGAACTTTTGTTTTTAAATCTAAGCTTAGAATCTCACCAAATAACACCAAAAGCTTCAAGATTCAACAATGGAAATATTTATAAACTTTCACAGTTTCAAAAATTAACACACGGGTCAGCTAGATTAAGCTTCCGAGATTTCAAAAACATAAAAGTTATAAGAAAAGGACTAAATTATACTAACCAATTGAAGAGTTGAGCTTTATAAACCTTGGTCGATTCTATGGCGTCTTCTTCATGCTAGAATCGGTGCTTGAAGAAATGATAAAGATAATACCTTTCTCTTTCTTTCAATTACCAAATTTTATTTCCATAAACTTTACATTAAACTTTACATATTTTTTTAATAATGTTTAAGCAACGTAATTGTAACACCCTTAACCCGTCTTCATCGCTGGATTAGGGTTACGAAGCATTACCATAAAATTTAAAAACATTTAACATCTTAACATTTAAATAAACTAAACATATTATAATTCATTCAATCACATGCATTTTGTCCCTAAATTAAGCCCTTGAGGCCCTAAAAATAACTTTGAGGCAATTCAGGACTAATTTGAAATAGAATAGAAAGTTTAGCAAAAAGTTGCAAAAATTGGAATTAGAGGTCACACGGGCGTGTGGCCAGGCCGTGTGACGTCACCCCAGGCTTTGTAACTTTCAAACAAGGGACACATAACCGTGTCCCAGCCCGCGTCCTCACCTGTGTAACTCATTGAGATGCCTTACATGCCTGTGTGCTAGGTCATCTAACTCTCTGAGTTGTCAGACACGCCTGTGTGGTAGGCCATGTGCTAGGCTATGTAACTTACTGAGTTGAACACTAAGAAACTCACAAATGACACAAGGCTGTGCGACGGCCCATGTCTCAGGCCGTGTGAACCAAAATTTTACCTAAAATCAAGCCATTTCATAACCAATTCATGCATAACTACTCAATCCATTTGTGCACACTTTCAAGGGACTTAAACACCATCCAAACAAACATAACATACCATTTCAAACATCCTAAATCACCTAACCAATATGTCATTTTAAGGCACCGCAAATGCATCAAAACATCAATTACCTAAACATGCCAACATTGCCATATTTCAACTATAAGAACCTAATTCAAATACCTACCAATACATATCACAATTTACCATTCTTAAGCCATCACAAGCATACCAATACACCATGCATTTCAATTACCTAAAAGTGGTTAAGATGACATAACTTAACAAGCATTACAAATCCATCAACCAACATAACTTCAAAGCACAAACATACCAAAATATCAATTACACGCTCACTAAATACCATTCAAAATGACCTATACATGCCATTATTAACCTTGAACAAATTGCTCGAAAACTACCAAAATGATTGTTGAATAGTGTGATAGATCTCCGACAAACTTCCAACCAAATCGAGCTTCCGATGATTTATAAAAAAAAAAGGAAAACAACTACATAAGCAATGAGTGCTTAGTATGTTTGAATAAACTAAAACATAACTTGTTGTGTCATTTATACAATTCAAAGATTAAACATAATTCATCACCAATGCCATAAGCTTAATAAAAGCCTAAACAACATCACCAACATCACAAGTTAGTATACTTGACCATGATACAAATGAAATCAACCATGTAATATGTAAATTTCCATATGTAATAACATCATTTAATTCATAAATCCTTTCATAAGGTCATGATTTAATCCATTTGCCTACTTCCCATTTAGTTCCCTTTTCTTACCCATTGAACCATCTAGAATCACATCGGATATTCAGGAAAAGCTCACGCATAATGTGCCTTTACATACAACCATAACCTTTCCTTTACATCAATGCTCACACGAGCTGTGGGTCGGAATGTAAGCTACATGATGCTGCTCACACGAGCTGTGGAGATTTCACAACAAATGCAGGACCTCAGCAATCGGTAGGACATTCAAGATCGACACCCGAAACATGAAATCCCTAATGACATGTCATTTGTATCCTGAAAATTCTTAAGGTTCAATCGGGACTCGTTATCCGACAATTCATCATAGCATTAATGCATTTATATATTTATTCATTTATATTAAAGCGACATAATCAACATTCAATTTATATAACACTAAAATGATTACAGTTCATACGAACTTACCTTGATAGTTAGGACATAGTAGTTTAGTCGAGCTAATCCAAAGCTTTTGCTTTTCCTCGATTTAAGTCCATATGTGGTTTATCTTGATCTAAATAAATATTTTCTTTCAATTAAATACTTATATTATTTAATTTAATCATTAATTCATATTTATGAAAAATTAAAAATTTACCCCTAACATTTTAACTTTTCACAAGTTAGTCCTTATGCTCATAACTTATAATCTAACCATTTCAAATTAATCCAAACTTAACCCATGTTGTAAAGGAACTTAAAGCAACTCATATTTATCAACAATTCACACTAAAACCCATATATTTTCACTTTTAACCAGTTAATCCCTAATTCTAAATTTCATCAAAAATCACTTAACAAAACATGTTTATTTTTCAACAAAAATTCATAATATATCAAATAAGATCAAAAATCATTTAAAAAAAATTCATGGAAAGTCCCTCAACCTTTAAAATTTTTGCAAATTGACCCCCGGACTAGCTATATTAAGTTAAAACGGACTCAAAAACATTAAAATTATTAAAAACGGGTTGAAAAACACATACCATGCACTATAATAAGCTTAGCCGAACCAAGCAGTCATCCATGGAGTTTTCTTCCTCTCAAAATTGGTTAAATATGAAAACAAAAGGTGATACATGCTTTAATTTCCTTTGTTTTAAGTTTAATTTTTTAAATTACCATTTTAACCTTTAAAAACTATCATAATTTCATTAAAATCTTATCCATGCACATCCACTATCTTCTTAAATGGTATATTTACCATAAAATTCATTTATTTTAAGATTTCATAGCCATTAGACCCCTTTACTAATAGAATTCAACTTTTACATTTTTACAATTTGGTCCTTTTCACTTAATTAACTATGAAAACTTCAAAATTTCTTAAAAAAATTTAATATGACCTTAATATAATACCATAGACATTAAAATAATAATAAAATAATAACCCGCTCATCAAAATTGTGGTCCCGTAAGCACTATCTCTGACATCACTGAAATTGGGCTGTTACAGTAATCCACTAACCATCCACTCAAATCCATAATGGTTTATTGCCATTTTAACTTTAGTTAAAATAATAAGTAATTCCTTTAGCAATTATTAATCTATAGTAATTATTTTTTACCACTTTTACGATTTAGTCCTTAGACCTTAATTAGTCCCTATTTTAGCAAAATTATCTAAACAAAATTTAATTCACCCATATAATAACTCCATAAATATTAAATAATATAATTTGTAGGCTCGTTCTATGGAAATGAGGTCCCAAAACCTTTTTTTCCAAAACCACTAACTTTCAATACAAACCACTTGTACATTGACTACCTGACCAATTAATAAAATCTATAAAATCAAAATTCAAGATAACATCATATTTAACTCGTAAATATTAATAATAATATTTACGAACTCACTCATCGAAGTTGTGGTCCCAAAATCACTATTTTTGACACCACTGTAAAATAGGTTGTTACAGGTAACCTAACATGTATATGTATAGCTCTGACCAAGTTTTTTGATGTGTCGATAAAAAGGTTTAGCCTGGATGGGTAACCTAACACAATTATACATTTCACTTGAAAGAGCCTCTGATGTGAATCACACTTGTATATTTGAGTTTGTTTAATGAGTTTCATCGAGTAATATTGGTAATACGAAATGAGAAGTATAAATGATTCAAAAATATATTTGATGATCAATTAAAGTGTTAATATGTGAGATGAATATTAAACTTTGGTATTCATGCTTAAGCACTCGAAAGTTAGGTATTGATGTATTATGAATTGGTACATTTATGATGGATTTTGGTATTAAACTCACCTTATTATTGTGATTGCCATGTTAGATAATCTTTACCAAATTATTTAGTTGAAATGTTATTTTATAAATTGAGGTAAGTTTACCTTTTTAATACCTTTGAACTTACTAATCATTTGAAATGCTTACCTAGTGTTTTTCCTCCTCTATAGATAGTTGGTTTGCGGAACTCGTTGATTGGACTTCACGAAGCTCACACTATCCGTCTATCAATTCGGTAATCTTCTACTCGTTTTAAGCTCGGTATTGTGGCATGTACTTAGGTGCTTATATTTATGTACTAATTAGTGAATGAATAGTTTGATTGAAACCTTGTCTAGTGCTTGAATTTTGAAAAGTTAATGTCCATAAAGTGTGTTGTGGTAATATGATAGGCACTATATATGTGTCTAGTTGAATGGTAAACTTTGAATACATAATGATATGATTTTGATCATGAGATGGTATGGTTATATGTGGTTTCAATGGCTTGAAATCATTAAGGATAAGTTGTGTTTTTACTAAGTTGTTAGATGTGTTTAGTACTTTAAATAGACATTTTGAATTGTTGGATTGTGGTAATGGTTAAATGATGAAATGGTATATGTGTCTTGGGCATTTTATGTAGGTTTGGGATGTACTTTAAAATGTTAATTAGGTAGAATTTGATTTGAGCATGAAATGGTCACCAAAATGAAAGTTTTGACATTTTTGGTACTAAGGTATCGATACCCTAGTAATGATATTGATACTTAGCATTTTTTCAATCAGTCTTTCAAACAAACAGAATGCCAAAATGGTATCGATACCATACTAAAGTATCGTACTTTACATCAGGGTATCAATACTTTACAAGGGTACCGATACATTTTTATCTTGTTTGGTTTTTACAAAAGAAACAATATCATAAAACAATATCGATACTACAACATGGTACTGATACTTGTAAGGGAGTATCAGTAACATAAGTCAAGTATCGATACTTGTTGTTTTAAGATTAATTTTTCAAACATCGAAGTTAAATTTGGTATCGGTACATTTCAGGGGTACCGTTACCTATTCAATAATTTTGGAATTTTGCAATTTGACCCTACTTCATGTTTAGTTTAACAATTAAGTTTTCATATGTTAGATTAAGTCTCGAAAAAGTTTATTTATCATATAATGATTGGAATTATGAAATATTTGTATGTTTAAATGATTTATTTCATTCTTTTCATTTGTAGGTGTTTCGACAATGAATGTGGCATTTTGGAGCTCGAATCTTGAGATCAGATCGAGTGAGGGGTGTTTCATTCTTAACCTTCTTTTTGTTAATGCCCAAAATGAGGGAGTTAAGAAATTCAAGTACAACCTTCAGATTCATCTAAATTCAAGCTCTCCTTGCACAAGCCAAAAAAGATGCGGTATTTCAGGTAGGCATGTCAACATCCTCAACATTATGTTCCTCCTCAATATATTCTATTGGTTGAGAAGCAGCTGGATAGTATCATCAAAATGGTTCCCAGTATTTGTAACAGCCCGTTTTTAGTGAAATCGAAACAGTGGTTTCGGGACCACAAATCTGAGTCTGAAAAGAAAATTATTTTAATATTATTTCATAGTCTGCATTATGATTAAAATATCGTATGAAAAATTTGTAAATAAATTTTATCGATTATATGTCTAATTTTGATAAAAAGGACCAAATCGCATAGAATGTAAAAAGTTAAGTTCTAGTAGCTATAGGTATCAAATAGCTGTGGAATTCAAAATTTGGGGTCCTTATATGGAAAATAGACTATTAAGAGGAGTTATTATATAAGTATGATGATTCATCCATGAAAAATTAAATAAAGAAAAGGACTAAATTTGAAAGATGAAATAATAAAAGATGATATTTTAATTAAATAAGAAATATCATCATTTTATATAATCTTTCCCAAATAAAAAGACATGGAAACCCTAGTTTAAAGCTTGAAGATAGACAAGCTTATTTTTCTCAATGAGGTGAGTGTCCAAGTCCCGTTTTTAATGATTTTAATGTTTCCGATATCGTAATATCTTAATTTAGCTATCTCGGGGATTAATTTGTAAAGTTATCAAAGTGTTAGGGTTTTTCCATGGATGAATATAGTTTAATTATGAAGTTTTATGGTAGAAAATGAAAGATTGTTGATAGATAAATAACTTTTGTTAAGGGAATTTTGCTGAAATCATGATTTAAAGACTAAATTGAAAAGATGTAAAATTCATGGAAAAATTCTAAATTTTTTGAAATACAAGAGTTTTTAATGATATATGTAAAAATTGGTTAGGCTTGGAATAAAGATTAAATTGCATGAATTTCATTTTCAGAACCTAGGGATGAAATCGTAATTAAATAAAAGTATAGGGGCAAAATGGTAATTTTTCCTAAGATGTGAATTGGATTGAATTGAATATGAATTGTATTCAATTGAGCTAAATTTACTCGTATAGATCCAGATAGACCAAATACGGAGTTAGATCATGGAAAAGAAAAAGTGTTAGGTTAGTAGATTTTGCGTACACGAACATTGTCAAGGTAAGTTCGTGTAACTAAATTGTGTATATTTATATGTTTGAATTGAATTTTGTCTATGTGAAATGTATAAATGTCATATATATGAAACTGATCACATATCTGACAATGCTCGATGAATATTAAGTTCTATTTGGTTAAATGAGATTCAATAGATACAGGTTTCCCGAATTGGTTGTGGTCTTGCATGTGTTATGGACACACCACAGCTCGAAAGAGTGTCCCGTTATTAGCTCTCATGAGCATCCCAATATTTGGCTCTCACGAGCTTCCTTTTATATGGTTCTTGCGAGCTTCCCATTAATAGCTCTTATGAGCATCCCGATTGGTTATGATTCTGCATGTGTTGTAGACACATTGCAGCTCTCATGAGCATCCCGATTAAAGGCTCTTTCATGAGCTTTCCAATTAATTGGCTCTTCGAAGGTTCCCGATATTGGCTCGCTTGAACCTTCCCAATATTGGCTAGTATGAGCTTCCCGTTAATGGCTCTTCGGAGCTTCTCGTTACATGGCTCATATGAGCTTCCCGTTTATGTGTCCGTATGAGCATTCCCGAATATGAATTGACGGTTTACAGTTTTGGACACTTCCTGTGTACTACCCTTGTATCCATCGATATTTTAAATGATTCAATAGGAAAAGTTTTGATATGAGATAATATGAATTCAAGATGAATTACTACAAGAAAGACTTGAAATACAAGGATATATTTTATTCATGATATATGGACATGTGATGTGAAAAGTATAAGTATATAGAAACTTGTTTATTGTTGAGCTCACATATGTTTCTTGATGTTTATATGAAATACAGTCTAACAATGTTGATGAGGATATGTGTTAGGACTTTTGGCCAAATTTCTTGAGTATGTTTTATATGCTAACCTTAAATGAAAGTGAATGGTAAGTTAATTACCCGTTACACGAACTTATTAAGCATAAAATGCTTACTTGTTTTATTTTTCTCTGTCTTATAGTATTCTAAAGCTCGTAAATGTTGAAAGCTGGTTGGAGCTACATAACACTATTCATCGACCTATTTAGGTATATATAGAAAACTAATTTTGGTTATAATGGCATGTATAGGGTAATTTAGCCAATGATGACTTTAAAATACATTTTTTTTGTAAATAGCCATTTGAATGGCTTAAGTTGAATATATTTTAATAAGTATATGTATGTGTGTCTTAATATGTTTGTTGTGTTTAATGTGGTTGAGTAATGGAAAATTTATGAGTATGATAACGTATGGTTTAAGATAATATGATTGGAGAAATATGCATATAGGTTTATATGGTTGATTAGGTAAGATTGAATACTTGGACATATAAGGTGTTATAATATGTGTTAAACTTGGTTTTTGACTTGATTTAAATGTCTTGTATTGGTTGGTAAAAGTGTTAAAGTGTTGATGTAGGTAGGGGTGAGCAAAACTCGATTCGACTCGAAAAAATAAAAAAAAAATTGAATTTCGAGTTAAACGAATCGAGTTATTCGAATCAACTCGATTTTTTTTCAAATATCGAGTGCGAATCGAGTTGAGTTTTTGAATTCGAATAACTCGAATAATTCGAATAATTTGAATATCAAACTATAATATTTTACATTTTTACCCTAAACTCCCAAACCTTTTTACTTTTCCCTCAAAACTTTTACTCCTTCCCACTTGCCCTCCAAAACTTTTACTCTCCTCCCCTCCCAACCCCCCAATCTACCCAAAAATCCATTTCCCACCAAAATTTTACTTTCCCATTTACTTTTTCTCAAAATTTTACTCACTAAAACCCTCAAAACCTTTTATTTTCCCCCAAAATTTTTACTCCCCCCACTTTTCCCCTAAAAACTTTTATTCCCTTCCCATCCCACCTCTCATCTACCCCAAACCCTCTCCCCTCCAATTTTTTTTTAATATTTTCCCTCCAAAATTTTGCTCCCCCCATTTACTTTCCCTCAAACTTTATTCCGCAAAACTTTTATTTTCCCCCTAAACTTTTACTTCTCACCCTTTACTCTCAAATAAAAATTAAAATTATCCAAAAAAATCACTAAACATAAATAGTAATAATTTTATTTATATCTACATTTATATTATTAAATTAAATTTCACATTTTATGTTATTTATATTATTGAATTGTTTAGTCATATTGAATATTTATATTAAAATTGAATTATTAATTATGCCATAAAATATTTGTGTTAAAATTTTATATTGGTATCAATTTCATATTTTATTTTTAAAATAACTTTTATTAAAAAATCATATTTTTACATTTAATATATTTTTTAATTCCAAAATACATAGTGACAAGAATTTGAAGATAATTGAAACAACTAAGCAAGCAAAGAAGCTAACCAGTATATAAAAAATTAATAAATAAATTATGAGGTGATGAAAGTTAATAAAAAATTGATTAAGGTGGACAAATTTTATTATGATGAGTGACAGTGGTTACAAGGACCCAAAATTATTTTTTAAAATTTAACTCGAATAAATATATTCGATTCGAATTCTATCTCACTCGACTCGATTCGAGAAAACTTCAAATAAAGTTAGGATGATAAAATGAGATTCGAAAACTCGATTAACTCAAAAATTTTCGATTCGATTCGATTCGATCGAATGCTCACCCCTAGATGTAGGTGGAAAACAAATTGGGTGAGAAAAGTGGCCTTGAAATTGGCCTATTTTCGTCCACACGGGCAGAGACACGAGCGTGTGTGACACACGGCCTAGCACATGGGTGTGTGACTTGGCCTTGTGTCCCCTGCATCTTTAAAATTTCAAAATAGAATGCTAAAAATATCCACACGGCCTAGCACACGGGCATGTGGCTTGGCCGTGTGACCCAAGTCAGTGAACACCCTAATTTGGACACGGGCTGGGACACGACCATGTGTCCCTATTTCGAATGCCCACACGGCTTGAGACACGGGCGTGTCACTTGATCGTGTGAGACACATGGCCCGACCACACGGGCGTGTTTCCCTTACACCTTGGAAAAATTTTGAAATTTTGCGAAAAATTCTCTGAGTACCCGGTTTAGTCCCAACTTGTTTCTAATGTATATTTTGGGCCTCGAAGGCTCATATAAGGGACTTTATAAATGGTTTTTGATATGAATGTTAAATATTATGTAATGTCTGTATTTAATCTGTAAACTCCGGTAATGCTCCGTAACCCTATTTCAGCGACAGGTATGGATTAGAGGTGTTACAGTGTCAAACTTTATATGTTGTACTTCAGCTCATGCGGAAGAGTATCTAGAAAATTTCTCGCTTGTTTTACATTCTTTTTCCTGATAAATCAAAGAGGGAATGGAAGTCCAGTTCGAACATCATCAGTCTCAGCATGTTCAATACTCTGGTTAAAAATCATGTGCCCAAAATAAGCTTTGTAGAATTACCAGCTTTATTGAAGATGAGACCAACGGCCTTTCCAATTGAAGCATCATATGATGTCATCCAATTGCAAGTTGCAAGCTTGTGAGGAACAACGTAAAACTTGTTAAAGTTTGAGCTAAGTATGCCAGTAATTTTGCCCTAGGTTATTCTAACTCTCTAGTTAAAACAATGGAGATCTTGTCCCAATCATATTTGAACTCCTCTTCCTGTTTAATTACTCCCAAAAAGTCGCATATAATAGATGAATTGCAGTCAAAGTAACTGCCTCTCATGTAGACTTTCATACAGTTCTTGAATTCTTTGTTGGTGATGTCTTTCCTCAAGTGGGCATAGAACTCCAAAACAACGCTTTCACATATGAAAGTTTACATCAAAGGTTAGTTACTTTGACTTCAATCCATCTATAAATATCTTTATCTTTATAGTTGTATTTTTATAGTAAACATTATAATTTTTTTTAAATAACTCATAATTAAATTATCACTTACACATATTTAAAATTATTACATCAAATTAATTTCTTATTTTAAAATAATTGAAATGTAAACTCATAAAAATTTGATATAGATTATATTTTTATTTTCCATTGATATTAAGCTTTAAATTTTTGTTATATTTATTTATAATTTGAATTTAAACTTAAAATTTTATATTACTATACTATAATGAAGATTATTTTAATTATATTTTATAAAAAATATTATATTTGATAATATCGTGTGCATAATATATTTTACCAAAGCTAATATATACATTATGATCCATAGGATTGAAGATCCTTTTTTAAAATATTAACTAGCATCAACACCCCGCTAACGCCGGGGTATTTCAAAATTTTTAATTTATTTAATTATCATTAAATTAAATGTTGAATTTATTAAATCAGTTTTATCTTATTTTTTTTATTAATTATCAAAATTAAATTCATTATAATTATTTACAATTAGATGCAAATTTTAAAGTAATTTTTTAGTTAGCTAATACAATACTTAAAATTACTTATAACCCCTTCTAAACTTTAAATAAGAGAATAAATATGCTTTTGTACACTCAAATCTATGTTTTCTTACGCGGGTAATAATATTGATATCAACCGAGTTAAAAATTTATCGATTGAATTAGCATGTAAATTAATTATGTAAATTTTTTAAAAATATTCTATCTCTAGGATCGGACACATATCCTCATTCAACCCTAAGTAAAATATGGATCAACTGTTGTAGATGCATTTGAAAATCTATAAAAAGTATTTTCTATGGGATGAATACAAAATCTTAAATCGACATGTGCACATCAACCATTTAAAAACATTATTTAAATTTTAAAATAAATTATATTTAAACAAATTTCCTTGCTAAACTTCTTTTATTCGCTCTCTTGTGAATTATAAATTGATTTAAGAATCAATGTAAACACTAATCACTTTAAATATAAAAATTAAAATATAAATAAGTAATAACATAATTTTATCAAAATTCACTATTCTATATTATTTGTTATACAAGTTTGGCACTTTTTTGTAAATGATATATGCATTATTCTTTTGTCCAATTTAGTACTTGTATTTCACAAAAGTTATATATTTCGGTAACTAAAGGTAACGGTGTTAAAGTTGATTTGATGAAACTTAATTTCTAATATTATTAGGTTTGAATTTTTCATGATTTTGTTAATAGAATATATTTAATGTTAGTTTTGAATTTGTTTACTTTTACATTTAATATGTCAAATATAGTCCGATGGTTTCCTCAAATCAATTCTAAAACCCGAATTAAATACTAAAAAGTTAACACCCTTACTTTTAAGTACCTAAATATATAATTTTTGTCAAAGGCAAGTGTCGTTGTAACGACCCGACTTTCAGTGATGCCGGAAACAGTTGTTTCGGAACTCTATTCTCTGATAGTCGAGTCTGTAAATATTATTTATTAATATTTATGAGATCACTACAATATTGTATTGAATTCTGGTTTATTAATTTTGGTTATTTAGAAAGTTCAAGGCACAAGTGTATTGATTCAAAAGTCAGTAGTTTTGGAAAATGAGGTATCGGGACCTCATTTCTGTAAACTGATCTCGTAAATATTTTTCTTAAATATTTATGGAGTTATTTTATAGGTGAACTGAATTTTGGTTTAGAGATTTTAAAAATTGAATGACTAATTGAAGTATAAAGACTAAATCGTAAAACCATAAAAATTAATCATTATTAATTTTTAAGAGCTAAATGAGTCAAATAATATTATTGAATAAATTTAAATGGAAATCATGTCCTATTCTATTATATTGGACGGCCATAGCATGATTTTAAGTGGAAGTATGTTAATTATAATATTTAATAAATAATAAAATAAGATAAAACATAAAAGAAAAACAAACAAGTCATCATCATCTTTTCTCATTTTTCTTCTCCCAACCAAATTCACCATGGTGAACCAAGGAAACATTTGGCAATCTTCTTCTCCTTGCATGGTAATTATTCTAAGCCCGTTTTTCGTAAACTTTATGTTTTTGATATCGTTGTAGCTTGGTCTAGCTAACCCAAGTACTAAATCTTAAAACTGTTAAAGTTTGAAATGTTTTCATTGATGATTTTTGATGTTTTTTCTGTTAAATAGATTGGGTATAAGCTTAGATTTGATTATGGACTAATTTGTAACGTAAAATTTGTTAAATTTTGAGTATAGGGACTAAAGTGTAAATAACTCAAAATTGGCATGAAACTTATGTAATTATTGATAATAGAGGGCTGTAGATGGATGAATCTGAAATAGGTTTAAAATTGGAGCTCAAACGTGAAAGTTATGCTAGTTTCGATTTTAGGGACTAAATTGAATAAAATGTAAAAGTTTAACAAAATTTTTAAAATGAAATTAATCGGTCATATGCATGTATTTGAGTGTTGTAAAGTATTTGAATTGATAAATTGAACTTAACTATTATATAGATCAAGGATTTAACCAATCGAAGCTTAATCGCGAAAAGATGAAAAAAATTGCGAAATAGTCCTTGGTGTTGTATTTGTTGTTGGGTTGGTTAGGTAAGTTCATATGGTTTTATTAATTGATGATATATTTGTATTATATTGTTTTGCTTTATAGTTGAATTGTTATTATATAATGTTTTTTTGCATAAAAAAGATTAAATCGAAAATATAAAATATCTATATGTGAAATAGATATTGACTAGGTAGAAATTGATTAATGGTATGAAGAAAATAATATGTAATTGAATGGATTATAAAAAGATGAATGTTATATAATATAGGTTAGGTTTGTACAAATTGAATTGGTATAATTTAGGTACTATATTGAGGTAGATTGGTTTAGTTGAATGGAAATCAGTGGATGTTGAACTTGACTATGAAATTGATATGTATATAATGATATTGCATAATTTAAATGTATATGCATAGCTTGGAGCTTATGGTTTGTAACTTCGTAAATTAATTCATTTAAATTTTTATATACTTTCATTGCTTAGCATGATCAAAGGTAAAAACAAGTTGAAAATAATTGATGGAATCAAATTGTTGTGAAATGTTGATTCTTGTGATGACGGACTAAACTGTATTAGATTGAAAAATTTTATGTTATTAGATGACTTGTTAAATTGAGTTATGAATTTTGGTTATTGGGGTATAATTGAAAATTCTATGAAAAAATTCGTTACTTAGAGAATGTACAAGTAATGCTTTGGTTTACTTGATGAGGCACTAGGTGCCAATTAAATTGATGAGCGCTGGGCACATTTGGATTACTTTGATTTGTCTAATGAGGCACTGGGTGCAATCAATGAGTGCCAGGAGTAAATTCTTCACTTCGAAAGACTGGTATGAAATTGGGGTATGGTATGTCATTACGGTATAATTAACACATTTGGTATAATATTATGTTTTAATGAAACCTTAAAACTTCTCTTAAAAATCTTCTCATATTGATATTGTTTATAGTGATGTCTTTGTATGGATTACTCAACATTCAATTGTTTCTATGCAATGGTTAGATTAAGTACGTGATCTTGTATATTGACTTCAACATCTAGTGGCAATCCCAGACTCAAGAGTTGGTGATAATTTTGGTTTAGTCATGGTATGTACCTAGGTGAGTTTTGTGGTTGAATATGTTATGTGTTGGATGAATTTAACATTTTATATGTTATGTGAATATGTATATAATTATAAGTTGGTAATGATCTAGGTATTGGGTAATCCTTGTTGGGTATAGGTATGTATGTTATAATGCTTATGTGGTGATAAAATAATATGCCACAAACATGCTAGCAAATGAACGGTATGTGTATGCTAAGTTTGAATGGATTTGGGAAGGTTTGTGCATGGTTGAATGGAACCATTATTATAAGGTGCATAAAATGGTCAAATGATGTAAGTTATATTAATTGTTTTGAGGTGTATTGGATGGCATATTGGGTTTGTTTGAATATAATGTTATGTTTGGACTTGAACTGTAGGATTGAAGTGTCAAATGTGGCATATTGGTTAGACACTTAGGTTGATTGTTATAAGTGGTTTTTTTTTGTATAACATTGATGCTTTTGAACTGGTTGAAACTTGGTATAAAATGTTGTTTGTGGTATAAGTGATTTAGGGTTAGAAAACTTGTTTTGGAAGATTTCTACAGATAGACACAGCCTGATGCACGATTGTGTGTCATACACGGGCATATAGCACGACCTTGTGGTCTGCACGTTTAAGGTGATTTTAGTGCACACAGCCACAGTTTGTTACATGGCCCAACAACATGACCGTGTAACATCTTTTGAGTATTTGCAATTTTGACCCACACAGCCTCAGCCTTTCACGCAATCAAAGAACATAGTCGTGTGACCCCTGTTTGTAAAATTTTCTTATCTTTTTGTTCTTGTTTCGATTTGATCCGTGATTGATACCAGATTGGTTTTAAGCTTCCGTAAGCTCGATATAAACCCGAAATTGAATTGCATGTTGTATTTGATACTATATGAACAAAGTGATATTGAATTGATATTTGGACTATGAAAAGTAATCAAATATTATGTATTTGCTTGTATCACCTTATACCTCGGGTCAGGCGCTCGGGTCGGGTATGGAGTATTACAATCACATTAAAAAATATCAAACTTAAGTACTGAATTATATATTAAACCAATTTTTTTTATATTTAATGTTTTCATTAAAAAAATTGAGATAAATTTATATATGATACTTAAAAGAACTCAAAAAATAACTAAGCATAACACAAAATGAGATATAATATTAACCCTATCAATAATAAATTATTAATACATAAAAATTTGTATAACATAGGAAAACGTTGAATACCTTAAAAAGTGCTAAATCAAAAATATCAATTTTTTTCTTAATCCCTTTATTTCTTTAGTTTTCGTTTTCTTCCCATTTTTTTACATTCGGTTGAAATAGAAATAAAATATTAAAAGGACAGGTGTCGTTGATCCAATAACACATATCTACAGTGTTGAGTAGAGGTAATCATGAGCCGGGTCGGGCTGGGCCTAGACAAAATTTTAGGCCCGTTTTCTAGACCCAAGTCTGACCTGTCCCGCCCATATAAATATATATAATATATATTTGATTAAAAATAAAAAATATATATTTAATATATAATTCGGGTCAGGTTGGGCCGGGCCCAGGCCAAAAAATTTTACCTAAGGCCCGGCCCATTTTTTAAACGAGTCTATTTTTTTTGTCTAAACCCATATTTTAGATCTATATTTTTACCCGAACCCTCTCATTTTTCGAATGGACTAGCGGACAGGGCTGAATAGCCCAACCCATGATCACCTCTAGTGTTGAGGAAGTTTCCTCTTTTTAATATAGTTATTATAGACAGGGCGGAGCCATAAATATTAAAATGTCAGTTTTTTTTTTTAAAAAAAAGGGTTTGCCTTGGTCAACGAGGAAGATTGACCGAGAAGATTGACCTCACTGCCTATAGTTGCTGAGGTCAAGTTTATTTTAAGATTTCGTGCAAGCATCTATCATAATCTAAATTTATAAATAAATACATAAATTATATATTAGATTAGATTACTATATAATTACGATGTAAGTAAAAATATAATGTAATATATATATAAATAATTATTTAAAAACAAATAAAACTTTAAATTCTATTATTTGTAAGTTTTTATTAATTTAATATAAAAACATGAAAGAAGTTAAAAATACATTTATAATAATATAATAATGTATTTTGTAAAAAAATAAAATTTATCCAGTTAAATTAATATTTAATTGACCTGTAATATCAAATTAATTAGAGATTTATAATAAAGTATATATAAGCAACACAAAAAAATAAATGAATAAAGATATAAATAATAAGTAATATATGGCATTCGTCTTTGAAACATGAAGCAAATATATCCTTTGCCCTTTTTTAAAATTTTGTTACTTTAAAAGAAATATATGACCAAAAAAAAATGAATCAATAAAAAATATAATAAAATTAACTCTAAAATAATTTGGAATTAAACTTTGGGAAGATCTTGTATAAATGTCATCATCGGATTTTGAATATTAAATTAATGATTTATTTATTTGTATGCTAAATTTTTTTTTACATACAATGTTGTAGTTATATCTGATCATGGGCTGAGTCATTTATTCAGGTTCGAAAGTCGGCTTAAAAGGTGAAAATTTTTAGACAAAAATATAGGCTCGAAAAATAAGACTTGTTTTCTAAATAAGTTAGGTCTTGAGTAAGTTTTTTTTGCCCGACCTGACCCGAATTTACCTAATTTATTTTCACTGTTGTTTGTTGTCATCTTAATGTTGTTTTGCTTCCATTTTCCTATCATATTACTACTATTTTTTTGCTATTATTTGGATATTCTATAACTCTTATTTTATTATTAATTTTTCTACTATTTTAAAGGCATTTACTTGGTAAGTTGTAATTATCTTAGTATTATTTAAGAGTAAAGACTTCTTAAATGTATTTTCAATTTATTGGGAAACATTTATTTTAATGTTTTTAGTGTACTTGATGTATTATATTTTTTAAAATTATTTTTATATAAAAAATAAAATAATTTTTTTAAATATAAGTCGAGCTAAATTCAAATTTAGTATTTTTTATTTAGACCGAACTTGAACAAAATTTTAAACCCATTTTCAAATCAAATTGAATCCAAATCTAAAAAATAAACCTAAAATTATACATTTAACCCACACAACCCATAATCAATTCTATATTTTAACATAAAAATATAAGTATAAATGCCCGCAAGAAATGAGTCTAATTGCGGTTTTAATGTTAATGGTTAGGTAAGACTTGACACGACAACCTCATCCCAAGTGATAAAATTAAAAATAAAAAACTCGATAATTTTTCCTTCCATAAATATTCAACATTTAATATTAAAAATAAGGGTAAACTATAAAAATAGTCATTTTTATTTGTATTAAATTATATTTTAGTCACTTAAATTTAAAATGTTACGTTTTAGTCACTTACGTTATCATTTTGTTACGAAGTGGTCACTCTGTCGTTAAGCTATATTACCTCCCTAACAATAATCCTACGTGGCAATCCAAAAGAGTTTTAAATTCCAACTTGGATGTCCAACTGGGATGAGAATAAATTTTTAATTAAATAAATTTAATTTATTGAAAATTTTAAATTAATCATACCTTTTGAACTAGAAAAGAAAAATCGTTCAGCTACTTTTGAAGAAACAGAAAGAAAAGCAATGACTATAGTGGGAGAGTCAGAGTCAAAAAGAGGATTCCTAAACTTCTTTCTCTCATTCAAAACCGTGCATGAGATTTTCATCTCGCATGGCTCCTAAGTGATAAAAGTAAAGAAGAACTTATATTCTTTATTTTTTTATTACCTTCCTCGCGTAGAACTTATATTCTTTATTTTTTTTATTACCTTCCTCGCGTATGTATAAGATCGAACCCATTCAATTTCTAAAACGGATTACTAATCCTTAACTTTTCGAGGAATCCTTCATCAGTGGTTGTCTCTTTTTTTTCTTTTAGTTTTCTTTCCATTTGACTAAAAAACTATTGTCACCTTTGTTGAATTAGAATAATAGAAATCAAAATGATCAGTATAGATTGGATTTTTTATTCAACATGGAAAAATAAAGGATAAATCCAATGGAGGGTCTAGGTATATCTTTTTTGCATCCTTTTGTCTTTTTTATTGAATAAGTAGTTTTACTCTAAAACAACATATTATTTAATGACAACCTTGAATTAAAAACCTTCATGTTTTCTTCCTTTGCATCCATTCCTCCTTCCTTTTTGATATTTTCTTCACAAAAGAATAAACCCTTAAAAACAACCACAAAAGATCCAATCTTTAGTAACTATCCATTTGGTTTAAATACTGCAAAACTTAGAAGGATGTGTAGCCATGTCTTAATTGACTTTGTTTCTTATCAAACCGGTTCTAAAAGCAAAGAAAAAGCTCTTTTTTAAATTTATTTTTTGGTTTTGAGTTTTTCAGCTTTTTCTACAATCTCGTTCCCTTTTCCCTCTCATTCTGTTTTCAACTTTGTGGGTGTTTTTTTTTTCTGGAAAATATGTTATATTAGAGGGTCACTTTGAAAATATGCCTTGCCTGTTAATGGTGTATATAAGATTAAAAAAACATAGGGTTCTTCAAATGCATAAAGGTAAAAGTTGGACAATATTAAAGGATGGTATAGTTTGATCTGATCACTGACGTGGGAAGCAAATTTATGCGGGTTAGTTTGGTCTTTAGATTTGGTATACTTTATCTAGCTTTGACAAAGAACAATTCACCCTTTTTTACGGGTTAAATTTTCCTTCCTTGGCTCAAAGTTGATGGGTTGATTTCTTAAAAAATGTGATATTTTTTTTACAGATTTAATTTAGGTGATATCAAACTTAAGCCTTTAATTGTTTAATTATTTACGAATGATTTTTAAAAACTTGTCTTCTAGTAATGTTCGATTAATTAAGTCAGTAAAGATGTAAGTAGAACCCATAAAGACTAACTAAATAAGTAAAGCTACATGAAAATAAGTCATGAAGGTTAATTATATTATATTCTTATAACATTGTTATGGGGGAATTTTGTAAGTTCTCTTGGACTTCTTTTGAATTTTTGAATCAATAAAATGACATGCATGGTTCAACTATCTATAGTGTAACCAATTTTATGTTCAAAGACTTTATTATTTAGGTTGTGTATAAGTAAGGTAAGGTTCAAATTAACCTGGTAAGGACTGGTTGCTCTTGGAGAAAATAGATGGTTAAAATTTTGATTAAATGTCCTAAGTTGTATCGTTTTATATGCTGCTCGTATATCCTTTATACTTGAAATTTTCCAGCTTAATTGTGTGTAATTGTGTTAACATTATATAGCTTGAAATTTTCTTACCTATGTTGTTTGCTGCAATATTTCTACATTTATGTTGTCTTAATGTAATTTATAGTTGCTGTCAAAATGTCTATTAATATGCATATTTATGTTGTCCAAATGTAATTTATAGTTGTTGTCATAATGTCTCTTAATGCGTATATTTATGTTGTCAAAATGTGAATAATGGCTACTGTTTTGATGTCCTAGATTGTGTATTTTAATGTTGTCTAAATGTCCTAAAATGTTCATGAATTCATTAGTAGTGTTGTTTGGAATTAAGCTGGAGTTGATATAATGTTGTTTTCAGGTTTGAATTCTTGTGGAATTTGTTGGTACTAATATATTGTTTTATTCTCCTTTTCTGGTTTAGGTTTGATGTTGAACAAAATACTTTAGGGGGAGATTTTTGAGGAGAAGCATCTGACTCAGATGATAGTTCATATAAAGCCTATGAGTCAGATGCTTCTTATTCTGATTTTTTTAGTATGATGGTGATAAGGTAGATGAACCAAAGGTTGAACTAGTAGGTGAAATGATACAAAAGGAGTTAGACAATTTACTGTGCTCATATTTTTGGGGTTTAGAAGATGATTTTGATAGTAATAGTGATGAAGATTTGAAAATGACCTGGATTTCGATGAAGATGGGAATGAAAAATACCATTTGTTCAATCCTCAAAATGATATGAGGAACCCTATATTGATAAAGGGTTTGGTTTTCCCTGGTAAAGACATTTTAAAAGATGCAATTAAACAGTATGAGAGGATTAATGGGGTGGTAACCAAACTTACTATGAATAACAAGGTTAAGGTGAAAGCAGTCTGTGTACCTGGTTGTCCATGGACGTTGTAGGCATCCAAATTATGTCCCAAGGATCCAATGGATGGGAGTTGGCAGATTAAGACCTTAGTCAACCACCATAAGTGTGGCAAGGTAATGAAAAATAGGAATATTACTTCAAAGTGGATGGCTAGACACTATTTACACAAATTTCAAGTTGATCTCAACTATTCTTTATCATCTTTATAGAATGATATTAAGGTGGATTTTGGAACAATAGTGTCTCAGACCAAATGTATAAGGGCTAAGATTAGGGCCTTAGAACTAGTTAAAGGGGATCACAAAGCCCAATATGTCAGTATATACGATTATTTACTTGAGTTAAGGAGAAGCAACCCTAGTACAACAACCATCTGTAAATTAGAATGTAGGTTATTTCAGAGGCTTTATATATGCCTTGAAGCATGCAAATCAGGTTGATTAACTAGTTGTAGGAGAATTATAGGGTTAGATGGATGTTGGCTGAAAGGATATTATGGTGGACATTTGCTTACTGTTGTTGGGGTTGATGCCAACGATTGTATAGATCCAGTGGCCTTTGCTGTAGTTGAGAGTGAAAACAAACAATCATGGTTTTGGTTCCTCGAGCTATTACATAGGGACTTAGAGATCAACAACTCCTACAATATATGCTGCATGTAACTGTACTGTTCCCTAAATTGTTTATATAAAAACTGTTATTTATTATGTTTTTTAACTGCTTTTAGGTCCTAATGAAGCGATTTTTGTGTTGTTCCCTAATGCTAAAGCAAGAAATTATGTCAGACATCTTTATAAACATTTCAAAAATATAGAAGGATTTAGAGGTTAAGCTATGCGTCTCACTTACTAGAAAGCTTCTAAAACAACTTTTCCAAGACAATTTGAAGAAACAATGTTTGAAATGAGGCCACTGTCAAAATCTGATAATGCTTGGCTGCGTAACAAGGACATGGTCAGGAGCTCACTTCTCTACCGGATGCAAGTCAAATATGCTACTGAACAACAACAGTGCATGTTTCAACAAGGTTAAAAAATTTTTTCATTTCATGTTGTATAATTGTTGTTGAAGTTATTTAAAGACTTTCTCTCCTTGTAGATCATTTTAGAAGCCAGAGATAAACCTATCCTAACGATGTTAGAAATATTTAAAAGGAAAGTTATGACTAGGTTGGTTTCCATGAGGGAGGCTGCTGAGAAGTATCTTGGACCTTTGTTTCCAAGGATATAGAAGTTGTCTGAAATTGTTAATTAGGCTAATAAGTAAGTTCGGCTAACTCTTTTTTACGTAGCTTAAATTATGTTACTTGGATGCAAAAGTTTTAACTTTAAAATGTTACTTTGTTTGTAGTGTATGACCAGTATATGTTGGAAATGAGAAGTATGAGGTAAATTGTGGATTAGGTAACAAGCATATGGTTGACTTCCTCAACTCCTCCTATTCATGCACAAAATGGTACTTGTTAGGAATCTCAGGTAAGCATGCTATTTCTTGCATGCAACTACTTGCCATGAGCCCTGAAACTTATGTCAATACATGTTATACTGTCACTACCAGGTTGAATATTTACAGCTACTTGATTAACCTTGTAAAAGGCAATAGCCCTAAAACTCTAAACCTTTATAACATATTACTTTTTTATACAATGTGTTTGACATCTTTAATTTTTTTTTTGTATAGGTCTTATGCAATGGGAACATGTGAGGGACATGGAACTCATTCTTCCTCCCATGATTAGAAGGCCCCCGTGAAGACCCAAACAAACAAAGAGGAAGGAAGTTGATGAAGCAAGAAAGAGTGGACCAAAACTAAACAAGATAGGACAATAAGCTAACTGCACCAAATGTGGCAAACGGATTGTTAAGGGAAACCAAATGATAAACCAATCATCGAGCTTGCAAATTTTGAACCAAGCCACTTCATTGGATAACACTTCAAGCCAACCACCCTTAACCTAGAAAAGCTCAAACCATACAACAAATTTTAGGTCCAAATTACCTTACAAATGAATGATCCACTTGGTCAACGAACAATAGTTATATGGATGCCAACTCAACAGATTAATGACTCCACTCCAACACAACTATCACAATATGAAAAACGCCCAAGGACGGATCAATTGCTTTGACTGAATTGGATTTCATTTTGTTGCACAGTTAGGAATATATTTTGTTTGGGAAAATCTGTTTTGTGGACAAAGACTATATCTTTTTGGAAGGGTTGTTAAACTATGTCAACAATAGTCAAGATGATACATTTTGTCTTAATTTAGGGTATGCAAACAATATATTTTTTAAAATGTTAAACTATTGATATGATTATTTGAAATAAAATTTTATAGTCCTAGCTACTTGAGAAATGATTAAAAACATTTCCCATTTAGAGATAAAAACTTTTGAAATAAACTGATGTTTCCAATTCTCTTCACTTTATTTCCCATTTAGAGATAAAAACCTTTTCAAGGACTATCAAATGGAAACTTCATCAAATGGTTTTAACTATTAAATGATTGTAGCAAAGGAATCAAATAGGTAAAAAGAAGCAAATAAGCTGGTTTCACTTAATTACAGATATAAGCAAATAAGAAGGGATTACTAAAGCAAACCAGGTATGAAACCAGGAAAATTTCAAAAATTGTAAAAATATGAAATGTAACAGCTCGATTTTCAATGGTTTCAAAAATCGTGGTTTTGAGACCACAAATCTAACGAGTGGGTCCATAAATATTTTTATTTAATATTTACATATTTAATATAGTATTATATAGAGTTTTTATCAAATGATTTTTTTATAATTGAACAAATAGTTAAGTTCAAGTGGTTGTCCCTAAAGTAAAGTGGTTTTGGAAAATGAGGTATCGAGACCTCGTTTTTATAAACTGAGCTCAAATATTTACAGAGAGAGTATATAGGTGTATTTAAATTTGGTCCAGAAATTTTGACGTTTAAATAGTTAATTAAGTAAAAAGGACTAAATTGTAAAAGCTACAAAAGTTAATCGATATTAATCTAAAGGAGTTAAATGATTATATAAGCATGATTAGATGGTTTTATTTGGAAATTTGCCATCTTTTTTTTGTGGTTTGACGGTTTGATTTGACATAATAGTAAGTTTTTGTTAATTCAATGGTTAAAATGGTAATTTGGTAAATAAGTAAAAATTAAATAAAAGATGAAAACATAATATTCTTTCTTGTTTTATTTTGTTCAAAATTGAATACTCCATGGATGAATAAGAGAAGTTTTGAAAAAGCTTTATATTGCATGCATGGTATGTATTTTTCATTCGTTTTTAGTGATTTTTATGTTTTTGAAATTGTTGTAGCTTAATCTAGCTAATCGATGGGCTAATTCATAAAACTGTTATGTAACACCCAGGAATTTGGGGTTAGAAGTTTTGAGATTTTTAGTTAGGGTCTGTGAGTAGGGCGAGCAATTGAGTTTATTATCGCGTTTTAGTGTACGAATGAGTCTGTTGGTTCGGTGGTAGTTAGTGTGTTAGTTTATCTTTGGGTCCCGAGTTCAAGTCCTCATGTGTGTTTAGAGGAGTTAATTAGTTTTATATTTGTTTTAAAGTTTAAATACATATTTATTTTTATTTATTTAATTTTAATTTTTAATTTTGAATAAGGAGTTATCCCAAAAAATTTATTTTCACGTTCCTATTTTCTCTCCCTCTTTCTCAAGTCAGTTTTTTTCTTTTCTCCTAGATTTTTAAAATTTGACATTTCTTTGCCATTGAATCCTCTTTATCGTCACTTATGTTCTGTTTTCCTTTGAAGTTTTGTTTGAAATCGTTGGGTTTCATTTGATTTCATTAATTAGTGTTCGGGTAATTCAAGGAATTGAAGCGGAAGAAGAGTAAGTAGTGTTTTCTGATTCTTTTAGAACAATTTTTGGTTGGTTTTTTGTGTTATTTTGGTATGACAATAATACATTGGTGTGTTTGTGTAAACAAGTTTTTAGAACTGTGTTGTAGAGGCGAATCGATCAGTTTCTGGTGCTTAAGATCCCGATTTAAGGTGTGTTTCTGAACCATTAGTGATTAGGGTCTACTTTACTATTGCAAATTCTCAGTTTTAGGCTGTTTCGATGTGGTTTCGTGACCACACGGCTAGCCACAAGGGCATGTTCACACTACCGTGTGACATTGGAATTAGGGTTTTTTGGCGATTTTTAGTGTCATACGACCTAGCCACACGACCATGTGGCTACGGTTTGGGGGTTTTGTCAATTTTTCACACCGGCGTGTGCCTTGGACACACGACCATGTCCCTTAGCCACTCGGGCGTGTAAGCTTTTCACATGGTCATGTCTCATCTGCTACTTAACTTAGCACTTTTGGATAGTGAGTTACACGGGCTACTCAAACGGTCATATAACTTGGACACACAGGCGCGTGTCTCCTCCACACGGGCGTGTGCTTCTTGTACACAGGCGTGTGCTTCTTGCACACAGGCGTGTGCTTCTTGCACATGGGTGTGTGCCCTTTTCCACACGGCCGAGGCACACGGTCGTATGGCCCTGTTTCGTAGATTTTTGTTCTGTGCTGTAAATTAGCTTATTTTGTGTTTCTGTATGTTTCGACTCTCGGTTAAACCTATTTAAATGTGTTAAAACTCTGTTTTCTGCTTAGATTCGAGTGTGTATTTACAATTACAGGATTTAAGTTAATTTTTTATTCATGTGTTTAAGTGATGTGATAAATGAATTTGAGCTATTTTTGTTATCGTTATATAATAATTGTAATGCAAGTAAAACTGATTCTGAAATTGATTGACTGAATATGAGTTTCTATATCTATGAGACTGTTAGTGTTTGGTGTGCATTCATACATTTGTATAAAATTAGGGTTTTGTTTACGAAGAGAAGGAAGACTGATTCGACAGTCCAATTGTAATATTTCTGTACAGCGATTTACCACATTATTTTATACATATGTCACCTCCGTCGGCATATCTTAATTCGAGTCGCTTAGTTCCACATATGTGGTGTGCAAGGTGGATGGGCTTATCAAGGTCCTATGTGGTGTGTAGGGTGGTTGGGCTTGCTATAGCTTATTTGTGGTGTGCAGGGTGGTTGGAGAGGCATTTGGTTGGTTGGGCAGGATTTTATTCGGATGTATTCATTTCACATTTGGGTATAAGTCTGTCTGTATGATTGTAGGATTAATTGTGTGATAATTTGAATAGTTTGACATGTTTCTGTATTGGTGTGTTTTGGAATAATAACTTTATGTTACGTTTTTTATTGGACTACTTGTAAGACTAATTATTTGATATAAGTTGTTTGTTCTCTGTCTGTATGCACGTATCAGAATTATTTGCTTCGCTACTTGTCAACTACTTTTTGTTTTGATTTTGGACTCACACTGAGCTCACATGGCATACCCCTTCTTAGTTTCTTTCTTTTAGGTAATTCTCATGTTTCGAAGCTGGACTCGGCAACCAGAGGTCTCAAAAAGATATGGTTTGATTCGGTTTAAATAAAAATTTCATAATTTTTATACGATTGGTTTTAAGACTATTTGTAAAGCGATTATATAAATTGTGGTATGGATTAATGTTTGAACTTTTTGTTAAACTACGTGATTTCGATTTTGAACAACATTTCGAAAGTTTCACGCGCGGGTTTTAATTGGGTTTTCTGCTATTGTTTCAAAGTTCGTACATATTTGAGACAACAACATATTTTTTGCAAAATTTCTAATCTGAAAATTTCGAGTTACATTTGGTAAAATTGATGCATTTTGAAACTGTACAAGAAACGTTAAATTGTTTTATTCCTAATCATTTTAACACCGTTTAATTATTCTTTCAAAACATAATTGTTAAACGATTTAGTTTGATTTTAGCAAACTATATTCAAAATAAGTTTTAAAACAATTCTTTTTCTAAATTGCTTTAAATCACTTCGGTGGTCAATGTAACCTCCGAGATTCGGTCGAAACTTTTGGGCCATGTTTTAAGGTATTACATGTTAAATGTTTTGATTTCTGCCATTGATGGATTTGTGATGTTTTTGAAATTTGATGATAGATTATTAAGCTTGATAGTTAAATAGGATTATATAGTAAACTAGCTTAATCTTTCTTGTTTTCTTTGGTTAAATAGGACTAAATTGATAAAATAATAAACTTGGCATGAAATTCTTGGGATATTTTAATAAATATGGGCTGTAATTGCAAAGGGGAAAATTTGACTAGCTTGGTTTTGGGCTTAATTGTGATAATTGTAAAAGTTTCAGGTTTATGGACTAAATTGAATAAAAGGTAAACTTTAGGGTAAAAGTGTAAAATATGGATAAAGGGTTATATATGTGAATTTAAGTGTTTCAAAGTATTTGAATTGGTTAATTGAATGAAAATATTATATTTAGATCAAGAAACGAATCAATTGGTTGATAATCGCCGGAAAGGAAATGTGGTCAAGTAGTGGAAGTGTTTGTAGCTATTGTGATTAGGTAAGTTCGTATAATAAATGAATTGATTTAGTTATTGTTTTTTGAATTATTAAATATCTAAGTATGTTGTATTTAGGTTTGCTTGCATAATAAATATTAAGTTGTGGAAATGGATCAAATTGAAATGAAATTATAATTGAGGGTCATGATTGAAAATGGAGAAATTATATAGTTGAATTCATGTGACAAAGAAATGCTTAAATAATTGTATGATATGTTAATTATTATTTATGTTATGAATGAATTAAATTTATCGGTATATGGCAATTGGTAAATTGAACTAAATTTCATTATTAGCTAAATCGATGTTATGTCTGATAAATGAGAACTATATGGATGTGTGATTGTAATGGTATAATGTGAAGAAATTTAAATGATATGGATATGACATATGATCCATATGAACCTCATGAATACTTAGGATACAAATGGCACGTCGTTAGGGTTATTTATCGTTTTGGGTGCTGGTCTTGGATGTCCTACCAATGGCTAAGGTCCTGCATTTGTTGCAGATTCTCCATAACCCGTGTGAGCAGCATCATATAGCCTAACATTTCGACTCATAGCTCGTATGAGTAGGCCCATTTTACAGCTTGTGTGAGCATCGTTCCTGCGTATTCAACGTTATTTCATTTGGTTCATCGGGTGAAAAAAATGATATATGAAATGGTTATATGAAAATAAATATATGAAATGATTATACGAATCGATTATATGAAAAATAATATATGAAATGGTTATATGAAAAATGATATATGAAATGGTTATATGAATCGGTTATATGGAAATAGATTATGAAATAGAACATTGGATATAGATATTTGAAATGAAATGCGAGTTGTTAAATGAATAAGTGATGGTTGAATTGAGTTTTAAATGTGTTTACTTGTAATGTTTATGACATGATAAATTTATATGTTTCATATATGTGAACTCAATAACCTTATGAGATTTGTGGTGTGTATAGGAAATAAATGAACTCATGACCTTGTTTGTAAAGTTAATTTCTGAAATGTTTTAGTTATAACAACTACGGTAAGTTAAAGTTAAGTTTAATAAGGATTTACTAAGCTTTAGTTAACCTTACTCTATTTAGTTTTCTTCTTTGTAGATCGTCAAATATGAGCTGTCAATTGGATTGCTTTTGGAGATCACATTATCCTTCAACTCTTTCGGTAGTTATATGTTTATTTTGGTCGGTTATAAGTGGCATGTAAATTGGGCTTTGGTATATGCATGTTGGTGATCATGCGGTCATGTTTTGTTCCATTTGAATTATGAAATATGTGTATTGATGTAAATCCTTAATGGTAATTTAGTTGGTTTGGTAATTGATGGTATATATATGTGCTTACGAGTAAATTGATTAATGCTTTGTGTGATTGGTTTGAAATATGGTAAGCTACAATGGTATGAATGTTAAATACATGATTGTGATGGAAGGATGTGTGTAATGGTTTAATACTTAAACTGGGGTGCCAATGAGGACACATTGGTTAGACACTTAGGTTGGATGTTTTTGGTATGTTTTGGCATGTTTAAATGTGTTTTGAATAGATAAAAATGGATGGAAATGGTATGGCTTGGAACCTAAGAAATGGTAGTTGAAATAGCTTGGTTTTGAAGTTATTTTACGTGCATACAACCTAGGAGACAGTCTACCGCACGACCATGTGCCACACACGGTCACCCCACACAGCCATGTGGCCTATTTGATTTTTGGTACAAGATTGCCCACATGGTCTCAAAGAGTTATACGGCCTGGCAACATGGTCGTGTGACTCCTGTTTTCTGTTTTTTCCATATTTTTCTATTTTGTTTCAATTTAGTCCATATTTGTTTCTAAACTGATTTTAAGGTTCTGAATGCTCAATTTAAGTCTAATTTTTGAATGTATGTTATGAATGATGATTGTTTATTAATTTATAATGTTTAAATTAATCTTTGAATTGTGTTATTGTATTATCGGTCTTGTTAATTGTTGTAATATCTCGTAACCTTAATCCGACAATGGAGATGGGTGAAGGTATTACATTTAGTGGTATCAGAGTTACATTTTAGTCGATTTTAAGACTGAACGTATCATGTATTGAGTCTAGCAATACATGACACTTTATAACCTATGATAGTGTGATGACTTCCGATCAGTTTGACTTGTTTTCTTATAAATTAAAGATGTCAACTGAATCCAGTCAAGCAGATTCCAACGGAGTTTTGAGTTAAGTTCCAGCCACCAATCAAGGAGCTGCTCATAATGTGAACGAATTTCAAGAGCCTAAAGAAGAGGCTCACAGTACATTTTTTAATATGATGAGTGATATGTTTAACGTGTATGTGAGAGTCAATTCCTCGGCTCAATGACCTCCACCCCCTCGTCCTTAAATTCTTATACAACATAATACTCACAAAATTTCTATTGATAAATTCCAAAAGTGCAAAGCTGAAAAGTTTCACGGTAAAGTGAGTGATGATCCAGCTAGAGCCGAGTATTGGTTAGAACACACACAGAGTTCTGGATGAAATGTTGTGTCCTCCCGAAGATTGTTTGAGATGTGTAGTGTCACTGTTAAAAGAGGAGGCTTTTCATTGGTGGTCAAATCTAGTTACGGTTGTACCGAAAGAAAGGGCCAACTAGGAATTCTTCAAAATTGAGTTTTGAAATAAATACGTCCGCAAACAATATCTTAATAAGAAGAAAAATGAATTCATTGAATTGAAACAGAGAAATAGATCAATTTGAATTATGAGCATGAGTTGTTCAACTCAGTAAATATGTTTGTGAAATTGTATCAACTGAGGAAGAAATATGTACTCGCTTTGAAGATGGTTTAATTGACAAGATCAAGCTGTTGGTTGGTGTGATGGAAATTCCAGAGTTTGTAGTTTTGTCAAATCGAGCTCAGAAAATGGAATAAGTATACAACCACAAGAAACAGAAAGAAACGAAAGCTCGTGACCTCAGTAAATGTAGCACGCCCACAGAATTTATTTAATTAAAAAAATATTCTCATCCCAGTTGGACATCCAAGTTGAAATTTAAAACTCATTTGAACTACCACGTAGGATTGTCATTAGGGAGGCATCAGAGCTTAACTGCAGAGTGACCATTTCGTAAAAAAATGATAAAATAAGTGACTAAAACATAACATTTAAAACATAAGTGACTAAAATGTAATTTGAGATAAACAAAAATGATTGTTTTATAATTTTTCTTAAAAATAAATAAAAAAATTTAACTTTTTTTTTTTAGAAAATCATCCATATTCCAAAAGAAAAAGAAATCTAAGGTTGCATCCTAGAAAAGAGATTGGAAAGGATGTGGATATAGATAAAAAGGTTGGTTGCTTGGCAGCCAAAACAAAACAAAAGCTTCCAAAGAAGATGACACCTCATTGATATTTACAGGTAGCCAGATATTAAAACATGTCCTTGGTTGTTGAAAGGTCACACTGTGTGTTAAAAGTGATGGTCATAATTGTGATGAATCGTATGATTTTTCAATTTTGGACAAATTTAATCCATCAGACACACAGACAGACAAACAAGATTAAGTGTTAGTGGGAGCCAGGGAAGCTACGTATATGTACAAATCCTTGTAGAATCTCAGTTGCCTTTGGATTTTCCTATGTATTATACTATTTATATATTATTTCTTTGCCATACAATACCGCCATGAGAGAAATTATAGAGCTAGATTCCAACATAGAGAGGTCCCCCACCCCTTTCAATGGTTTCCCATTCGGCAGCAAAATGGCAAAAATCAATGCTAATACTGTTCCAATATGGTCATTAATGTTATATACTATTCCAAATTATTATTTTTAAGCTTGTGGACATGCTTCATTTCCTTATCTTCATAGTTTTAGGAAGCTGAGCAATTTGCTCCAGCTACAAAAACAAAATTAAAATGCAACCCATACTAAAATAATAATACAAAATTAATATGTCAATATTTATATAAGACCCCCAATTTTTTGTCTAATGGTATTAGATGATGCAGGTTGGAAGAATAGTTATATTTATGGTATATGAATAAGTAATGAATTGTTTTTATAAAAAAAATTGAGTTAGTTGTAAATGTTGGGGATCGACCTGTATAAACAACAAAACAAAAAATGTAGAGAAGATCGAATTCATAAATATTACGTGGAATACTCCTCTAAAAAGAATAAAAACAACGGGTAAAGGAGGCTTCGATTTTTCACTAAATGAGTAAACAAATGAGAGTACAATATGAAAAAAAATAAACCTAAATGTACTATATATACAAACTCAAACCCCAAAAACATAACCCTAACTCTCATAGAGTTCTCTCTAAATGGTACAAAATTCTATCCATAATTACCACGAAAACTCTTATCAAAATTTATTTGCGACTAAATCTTATCGCCCCAAAAGAAAAATATTGTAGTACTACATCTTTAATTGCCTTTCTAATTGGCCTCTCAAAGCAGGGATACAACGACCCATTTAAATAAGATAAAATTGAGGTATAATTACACTAAAATATCCCTAAAGTAATCAGAATTCAATTGAGAGAAAATAGTAGAATTCAACTAGGAGAAGAAACTGGGTTTTGTGGGAAACACGTCGTCACGTCGTAACGTTCCCATTCTCATCGTCACGACATCACCTGTCATCGCGACGTCGATTTCTTCTCGTCATGACTTCGTCAACTGACTTTGGTGTTGCGATATTAAAATTTTTGTGTTGCGATATAGGCTATCTAAAAGTGTCCAAAAATACGAGACACACTCCACAATAAATATGAAAAATAGTAATAATAATGATGAAGATGATGATAATAATAATAGTTTTAGAAATGTGTCATGTTTCTAGTCACACAGCTTTTTGTTTTTGTTTCCTTGCTAAAACATTTTGCACAGATTTTATTGAGTCATTTCATCTAATAATAATATCCTTATAAGACAACCCAAGGTTTTGGTCCCACCTTCAATCAAAACAAATGTTTTAATGATGTCAAAGCTCTTCAAAATCTTACATTTCATTCAACTTTAAAAAAAAAAAAACATTTTATCTTTTAAGAATGTTAAAGTCTCTTTTACTTGATTACTGGAACTGTAAAAATTTCATTAACTAGCACTATAAAAAGGGTCTTATAAAATTTCGTTTTCAGGATTTGTTAATTAGCAGAGGCCACACACATAGTGACATATATGAGGATCTTTTAAGTTTTTAATTCCTTTGCTTTTAATGCGATGAAAGTTTGGTTTTTTTTTTTCTGTCTTGGAGAGAAGGACCCAATAACAGGCTGAATTTTCGAATTTAGGGAGAAAGCCAATAGCATGGTCCCGATTTCATGGTAAGGGACAAGAAATACCTTGTCTTTTCTTATGTATTCATTCACCAACGTCATTTATCATGTGCCATGAATATACCTTTCATGAAAAAGTGCAGTCTCTTCATCAACATGTGTTCATAAATTTGTAGAGATATTGAAGAGGAAGGATATGGACCAGCTGTAATGATTAAAACCCCCCACAAATATTACATTACATGTAATGGAAATGAAGAAGCTAGCAGAGGGCTGGCCACTAAATTAGTAATTAGTTTGATTCTGGTGTAATCCTACTGGTTTAGGATTGCTTGTTGATTAAGTTCATGTTAAGATATTTGGGGAATAAGGATTTCTTGGTCATCAAGTTATAAAGTGGGCTCTCTCTTGATTTTTCTCTCTAATCTTGTGTTATTCTCTCCACTTTTTATAAGGTTATTGAGGCCTTTTAAATAGACTAATATTAGAATTCTAATAGGACTATAATATTTCAGATGCTAAGAGAGTTTAATTGAGAAAAGTAACATTGCTAAGAGTCTAATATAACTAGTTTAAGTTTGGAATTTGTTGCATCGTCGTGACATCCCAGGCTCCTTGTCATGTCACCTCTGCTTTACTTCTGTTTTGAACATTGTCGTGTCGTCGTTACGCCGCTTGATTCCTTATCACAACGTTGTCTTTACTTTAACTCTGATTTAATAAAAAAATACAAGATATTCTACAGTTTATAGTGAACTTTTCTCTCATACATGAATGTAGGCAACCAAAGTCGGATCATATTAAATAACATCTCTTGGGTATGTAATACATTCAACATCATTTTTTTAAGACATTAAACTCTAAGTTGAAAAGCGTGATTAGTGGTAAAGATTATTTATTAGCTAAGCACTTAGGACAAGCTTAACATTACTTTTAAGAAGCACTTTTTAGACAGACATTTTGAGATAAAAACATTGTTAAACAAGATTTTTATTTTGTGAAAAAAGTGCTTCCCAAATCCCAAAAATTGACCCAAAAATGTTTATTAGAAACAATGATAAACTCAACCTTAAAAGGGGTCATAGCATCACCATTAAAATAGCAAATGGTGAGATTCCCTTGCCTTTTGTTTTTGTTTTTATCCTTATTCCCCTTAGCTACGCGAACTTACACATTAATATAATGTTAACTAAAAAAGAGGGAGGTAAAGGGCCTTTATCTTCAATGATCATTTCACTTTGGTTCATTTCCACAACTGTCGCTGTTGATACAGCTAGCACTAAAAAAATGAAAGTGAGAAGAAAGTTGTCACAAACTGCAAATCATCACCTTTTAGAATGAACAAAAAAGAAAGCATAAAAAGGTGGTTAGGTAATTGGGCTATGCGGAAAATGATACAAAATTTCTGGCTTTTCATTGAAGGAGATGATGGAGTAAAAGATGCGCTAATTTGTTATCATATCAGTAATACAATAATGTCTAAAACTCACCACTTGCTGCCATTTGTGACTTTATAATTAACTGAGTATATAATATAAGCTAATTCGCATTCTCTTCAATCATGGACGATGAATGAAAGGAATACTACTAATTATGATTAACAAGGATTAATTAATTAAATAATTACTACTGATTACTATAGTACTGTGTTCATCTTTATCAGCATGAACTGAAAAGTTGTCAAGTAACACTAATGGGTCTAATAAGGAGAGTTGTTGTTGTTGGGGATGACTTGTTTTCTTCTAAAGCCGGCCTTGGGGCGGCAAGTGTAAGCTCCAAATCAGGCGCCACATTTGTCTGCGAATTACTGCAATCAACAGGCATGGGATGACGATGATGCAAATCGAGTTGAGGGATTTTAGTAAGACTAGGTGGTCCACCCATGCTATTGCTTCTAACCTGCCATGGTTTTGGAACAAGAAATTAATCTCAAACAGATGGTTTCATTTAATACCATGGAATTGAAGAAAGAAGGTACCATGTCAAACAGGCTGGAACGTCGGTTCTTCTTGTTGAGAGTTGCCTGTCGAAGAAAATACTTTTGAGCATGGCTTGCAACTTGGGTTGGAGTCCTTGTTGTCACAAAGTTTCTAGAGATGCCTCTCCAGTCTCCTTTCCCTAGCTTCTCCAGCCCTATTAGAAAGATTCTGTGTTCCTCTTCTGTCCATGGAACTCCTGAAATTTTACATATATATATATATATACACAAACCATATCACCTCACTAGTAGGACAGAATCTTATCAAACAGAATATAAGAAGCGTATATATGCTTTCTTTTCATCACATGTAAACAATTGATATGGAAGGTACCTTTTTTTCTGTCAGGAGATCGGCCCATGAGACCATCAGATAGATAACCAATGGAAGTTTTATCAGAATTTTCATCGACGGAAACTCTAGAAGATGACAAAGAAGAGGGAGAGGGAGAGGGAGAGGGAGAGGGAGAGGAAGACAAGCAATCCATGCTGAAACTCTTCTTCATCATAAGATTGGAAACTACAGAAGGTGAAGATACATCCAGTTGTAGTTGAAAACCGAAAAGCCTAAGACCTGATCCCATTCCTGCAGCAGATCTGAAAGTGGTGCAGGTCCTTGAATTATGACCTATGTTTCCACAATGTGAGCACTTCCTGCCCATTTCCTTCCTGACAAAGCTTTCACCCAATCCTCAGACCAACAACCCTCTGATAACAAACTCAATGAGCGAAATAGAAAGAAAGAGAAAAATTATAGCCGATATGTTGGTTTGGTGGTACATATGATGATGGATTTAAGGTGGGGTTGATGAAAATGGAGGCATACCTAGAGCACATGATTGGATAGACTTTCTTTATTGTTATTATTTGTTGGATATTTCTCCAACTTGCCTTCTAAATAAAACAAAAACAAAACCATTTCCTTTATCTTCCTATTATACTATTTCATGTTTCCGTCAATGTATTATCTCTGCCTCAACATTTCATCGACAAAAATATTATAATGACAGCCCCTCATTCTATACATACTCGTATACGTATAATAATTGCTGACACAGACAAAAATTAGTATCTACTCTATTCAATCTTGTTTATTTATAAAAACTAACAAGAACAAAATAGGATAAAATATTAATCAAGGGAGAGAGAAGATCCTCCAATAGAATGGAGGTGGCCGGTGAGGGATAAGAAATGTCAGAGAAAATCTCATCTTTCAAAGTTTTAGGTTGATCAACGACCAACATATACCAATCACCTTGAGGCTATGTTGGTAAGGTAGAAGTATTGAGATTTTGAATGTATGTTTTAATCTATTGTGCTTTATGATTCTATTTCTCATTTATTCATTCTAATTGTTTATGGAAGATTTTATTTTTTTTTTGAGAATTTCTGTAAAAGTGAATCATGTTTGTCAAAGGCAATGGAAAATAAATATGATAAGATTAAATTAAAACCTATTTTAAGATGTTTTGGATATTTTTTATGTTCATTTTAAGCTTCATACCTAAGGTTCATGATTATTCCTCTCAATAATATTATCTCCAAAGTTGACTCATGTTAGAGTTGTGTAACCCAAATTCCTATTAAATAAAATAATAGATTGCTTGTAAGTCAAGTTAAACAAAAATTATTTTTTTCTAGAAGATTTAGTATTTATTAGTATAATATATTTAGCATTGATTAGCACAATTTATTTGACCTACGAAATTAGTTTATAAATAGGCTTTTACAACCTTAGAAAACACACATATTAAAATATTAGAACTCATAACACTTTTAGAAAATTTTGTGTTTACGTTTTGAGGTTTTTTGTTTTCAGGTTTCGGGGTTTAGTTTTTATCTCCATCTTTTGTACTCTTTTTTTTTTGTCATCATAGTAAAATTATATTTGCCTGTAATTTTTTATTTTCTTTAGAGGGATTTTTCACGTTAAATTTTTGTGTTTAATTTCTCAATTTCTTCTATTATTTTACTTTTTCGTTGCTTAATCGGGTCGATCCCCAACAACTCTTTTTAAAATTTTACTTTCTTTTGATGTTTGTGTTCCTTATTTTACCAAATTAAATTTTGGGAAAACACTATGAATTTTTCATAAGTCAAAACATAGAAAAAGAATATTTGAAACTTTCATAATACAATAAATTTTCTTTTTTTTCTTTATAAAAATTTTAAAATTATACATGAATTTTAATTTGATATTCAATTTAATATATAAATTTTGATTGTGGTTCAAATATATACATAACATTTTCATTTTAATTTAATTATATCATTTAAAGAAATAAATACATCAAATTATTCTATATTGGATAAATATAATTATTAGTATATGCAATATATAAACATAAAATGATATTATATCAATAATTGTATTAATAATTTATGAGAATTGAATCAAATTAAAATTTCATGTATAAAATTATATAAAATCTAAATTCATATATAGAATTACACATTAAACTAAAATTTACAAATAATTTTGAATTTTTTTTAAATAGTTATTGTCATTTATTTTGGATTGATTCAATTAATTGAGAGTTGAAAGTTGAAATTCCTTCAAATTGTCTAGCAGTCGTGCTTATTGGTTGATCCAACAGTCTCATGATTATTCTAAAAGAAATTAAATTAATTAATAGTCTTATAGTTGGCTAAATTTGAAGAATATGTCAAATTTTTTTAATTAGGCCTTTAGGCCGTTTTTAATTTTATTTAGAAAAGTAGGTAGTTTTTGGAGAAGTGGGTAAAAGCATGTCCAGCTAGGTGCACTTTCTCTTTAAGTTATAAAATTTGACTTTAATATAATTAATTTTTTTGGTTGGATGATTAAATGTTGGTTGTTTTGTCCTTGAGTCTCAAGTTTGATTCTTCTCCGACTCATATTTGTATTTTTTATTTCATGTTGTTTTAAGTTTCTTCTTCTTCTTCTTTTAATGAATGTTTTTAACCTATTAGCTTTCTTAGTTAAATGGTTAAATAATAATGATTTCATCCTTGAGACCCAAACTCAATTCCTCTTTTCTAAACACATTTTTAATTTTTATTTCATATTGTTTCAAGTTGTTTTTTATTTTTAATTAATAAATATATTGTTTTCAGATTTTTTTATTTTAATTCATCTTTTTAATTAATAAATATTTTATTCATAAAATCAAATAATTATTACAAATATGATTATTTTTAGTAAATATAATTTTTATGTGTAATATTTATTTTTCAATCCATACCATGAGTGTAGTAAATATTTTTGTATGTGTATTTAAAATATTTCACATATAAACATAATGATATTTCAAATAATTAATTGAAATATTTCACATATAAAAATATTTGAAATATCATACTCACAATGTAGATGAAAAAATAATGATATTTGAAATATTTTACATATAAAAATAATAATTATATTCGAAATAATCATTTCATTGAAATCACCATACCCAAAATTTATGTGGAGAAATAAATATTTGATATATAAATATTATATATAAAGAAAAATATATCAAAAAATTAGTTGATGTTTATATTATATATAAAGGAGTTATTAATTTCAAATATTTTTAAAATCATTATGTAAAATATATATTTTTATTATATAATTACATATTTATTATTTGATTTTATGAATAAAAGAGTTATTAATTAAAAAGATGAATTAAAATAAAAAATTGAAAATAATATATTTATTAATTAAAAAAAACTTAAAAACGACCTATTTCCCTCAATAAAATTAAAAACGAGCTAAAGTCTAATTAAAAAAAATTGGCATATAACCCTTATTTAGCCCTCATGGTCACATTTCTTTTTACTCATGGTCACATTTCTTTTTACTAGTATGTGGGTGAAAAGAAATATGTTTTTTTTAAATATAATAATATTTACTATTTTTTATATTTTAAAAGAAAAAATTAAAATTATTTTTTACTGTAATTTTTATTATTATAGATAAAAATAAACCAATATTATTCTGAAATCTAATAGCAAAAATATTTATATATCTTAATACGAGAGCTTGAGTTTAATCTTTAGTAAAAAATATCATAGTTGATAGTTATTTCAAATTAAATAATATATTTATCCTTATTTAATAAGCAATTAAAATTTTATTTTTATTTATAATTTCACTACTTAGTGATGTCATGATGATATAGATTATTTAATTATATTTTTAATTAATTTTAAAGAAAAAACAAGCATCACCTACCTTAATTACTGTCAAAAAAATTAATTAATATTTTCCTAAAAAAGTCTCACCTAATTATTCTTACTTTAAAAAAAATTAAAACTATGGTTCAATGAAACTGGCAGCAGACAGGAAAAAAGAAAACAGGACAATCTCACTTTATATCTGTAATATTTAAAATTTGATCAATATTTTAGTGTGCAAATTGCAGCCATATACTTTGGCAAAGATACCATTTGGCACTAATGGGATGGAAAGGGAAAGAATAGTATATTCCCTTTCCCATTTAAGTAAAGCTACCTATGTTATTAATTAATTAACACTTTGATGCGATATCATGAATTTTATTTGAGAATGTTGATAAAATTTTTATATTAAAAAGGTTTTGGTTAAATTATAAATATTTGAGAAGGAAAAATATGTAACTTTTTATTTAATTAAATGTTAAAAAACCTTAAATCGAAAGGACATTGACTCTTCTTGGATAAAATTAATTTTTTACTCTCTCAAAATTATAAATACCAATCTATCTCCTAATCAAAATTATCTAATTTCATCCCTAAAGATAATATATCTACAAAATACATTATAATTTCAAATACAAATATAAAAAATCACTTAGCAAAATCAAATTATTATAACACAAATAGATTGTCGTCACTAAATAGAATCAAATTATTATAGAACAAACGGACCAAAAATTGATACAACCAAGACTAAAATTAAATAACTAGATTAAAACTCCCATACATGATAGAACTCAAAACTCTATACATATAAATATGTATGATAGATCTTGAACCTAAAAACTTAAAACCCCAAACTAGTTTTGACATTTATAAAGTTATAGGAAAACCCCATTATATAAAATATTGGGCAGATATCTTAGCCAACTATCACTTGTCTATTATATGATGGACCAAATTGTTTTAAGTAATAAATGGGTAACATCAATAGACCAAGTTGAAGAATTTATTAGCCCTCTCTCCAATTAAATATTTCCAAATACACTTATTTGGCATTATCATAAAATGGAATCTCTCTCCTCGTAAAAGATATGATAATATTTCTAATCTTGTTTGACTACACATTAAATAACTTCTTATAGCAAGTGCATAATGTTATGATAACTGTGACTGATCAATAATTAATTTTATTTGATTGGATTGTTTTGCATTTAATTTAATTTTATTATTCGTTTATAACGAATGAGACCACACTGCTGCCTAAGTCTATATTAAACTAAGAAATTTAATAGGTGCCGAAGTTACTCTATTTTAGAGTCGAGTTAAAAATGGTTACAATTTTCTGTTAATTCCTCTATATAGATTGTTAAAAATTAAATCTTTATCACTTTTTTTATTTTAAAAATTTTAGTTTAATCATAATGTTGTTAGTAGTTTCTGTCAAAATTTTTTTATTTAACATATTTACTTTCTATCAATCATAAGTTATGTGATATGAGAATAACCTAATCAAAATTGCAAATCGACAAATTTTGACAAAAAAGATTTATAATTTTAATGATTGGGCTAATTTTTAAAGAAAAAATGACTTAATTCTTTAACTTCTTAAGTACATGGATTAAATCTCAAATTATGTCAACGCCATATTTTAACCCTAAAAAGCTTGTAAATTTCAGTAAGTTATTTGCAAGTTTCGCCCACAACTTACATTGAATTTATAGATTACCCACCAAAGAATGATTCCTGATAATGAGAATTAAATTTAAACTTACTTATAATGATAATTAGATTTAAACCTTATGTCTGTAACGGATTATTTAATCTTTATTATTTAAACCAATCTCATTAATAATATATATGCATTGAAAAAGATAATTAACAAAGACAACCGGTTCATGCATCAACCATTTCTAAAACATTGGAGAGCAGTTAAGTGCATCCTACGGTACTTAACAGGGATGATGTTGTAGGCACGAAAGTGATCTGCCACAATTTGTTGTGGCAAGTTAAACTCTTTTCACTACTTAAAGAGCTTGTATTTAACTGATTTTACGTCTTTTAAGTTTATTTTTAGAATTATTTAGTTTTGAAGTTAAGTTAAATAAATTAAGCTTTTAATGTGGCTCTACGACCTTTTAGGCCGATCCAGGTCTAAGGAAGAATTAACAAGTTGATTAAGTGTGTAGGACAACATTCTACCTAATAAGTCAGTAGACTGCCATGGATGCCGCAACATTCAAGGAGAAAGTCGTGACATTGAAGCAAGCCTCAACACTTTTCCAACTCAAATCTAAGAGGCAAGATACTAGGGGTGATGTCGCGACATCAAGAAGAAAAAGTCGCAACATTCCATCCAGACCTGAAGGCCAAGCATTCTTTTAGAAAGTTGTGACACCAGTTCGATGAGGCCCAATGTAATGATCCGATTTCCAGTTGTAACACCCCTAACCCGTATCCATCACCGGACTAGGGTTACGAGGCATTTCCGGACATATCAAAACATTTCGAGATCACTTCATAATCATAAGTCATACATCATCATCTCATGGTCAAACATCATCATAAAGTCCCTTTCTTAGGTCAACGAGACCTTAACATGCATTAGGAAGAGGTCGGGACTAAACCGAACACATATAAAATTTTATCGAAATTTAACATTTTTCGAAGTTGTATAGGTCACACGCCTGTGTGGTCAGGCCGTGTGCCTCACACAGCATTAGACATGCTCGTGTGTCTAGGCCGTGTGGCACAAAATTAGGCTTGGATTAAGCAACATTTCTTCTCCTACTCATGCATATCTAATCCATATCATTTTGTACCATTTCATGCATACCTTATCCAAATCATACACATAAGCATATTTTCAACTAATAAACATGTCTCAAAGCCATTCAATATATGCTTTATAAACACATAACTCGAATCATTTGCAGATCACCTTAATGGTATTTGAATACCTAATAAAAATCGAACATTTTTCTTCATAATTCTATATATGCGCATATTAAACCAAATAAATCATATCACATGGCTTTTTGTCCATTAGCATATGTAACATTAATAACTTCACAAAATTGTCAAGTATAATCATGTTTCAACATTATAGCCTTATGCGCATTTCACCATACCAAATCAATTACATAGCATTCGAATATCTCAAGTATAATCAATCATATTTCATTTCAAATACCGAGCATATATCAAGATAACCATTTGTATACATCTATTTTATTAACTTAAGCATATTCGCATTTTAAGACAAAACAAAACATATTATACGACCTAATATTCATCCAAACATAAAACCTTATCAAAAGAGCCAAATACCATAACCAAATATACAACTGCTTTTATGACACATTTTGAAATCAAGTCTTAAACAAACAACTTGACCTTTAAATACCGGACCACAAAACAACCATGTCATAGGCGTATGAATTTATTTTACCTATCATTAGCCGAATATAATATATATCATATCTCATAATTTATCTCAGAAAATGACCTAAGAAATTTCCATCATTCACAAATCAATTTACAAGGCAATTTATACTTCAAAACATAGATCATTAATAAGTCACACCAAATAGCCAAATTCACATAGCATAGCATAGTCATTACATAGCAATTATAAACACGTACCAACCTTATCATCTAGCTGATTCATTAACCATATTACCATCACTCAACCTTTTAAGCTAAATATGTTATCTCATAACTTAACATCAAAACAATATACCACTTATAGTTACTCAAATGACCATCAAGCATACCCAAAATATAATCATCATTTTACCACATTATCAAGCCACATTATGCCACTTTTTCATGCTTCCAAAATGAGTTAACTAATAAGCCTAATATACATCTTACTACCCTTCCTCATTGTTGAATCATATAACCAACATTAGCATCATGATCAAGCCATTTTCGCATGGCTATACACGTACAAATTTCAAACCAAATATATCAAAACTAGCCTATAAATGCCACATACCCAAAAATTCAAAGCTTTTATTTACCAAAGCGATAACCAAATAGTGTGATGAGGTCTCTGACGACTTCCAACCCGAGCAAGTCTCCAAAAATCTATAAACATAGAAAAAAACTCACGGAGTAAGCTTCGAAAGCTTATTAAGCCATAAGCAAATAAATTATCTCAATTATATCCATAATTCAATTTAAATAGGCCAAAATTAACAAATCTCAACCACATGTACATTCATCATACTCGTAAATTTATATGATCATATTAAGTACTTTACTTACTTTCAGTTTTCACACACGAGCATATGTATCACAACATTCATTTGTATACATACATTTCATTCAATGTCATGTATTTCACATATCATCATTGGAAATATGCTCACTTTTCATTTTCGAATATCATATACACTTTGTACATACCTGAATCAAATGTACTTTCACATAATCATTCATTTCTCAATATTGCCCATTGAACCATTCAGAATCAATAAGGATAGCTCAGAAGCTCGTACAATGCCAACATCCCAGACGTGGTCTTACATGTAATCAAATATCGATGCCACTGTCCCAGACAGGGTCTTACACAAAATTGTATACGATGCCGATGTCCCAGACATGGTCTTACGCGTAAATCTCAAATCGATGCCAACGTCCTAGACGTGGTCTTACACGATAACTCATATTGGAATCCTATGTCATGACATATGTATCCTATACTATTCCTATGGTTCATGCGGGGCTTTCGGACTCATAATTCGATTGATTCAAGCTTGTAACTAGTTCTCCAATGCTCAATTTAATTCGGCATATACACATATACTTATTATAATTCAATTCAGCACATATAACACACATACATTTGAATTGAACAACATTTATTTACTTATGAACTTACCTCGTACGGACACGAACGAACCAGACGGCTATTCGACAATTTTTTACTTTTCCCCGATCCAAATCTGATTTTCCCATTTCTTAATCTAATTCAATTCAAATTTGGCTTGTTTAATAACATATTTATTTAATTTCATAAAAAAAATATAATTTGGGAATTTTTCCTTTTAACCCCTAACATTTCACATTGTCACAATTTAGTCTCTATTTCAAAATAACACAAATTACTCAAAATTTTAGCAAACCCATGTTAGGACGAATTCACCTTAGGTCCTTAGCAGCCCATTTATTCAATTTATTTCACAATTTGACCCATCAATTTACAAATTTCACAATTTAATCCTTAATACACATTTTTATCAAAAAATAACTTAATTAAACATAATAATCCATCATCAAAGATTTATTTTTCATCATCAAACAACAAATTCATCACATTATCAAAAATGGAAAATCTCAAATTCGTCATCAAATTCAAAAATTAAAGCATGGGATAACTCGTAAACAAAGCAACGGTCTCAAAAACATAAAAATTATCAAAAACCGAGCAAAACACATACCTGAATCAAGCTCCCTAGTTGCTGAACTTAAAGACTTCATCCATGGCTTCTTTTCTACTTAGAAATTTCCCAAAAAGATGATAATAATGGCCATTTTAAGTTTTTTTATTTAATTACATTTTATTATACAATTACCATATTAACCTTAAAATAATAATATGAAAACCATATAATGGTTGTCATAACAATATAAAAACCATATTAAATGACCAAATTTCACTTTAAGGACCTCACATTATAAAATCCATAAAAATATAGCACTTTAACAAATAGCATGCCACTTTTACATTTTACGCGATTAAGTCCTTTTATCAATTTAGACATTTAAACGGTAAAATTATTTCACGAAATTTTCACACATATCAAATAATATGCTGTAAATACCAAAAATAGTATTAAAATAAATTTACAACCTCGAATTTGTGGTTCTGAAACCACTGTTCCATCTAAGGTCTAAACCGGGCTGTTACACCAATAGTGTAGAAAAAGGAGATTTCGAGACCCCATTTTCATAAACCAAGCCCATAAATATTTAATAAAAATAATTTATGGAGTCATTATATAGGTGATTACATTTTGGATAAGTACTTTAGCTAAATTAGTGAATAATTAAGGTTTAGAGACTAAATTGAAAAAATTCAATCGCTATAGATTTTTAACTAGAAAATGACTTGAGGAATTAAATTGTAATTAAATAAAGGTATAAAATATAAATTGGACCGTGCCAAAATTGTGTTAGTGGACGGTTAATTAAATGGCCATTAGCTTAATAATTTTAAGATTTGATTAATTAAAGTATGTTTAATTAATTTAATAACATTTATATATACAAGAGAGAGAAAGTGGAGGAAAAAGATGAATGTCATAATATTCTTCTTCTAAACACCAAAAATAATAAAGAAGAAAACCTAAGGAAGCTTCAAACTTTTGGCCTTAATTGGTATGTGCAAATTAGTCTTTTTTCTTGTAATTTTTATGTTTTTGAGGTCATGGCAGCTTGATTTAATTAGCCCATGTACCAATTTCTAAAACTGTTAAAGTTGTAGAAAGTTTTCATTGTTGATTTATTGAAGTTTTAGGTGTTAAATTAATAGATTTTAAGCTTAGATGTAAAAAAAACTAAATTGTAAAGCTTAATTGATAGTTCTGTACATTAGGAAAAACAATTGAATAAAATGTAAAATTGATTGTAGAAATAATAAATAGAAGGTCCCTAATGGATAATAATGAAATTGGATTTCAATTTGGAGCTTTAAATTGAAAGTTATGTTACTCTTGGTTTTAAAGACTAAATTGAATAAATTGTAAAATTTATATAAATTGACAATTGATTGGAAATTGGTTGATTATTACTAGTGTGATACTTTTTATGTTAATCCATAACTACAGTTATAATGCCCCAAACCCAACCCAATTCACCGAGTCCGGATTTGGGTGTTACTACACAAAACTCAACTATTAACAAAAACAATTTACAATTACCTATTTCTTTAAACATGAACTGTGACAGTTTAATTAAATACTTATTACAAGAAAACAATGGATGAGTTTAAGATATATTTGATTACAACAGACTTGAATCAAATCCTTATAAATGGAAGTTTATTTATTACAGACTCGAATGGTGTATTCTTAGACTACGCCACAACTCCATTGTATGTATAATAGACCACTCCGTCACCACCTTGGCGTACTCCTAACGTCGTCTCTCCAAGCGAAGTCTCTTTTTAGATACTTAAAAGGAAATAACAAATCTTGATTCTCATTATAAAATTACCTTGATGGATTCTTTGCACTCTTGTATGAACTTTTGGGTGTCAATTATTCAGCATCAATTATTTCAGCGGATGCTAGCACAGTACAGCATTCTCTTAAACTCTAGGTATCCTACTCTTGTCATACTTTATCTTCCTTATCTATCTAACTGAGAAATCCTTCCAAGTGTTTCATAAATCTCTTGTCCCATAGTAATTTCTTAACAGTACATACCCTTATAAACCACTTTCAGTAATCATTACCTTAACTCATACTCTTATCTCAAACAATTGTTTACTGAAATTTACCACATGCGGATACATATATGTTTGGCGAATACTTACGCATAATATAATACCATCAATTCATACTCAGACATACCCTAATTCAGTATCACACACATCCATACTGATAAATCACTACATAGACCATTCTATAGAATTCCATATATGTTTATATCGAAATCCCATAACCCAAGATAACACTGATTCAAATTCAGAATTATTCTTGAAGTAGATTCAATACCCCTCACTTTCCACATTTTCAGATCATCATAACGGATACCCTTTTTAACACACAAATACACGTCTCTTTTTCATAGAAACCCTTAAGACTTATTCACTCTTAACTCAGAACATATCGATACCTTAACAGAGCTTTACTTATCATAGAACTAAAAGAATTTCATCAAATCTTACAACAGAGATAGACATTCAGATCCATATCTTACCAGACATTCATGACAATTCTTGCCACATAAGCCTAATAGAGCATGCCATACAAGCAATCATACAGAGTCTCTTGTTTAGTGTCCCGAGAAACTTTGCAGAACACATCAGAGGCAAACAAATGATATACCAAACACATCATAAGTCCTTATTACAGAGTACGCCACAAAGGCAATCCATACAGAGTATGCCACAAAGGCTGACATGATGCCACATAGGCATCCCAAAACTATCGTATTTGTGATATGGATTTTCCTAAACTCACATTAAGTGAGGTTTGCCCATCATCGCCCTAGGACACACAAATAACCCTATTAAATAGAATGTCATTCAACAAATCTATTTTTAGAGTATGCCATGGCCGTGGACTTTTTCCTTCAGTGTTCCATATCAGAGTTTATGTTTACAATCCCGATAGACTTCCTTATTTACCATCTCGATGAATTGACTCACTTTACAAATTCTATGAACCAGACACATCCCAGACCCAATATTTCATAAGTTCATGACACTCTTCATACGTCCCATAGATCTTATTTTCAAGCAGACTGACTTCTCTCTTAATCTAATCATAACTTTATTCCTATAGTTGTATATGTATCATATTCATACTATACCACCCATGATTTCCAGATTCTAGATTACTTACTTCATATAGAGTAGAGACTCACCTAATTCTCACTGACTGCAATTCAAAACTCCAGATTCAGATATCTATCTCGAACCATCAGCAACCATTGGTTAGAAACAAAATTTCACTATTACTACTCTTGTACATACAAATTACATATCATATCAATCGTTGACAATCTAATACAGAAATCTTATTCTTATAGTCTTACTGTTCAATAACCACATACAGATTTACTCATTCAGAACTTAACATGCAGAGCTGAAATACTCACCCTGGTGTGAAATAACCAATGATCATAAAAGAACCATAGCTTCTAAATCATCGATGTAAGATACATTCAAGCTTAAAGAAGGTATCAGTAAATACCACTTAAAGAAAAGGAAGAAGAAAGAAGTTTTTTAGAGATCATCTTTCACATATAAATATGACTCAACTTACCTAGTGGAATTTAACAAATGTCATACGTATCAGAACTTTCTTTCCTATTAGCCTACAGTTTTTGAGAAAAATATAAATAAGTCCCCTTCATCAAACTTATCAGGCTAAGCTATATAGTTGGTTTCTAACTAGATTACTTAAAGTCTAACTAGCATAATATTACATACAAACTAAGCGTACTATACCTTTGGTGAATACTCATTCCATATTTCTTTTTCATTCCTTAACAAGAACTCCTTAATATAGCAGAATATCATGAAATCAAATTGTTACTAACTTAAGTGGCAGTTACTATACGCCCACATGTATACACTAAAATGAGCATTTGGGCAGATAACACCATGCCAAACAGACTATTTACTACTATAAGCCCAAAACTTTAAATCCGCCAAAACTAGGGCGTTACAAAAGTCGACTCAGATTCATTGAGAGGGAAAGAAAAATCTAAGGCCGTTGACATATAGCTTAGAATTTTTGGTTTTTATTTCTATGATTCGATACCAATTTAATTGTTGCATTTTCATGTCATTTTACATCATATAGTGTTAAGGTGAGTTATTGAGGATTAATTGAACAAATTTGATGTGTTTGAGCTTGATTTTTGGGACAAGGACTAATTGAATAAAGTACAAAACTTAGAATTTACTTGATATTTGATCATTGGCATAGAATTGTGTTGAAATATGTTATGTAAGTTGTGAAATTATAATATGTTGATTGATTTCTGATTTTTGAATTATAAATTGAACTATACATAATGAATCGGAAATGGAATACTCTATTAATTATTCATACTGAGTTGGATATAGTTGGCATGCCATAATGTCAGACGGGGTGGTAGATATTATGCATTGAGTCATTTTTTTCGAGCAACTCGGGGTGACAGATTGGTTGAGTTGAGAAAATCATTGTTACCGAGTAATCTAGGGTGGTATTATGCAACATTATAGCATCATCGTTGTTAGACAACTTGTGGTGACAGATCAATATATTCATTTGGACTTCATGTTGGTTTATAGGGTTATAAACAAATGGATTATTTAAACAACAAGTTATATGATACATGTTATGAAAATACAAAGTGCGATTTGAATCGAAAACGAGCCCCAAGAGTCAATTGTGTATTAATGAGCCAATAGGCTCAAAAATGGCGTAAAATATTGTATGGGAAAAGAGTATGTATATAGTAGTCAAGTATGGAAATTAATGTATATGTATGCGCCTGATATTAGATAAGTATCTGCCAAAGACTGAAAAGAAATCAAGAATCTTCAATTTGAGGAATTCAACCATTAACGTTCAAAGGTAACCTGGATTAAAAGTCATTAAGTTCGTTTGAACTTACAAAAGTTTTTTTATGATGCAACTTTTGATTAATGAGTTGGTTCACCAAGAGGGACCAAGCTAGGAATGCCCCAAAATGGCAGTTCAAGTTACGATATTATGCATTTAGAGGGCACCAAAGGAATATGGCGCTTAGTACTCTACACCGTGAAAGAGTCTACCTTTAACAAAGTTTTAAATTGAAATGTCATATGCTGTTTTTCTGAAAACCTGATGTAATTATTAAACATTTTATTTTATTAATCTTTTGTTTTAAGAACAGTAAATAAATGAATAAGAAGTATGTTTTAGAATGACTTTATGCCCTTTCCAAAATTTTTACTAAGTGTTTAAGTTTGGTAACATTCGATATCCGGATCCGGTAATTTGGGTTGGGTATAGGGTGTTATAAAAACCGTCCACTATAATAGAATATGGCATAATTGCCATTTTCACCTAAAACATTTACTACATAAGCAATTTAGCTAATAGAAATTAATAGTGATCAAGTTTTACAATTTTTACGATTTAGTCTTCGTACCTTAATTAATCATCAAATCACAGAAATTATCAGACCAAAATTTAATAGAACGCTATAATAGACTTGTAAATATTAATAAATAATATTTATTGACTCGATTTTAGGAAATAGGGTTTCAAAACCACTATTTTAATACTACTAAAATCAGGTTGTTACATGTATAAGACTTGACATTGATAATTTATCGTACTATTTTCTTATATTTCTTGTATTTTCATGCTTAATGATCTGAAATGTACTTAATTTGGTCGTAGTTGCTCCAACAACAAATGTGACACCTTATAACTCGGATCTAGCAATCGGGTCAGGTATAGGGTGTTACACCTAAAGTACTACAATAGTGTTTTTGTTCGTACAATCTTATTTAACTTGTTAAACAACTTGTAAGTGATCTAAATTAGTCATCCTACATAAACACTATGTAACATCCTCAAAGTATGAAGAGTTTGGTACAATGGCGTGTAAGGTTAGAAAAATTAAAGAATTTTCGGAAATAGATTAAATAGGAAATTTAGAGTAAAAGTATATAAAGTAACTAGAGTTAATAGAAATTAGAAATAATTTTGGGATAGGAAATTTTGATTTGAGGTAATGGCTAAATTGTAAGAAAATAAAAAGTAGTGCGGCTAAAGAGTGAAAATTAAAAAGTTAAGTTAAAAACACAGGAATAGATGGAAAATAATGAAGGAATAGGAAAAAAATTTACCAAATAAAATGTGATTCATGCATGGGAATTGTAAAGATGATAAATGTCAAAATGGTAATTAGTAAAATAAGATATCAATGTATAATGATTGGGACAAGGTGCAAAGATGAGAGGATGAATGACTAGGTAGCAAATTAACCATTTTTAAGTTAAAAATCATGAGATATTTTTAATGAAGTGTGTAGAAATTGGAAGAAATGATGAAAGCTCTCTTCCTTCTCAAACAAGCCAATGTCTCCCACCTACTCTCTCCATCTTCATCTTTTGTTCTTATTCCATCTAAGTCATTTTCAGCATTTTTGAGTCCTTCAAGCTTGTTTCTTCATTCTTCTTTCATGATTTCTCAACCAAATCAAGAGTAGTGCAAGTTAGTTACTTTAGCTTCATGAAAAAGGAGTTCATAGTTACTTGAAAGGAGAAAGAATGTTACGTTTAGTTTGTATCAACAAGGATTCAAGGTAAAATATGGAAATTTTTCATGATGTTCATGTTATTTTGTATTATTTGAGCATAAATATGTTATATTTTTTTGGTATTAACAAGTAAATATTATATGTTTATCATGGAAATCAAGAAAAAGAGAAGAAAAAAGAGGACCAAGTTGTAGACAAAGAAAAAAGTGTAGCTAATGAGTGAAGAAAGAAGGAAACTCTACAATCAAGTTTTGTTTGTAAGTAATACAAGGATTTAATCCTATTTCTTTAGATATCTATAGTAAGAATTATAAATTAAGTGTTTAATTTTAGATTTATGTATAGTAATAATATAAAGGACTAAATTATAAAGATAGTAAACTATGATACAAGAATGTAAATGAGAATTAAAGTGGTAAACTAAGCTAAATGTATTAAGATTATGGTATGTGTGTGAAAAAAATGTGGAATTAAATGGAAGTTATATGTGAAATTATAAGATTAAAGGCTAAATTGAAAGAAATTGAAAGTTGGTATAATTGATACTAAGCCCAAGTAAATGGGCATGAATTATTACGATTCTCAATTCGTTTACATATGTCCTAATTATTCTAATCATTCTACTTTGGGGCTTGTAAGTGTAATATGAATTGGTTAACACCAAAGAGAAGTTAGAACTGGCTCAAGATCTTCTCGTCCTATCACATCTCGAGGCCAAGAGAGTATGACTTCTAAATTTTGGGTTAGAATGGCATTACGTAGGTATTTAGTATGTGTTTCTATTAGGAAGGACTAAAATATAAAGTTTATAAAGTTTATATATTATAATAGCATAATCTAAATGTTTTAGTGGTATGATGGTAAGATGGTTTTATGGTGGTTTTAAATGTTTAAATTATCAATTGATTGGTTTGCTATTGAAATTTTATATGTAGGGACTAAGGTGTAAAAGTTTAAAAAATTTCAAATTTTTCTTCAATTTCGGCCCACACGGGGTGAGAGAGTTACATGAGCTAGCTAAATGGACGTGTGACCTACACAGGCTAGCCACATAGCCGTGTGAGTGTTAGAATTGGTTAATTTTGGAACCACACGGCCATGTAATCGATACAGCCTAGCCACATGACCATGTGCCCTTTTATCACAAAAAATCACATTTTACTTTAAAACACTGTTTTAAATACTAAAATATTTAAGAAACTTATTGGGCTGCTCCCTATCATTGATATTGGTTAATTAATGACTTGATAAGTTACAAATGAAACTTTGCTTATTAAATTTTGATTGGTCAATACTCTGATATTTAATATAGCATTCCTATATTTGATCCGATAGTCGGGTTAGGTATAGGGGTGTTACACACTATATATATCAGCTCATGAGAACTAATTAGGGAGTGTTGAATTCGTTTCTTAAGTTTTTTGCATAAAATTATTTAGGGTTTTAGGTAGATTTAGAATTTTTCTTTCAACTATTAATTACTTGGTGATTTTTAATAGAATTTTGTTTTTAGTTTTATTTCAGTTACTGTGTTTTTTTATTACGCTCCTAGTCAATTCAAAGATCAAACAACATTTGTAGGTTCACCATTCCAACCATCGATTTAAGATTTTTGGATTTTAGAGCATTTTTCCCTTTTATTTTACTTTTAGATTTAATCAAATGTTTGGTAAATGGGTAGCAACGATTGCATCTAGAATGGCCATAAACTACAACCTGAGGAAGGTTAACGAACTGAAGTGGGGGTGATTGGCTTGGGTTTAAGGTTTCAAAGCTAATTAGTTAGACTAGGTTGACTGAAATTGAACCCTAAAATTGACAACTCTAGGAAGTAACTTAGGTAGAGGAGGCCGAAAAGATAGTCTACTTAGCACCGATTCAAGCTATCTCGGGTTAATTTTTTAGGTCGAAAGATAAGTAACCTAAGTCGATCAATTAATCTAATTATAGGCCGAAAGGTATTAATTAGGTTAATTGTTAGCTAATTAGTACAAACTCTGGAATCTAAGTTAATCATGAACACAAAAGTTAGTCACCCTTCTTCCTGCTTAAATTGATTGAGATTTTGGTATTTAGCTTTTATGCACTTTAGTTTTATTTTGGAATTCATCCATTTAGTTTTGTCGTAATATGATTAGTACATGAGTATCTATTTAGACCTAGGTAGTGTGTTATTTTTTGATTATAAGTTAGTTAAAACAACACTCCCTTAGGTACGATCCTTGGAATACTTTCCAATGTTTTGTTGTAAACTTAACTATATTATAATTTGACATGTTTGCTTGCAGATACTGCACTTCATGTAATGCCCCGAAATTTTGGCCTAGAAGTATTGGGCCTTGAGCAAGGGAACGGTTAGGAAATTGTGCACAAAATTTTGTTTGTTTTAGTGGTTAAGGGTCCTGAGAGGAGTTGGAAAAGTCCTGGGTTCAAACCTGGGCTTTAGCAAATATTTTGGTTTGAAGTGGATAAAACCCTGGATGCTTGAATGTAGGCCTTTTAAATTATTGCGTTAAAAAAATATTATAAGGAAGCATGTGGTCTAGTGGTTGTGGCGTCATTAAGGTTACAAGGGAGTCTAGGTTCAAGTCTTGGCTCTTGCAATTTATTTTGGTTTTTTCTTTTAAAGGAACCTGGACTTTGGCCTTTAGACCTTTTATTTAATTGAAGATAAAATGTGACAAAATAGAGCTTGTGGCAATGAGGTAAGTGGTGTGAATTGACTGATGCGAGAGCTTGGGTTCGAATCCCTTGGCATGCAATGAGTATTTATTTTATTTCCTTGCAGCTTGAGAATTGGAGTTAGACTGAAACTCTGCAAGGTGAAGTTTGAATCGGTCTTGGGGGAGAGATTCAAGGGATATGGATTAAGGTTTGTGTTGGAGGAGTTTGAAAGTGATGCAAATTGGTAGGTTAAGAGATTGTAGGAGTGGATTATGGGAGGCTGAGGGGAGTGATAGTAGTTGGCCGAAAAAGGAGATTCCCCATTATGCAAATTCGGTCATAGGCTTTTAGGTGCCGAATAGGTAAGTCAAGACACTTTTTGTTTTTTTACATTCGGCTAGGGGACTGGTTTTCCGAGAAATTGGTCTTGGTTGTGCCTATTGATCACGTTTTGTCACTTTTATTTGGGAACCGAAATTATCTTTCTTCTCTTTTTCATCCATTCGGATTTTGGCTTTTGTATTTTGGTTTCCTTACTGCTCTTCCTATCTCCCTTTTCTCACTAGCTTTTGTGAACTGATTCTTTTCCTTCTCCTCTTTGGTTGCTTATGCACTCTCTTCCTCTTTCCATCCTTTAGCCATTGTGACCGAATTCATCCTTCTTCCCTTCTTTATTCATTCTTTTCAATTGCTCTATCACCATCTTCCTTTTTAATACCTTGCCGAATACATTGTTGCTTGGTAAGTGATTATACTCTTCACTTCTGGTTAAATCTATTTTCTATTCCCTTCTTAAACCCCTGACGGTTTAGTCTTGGTTTAAGGGATTCTCTGCTCCTACATTCCGTACTCTCTCCATTCCTGTTTTTGATTTGGCAAGTAATCTCTGTTAATCGGTAAGTCTCTCGATTCCTTTTAGTAATTTCTTTTACTGTTTATGCCAAATGGTGCGATCCCTTATTACCAATTCTTCTCTTTTCTCCTATATGTATGTTCTTTTAGGTTCTAGAACTTCTGATGGGTGATGAGGGTACTAGTAACAAAGTGATAGCAAAGGTACCGGCTGAGTTTGAGTGCGTAGCCTCTACTCCCAAGTTTAAGTGGCGTAAAGTTCCAGCTCTTCGGGATTATTTGGCCAGGATGCGGAAGGGTTGCTGCACCGAGCTCTAGATCAAGTAAGCAAATCACAATCAACCAATCTAGTCAAGGTTCTGGCACTCGTGGATTTTTAGTACTCTATGTAATCAGGTGTGTATCTGTACACCGTAAATCATTACTGTCGTAAAGCCAAAAGAGTGTTGTAATCACAATGTCTCTTTTGTGAATCGACAAAAGTCAAAAAGCCGAAAAGCCAAAAATACGACGATTGAGGCCATATGGGCGTGTGAACGCCTCGTATGGTGAACCGAGCCCACGAAACATGGTGTTAGACTGTAGAGGCCACCACGAGCATTTTCGTGCTCTTGGGCCATTATGGGCCTCGTTTGGCTAAAATAAATCTTATGGTCCAATGGGCTCGTGGGCCTTACACGAATAAAATCCACGTTAAGTGACAAATACTAGACTGAGCTATGTAGTTCGCATAGTCATGACTGTATTTGGGTCAAATGGGCCACATGAGCGTGTAGGCCCACTTGGGACGAATATTGGGCTTTGGGCCCATTTACACTATTTTGACCGTGCGGATTATCTGTGTCGCTCGAGGTGACTATAGACCTTTGGGAAGGTCGTTATTGGTACTGAAACCCTAAAATAGGTATAATAATCGTAATACCCTTATCGGGTAAAATGACCGTAATGCCCTTGTAGGGTAAAATAACTGTGATGCCCTTGTAGGGTAAAATGACCGTAATACCCCCATAGGGTAAAATGACCATAATGCCATCATAGGGTAAAATGATCGTAATGCCCCTGTAGGGTAAAATGACCGTAATGCCCCTAGAGGGTAAATGATTATTTTGCCCCTCGATTGTAAATGATTGATTTGTCCGTGATGTAAATGACTGATTTGTTTGTGATTTGTATAACTGATTCTGAGCATGACATCCTGCATTCACGTATGTTACTATGACATGTCATCCTGCATGGGGTTGGGTTAATATTGACGGAGGAAGTGTATGGCTTGTAGTCATTCTGTTCAAGGCTTATTGCCTTTCTACTTATGGCTTTTAGCCATTCTGTTAACTGGCAGCGTCGTTGCGATACTTATGGCTTTTAGTCGTTCTGTCTACGGTGTCGAGCCGTTCTGTAGACTTAGTGTCGCAACCGGTGCTAAGCTTGGTTTGTTGGCTGGGTGGGTCGATTTTATCCCCACATGGTGTGTTGGTTGGTACGGGTGGTGTGTTGGCTGGATTGGGATGGGTTGCATGATTACATTGTTGCATTTCTATTACTGATTCTATCATTGTATTGGGCTTAGGCCCGCATGTATTTTTTTCTGATTCTGATACTATAATGAGCTAAGGCCCACACTGCACATTTACTGTTTTACGCTAAATCCACATTGTTCTGTTACTGAAAATGGCTCAGGCCCAGACTGTTACTGCTTATATTACTTACTGAATGATAAGGGATCACACACTGAGTTTTTGTAAACTCACCCCGTTTTTAACCTTTCAAGTAATCCCCAGCATTAGACGGTTCGGAGCTGCGAGGGACTTGGAGAGAGCCACACAACGGCAAAAGTTTTATTTTGTTTTGCTCATTTACTAAAGCACTTTGATTTTGATTCGGGTTATAATAAGGCCTTTAAAATTTTGGATTTTAAATTCTGGATTTTATTGATTGTGATTCTTATCTGCTAGAAGGAGAACCTGATTTTCCAAAACAATAACTATTTTTAAATAACATGTTTTCGCAAATCATTTGTTTTAAATTAAGCTTCCGCAACAATAAGGTTTTGAAAGTAACAATGTTTCTTTAATAAACCTCGATTGAAAATAAGCAAATGCAAACTAAGGCTTTGTACAAGTTTTAAATGGCAAGAAGTTTGAAATTTCAAGAAGGGTTTTCAATGAAAACATGGTTTTTGAAAAACACTTCAATGTGACACACCAGATTCATGTTACACTTCATTCATATATTTAATTGCATATTCCTAAGCCCTGTCACACGCACGCTGGGATGCAGTCAGAAAGCCTGGGTTCGATCCCAAGCAACCTCATCCCCTCTCCCAATTATCAAAAAGTAATAATAATCGACTACTCCAATTCTGTTTGGGGTTGTAACTTTCGTGCAAGCACTCTACTACTAGTCAATGCTTGTTTCTTGGAGGAAACTATATTTCTCAGGGTTTGAAGAGGGGGAATGTCGTTGTTCAATCCTGTGCAAAGGAAAAATACAAGAGCTTGGCCAATGGCATGTGTGATGTAATATGATGAAGTCCTTTCTACTAAGAGTTTTCTTATTTGTTGTACCAATTATGGTGTTATCACAAAAGTGTCGTGGCCCACTTCGCAAACCTAGTTCAACATGATTGAATAAAGCTTGTAGAGCTTGATCTCTATTTTGTTAGAGAAAAGGTTATGGAATGAGCAATGTATTTCAACTACATTCCAACTATTGATTAAGTGGCAGATCCCCTCACACAGCCACTTATTGTTGATTTCTTTATTAGTTGCTTATATCATAATGTGAATAAGGATAAATATGCTAGTTATTAAAAAAAATTCAACTCGGTACAATGTGAGATCACTCCTTTAACCAACAACCAATTAGAAGCAAGCTAGGGGATAAAGCACAAGGATAATAAATATTATCCCTTACAAAAGGTCATTTTTATCTTACCATCTTTTCATATCTCTATTATCTTCAACCTTATTTTTATCTTACTTTCTCCATTACCAAGATCCATCACTAACTTAAGCATCAGAGAGCATCCTAGAGCACAAGCTCTAATTCCCTAATAATTCACCTTCATCTTGTAGAAACTCAAGAGCATTTAAATCTATCTCCAAACCCAATATGTCTAAAAGTGACTAAATCAATTGGCATCATTTGTGGGACAAGTGTTATACTAGGATACTAATTATATTACCTGCCAAGTAGTAACGATGCCAGCCAAACATGATAGAAAACCAGGCTACAACTTATCTTTCGTATTATACTCCAAGAATAACTCAGGTCTCTAAATAATAGCTATTCTATTCCTGTGGAACATCTTACATATATTTTATGAATGTCTCTAACGTTTATTATGGCGCCCAACTGCCCTATCTCATTAATATTGTATTGTGGCCATCATCTTGTGGTCCAATCTAGATTCATGATTATGCTTGGCCCTTATACAACAACACTATCACCTAAAGTTGAAGCATTAGTAACTTTGCCTTTACTTTTGCCCTTAGCCTTGGCCTCTCAATAAGCCTCGCACCCTCTAAGGTATATAAACAATTAGCCTATTGATAGAGGTTATCCATTCACCTTGATTAACAACAATATTTGAGTCTTCCTTAATAGTCTCTTTCACCTTTTTACAAACCAAGGGAGTAACTAAAAAGTCATTAGCAATCCTTCTCTCTATATGATCAGAGAATGTTACTTAATAACAACATGCAACTTACAAGTACATCTCTTTCTCTCTACTATTTTCTTATCAATGCATGGCAGCTTCATTAGAACCTTTATTATAAGTACTTAACAATACAAAATCTACCTCCATGCAAAAATAAGATCCTACAATGAAGACCTTTTTGAAAAAAAATATGACATGTCCTCTAGTTCTCGAGAACAAATGTGATGCAAACAACAAAAAGTGCATTATTTAGTCCACTATATAGTCATTAATATCTGGGGATACATTTTCACATTCTTATACCCTCAGAGGATTTGTTCCTAATCCCTTATGAGATCCATTCTCATATCCTCGTGGAATATGTTCTCACATTCTCATTCCCTTAATAAGTCATTTCTTAATCTCTTAGAGGATACATCAACATTTCCTTATGGGATACAATCTCATTTCCTTAAGGGATACATTTTTCACGTTCTCATTCTTTTAAGGGATTTGTTCCTAACCTTTTGCGAGATGTGTCACCATTCCCTTGGGGGATACATTCTCATTCATTTAAGGGATCCATTCTCACTCCTTTATGGTACACATTCTCACACTCTCAAGGGATACATTATCTTTCCCTCATAGGATATATTCACATAAAAAACATTGAGCTCACATGTTCACTCCCATTTAACAAGCAAAACTTGAGCCCTAGAAAAGATATGATTTTAACCCCTTAAATCCCACTTCAAGAATTATGTTAATTCTATTACTTTAGTTTCTATGGAATAACTCCCAAATGATCAAAAGGAAATAATGCTTCAAGGGATATAATTTTAACAATCAACTTTGCCTTTGCTATAAGCCCTTTTGGAGCTAAAAAATCGCATAGTATAATCTCAATACCATCAATCCAATTTCATCAACATAACTCAGATACCTTACAAGCTCTCCTCAACTTCTCGACAAATGCAATATTACTATTATTATAACTTCATCAACATAATCAAACCAATGATCCTTAGATCGACAATCACTAAAAAATTATATCTACTCAAGCAGAACCTTATTCCTAGACACCCTGTGTGAAAGCAACAAACTTGAAAGACAACGCACCACATCCTTTCCAACATAGAAAAGATCTTAAACAACAAAAATTTTCTTATAGCTGATACCTCATAGGATGCAACCAAGTTAAACGATTTGACATTCACATATTTATCCTCATATGATCAATAAATCCAAATCACTTAATACCAAAGTATCACATCTTAAAAAAACCTTAACACATGTCTTTATTAGGTCTTTATAATTAAACATAAACCAAACGGAAGACATATTGTTCTACCGTAATAAAAATAAGGACAAATGTGTTAATTGTCAAGCTCTAGCAACTCAACTCAATATAATGTGGGATCACTCCTTATGCCAACAATCAACAAGAAACAAGCTTGGGGACCAAGCACAATGACAAGAGGTATTATCCCTTACAGGGGGATCATCTTTTTTCTATCATCTTTTCATATCTCCATTATCTTTACCCTCATTTTTACCTTTCTTTATTACAAGCTCCCCTTACTAACTTCAACATCAGAAAGCATCCTAAAGCACAAGCTCTAGCTCCCCCATAATTTACCTTCATATTGTAGGAAGCCGAAAGCATTCGAGTCCATATCTAAACTCAATCCATTTTAGAGTGACTAAAACATTAGTTTTCAACAAAAACTGAGATTCCACTCCCCTCAAGAGGCATTGATAGTAATTCAATGATGACTGAAGATGTGTTTAGAATAGAGAAAGAGCAACGAGAATATCATAGCATAGTCAAATCAATCAACAACTTGTTAATTAATTTGTTTAAAGAGTTAGAGAGTTTGAAGTTATTTTATTAAATTAGCTATTTTCTATTTTTAAATAGTAACAAAGGTCACAGCTCCAGCTATAAGAACTAATAATGTAATCATACTTGGATCAGTTTTTTTCTGGAGCAATCAATACAAATTTTCTCCATTCTTCGTGTACTTCCCCGAAGAATTTTTCTTATTCTTGAATAACATCAATTAATTTTCTTTATTTTTCCTTCTAAACATCCTTAACTCTACAAATATTTATACTGCTCAATTAAACATTACCAAAAATCAAATTAAAAAAAGAATTGTTATAGAATACTAATAAGCTATAAAAGTAACATATTTTAATCTCATTCTTAATGCGTTTTTGGATGATTAATTACGCAAAGTAGTGAATTTGATGCTCCTAATCCTTTAAATTCATGTTTCTATACTTAGAAGAGTATTTGGGAGCAAAAAAAGTGAAAAATGAGCCAAAATTGGACAAATAGAATTGTTTTCAAGAGCCACGCGGCCTAGGCATTTCCAAATGGGTTGGACAAATGCCCATGTGTGCCGCATGGGCTGAACACTGGAAACATGAAACTTAAAATCATGCTATTTCAGTTAAATTCTTGTCGATAAATAATTAAATATTATGAAATAATTAACTTATGTTAAAAATATGAACATGATGAATTTTAATTAATTTTATAGTTAATTTTGATTAATTTTGACTATTTTCGACAGATTCGCACAAAGGGCAAAAATTGACCTCACAGACACCGTTAGAAGAACAAAATCGAAAAGCAATTCGAAGTAACAAGGTAAAATAATTTCCAGCCTAAGACGATCCAAAGATGTGTATTAATTCATGATTTAATTAATTTTAATTTAGTCCCAATTTAATTTGGGCTGAATAAATTAATTTTAATTAATTATGGAAAAAGGGACCAGTTGAACCGCACCAGTTGAACCAAATTGAGCAAAACAAACCAGCCACCAATTAGGCAGCCCAGAACCGTTCAAATGCTTACCCAAATCAGCATTTTTAGCTGATTAAATTAGTTTCAAAAAGGCCCTTGGAATACTTCCAAATTTCATTCAAACCTCACCTTAAATTAAGGCTTTACGAATTTTCCCCAGGCTAATTTCAGCAAAGTTGAAAGTCTCAACTTTGCCATGTAGGATGGCCGGCCATGAGGGGGATCTTTGGCTGTTGAAATTTTCTATTTTTAGCAGCCATCCTCAGCGATATAAACCTTCCTTTGCTGCCCATTCAAATCATCCCTCACACTCTCATTCTTCTCTCAACTTTTCCTTACCATTTTCCCTTTTTTTCAAGTGTCAATTTCTTCTCTTGGGAAAGAGGTCCTCATCAGCCATTGTTGAATAGCAATTAAAATGTTCATAAGCCACCTTGATAGACGAGGAAAACGGAGAATGAAAAACTGAGAAATCAGTCAAGCCACAGAGAAACACCAGATTTGCTTATTGTTCCCTAACTCTTTAAATTTTGTTGTTGTTTTGACAAACATGTTTATGAATATTTATGGTATTGAAATGGTTATTTTAATCAATCTAGATTGAATTCACTCCGTGTTGGGTTGATTATATTTTTCCTGCTTGAATTATTGAAATTGTGTTTGTGTTGTTATAGGCATCGGTAAGATGCTTGATTAAGTAAAATCATGCTTAAGTTATTCTTACAATATTAATTGTTAGATAACTAATGAATTAATTATTAAATAGTGTTGAAATTGTAATTAGTCGACACAATACTTTATCAGTGCATGTGTAACAGCCCGAATTTGGGGCTAGTCGGAATAGTGGTTTCGGGACCACAAAGTAGACGAGAAAAAAAATTATTTTCATTATATTTTTATGGTCTAAAATTTCACAAAATGATTTCGTGAAAATTTCGTTCGAAAATTTTGACGTTTGGGAACTCAATTAAGTCAAAAGAACTAAATTGTAAAAAGTGCAAAAGTTGAGTTCTATATGTTAGAGGTGTCCAATTGTTATGAAATTTTAAATTGGAGGTCTTTATATGGTAATTATACCATTGGTTAAGTTGGTGGACAAAAATGGGCATGTTTAGGCATGTTTCCAAAGTTTTTCATTAAGGGCATTTTGGTCATTTAGTTATTAAAATGAATTAAAAACAAAATTAAAAGCCAATTTTTGTCCATCATTTCCATGAGGCCGAATTTAGAAAGGGGGAAGCCATGGTTAGGGTTTTCAAGCTTCCAAGCTCAATAGTAAGTCCATCCTTGCCCCGTTTTTAATGATTTTTACGTTTTTGAGATTACCGTAATATGAGTTACCTATTTCTACCATTTATTTGAGCTAGAGTTGATGTTTAAAAATTTACCCATGTAGAATATGCATTATTTTGATGTTCTATGGAAGAATATGAATGTTTGGAGTGTGATAAATGATTTGTACTAAGTAATTTTCGATAAAAATGTCTAAAAGTAGTAATTTGTAAAAGTTATAAAATGTGTCATAATTGTGTGAATAAGTGAAAATTGTGAATCGAAACTGTCATAAAATGGTTCAACTAAGCCTAAAATGCAAATAAATTGAATAAAAATTATTTTACGAGCCTAGAGGCGAAACCATAATTTTGTGAAACATTAGGGGCAAAAACGTAATTTTGCCAATTGTGATTTTTGGACTGGAATGAATATTTTGAATGTTATATAAGTTAAATTTATTGTTCTAAATCAAGAAAGACGAGAAATTGAAATTGATCGATAAAAAGATAAGTGAGAAAAAGTGAAAATTTCCCGAATGAACCTTTGGAATAAAAAGGGATACGAATGAAGTGACAGAAATGATCACATGTGTGGCACGGACTGTGTGTAGGCCACTATGTAAAAGTGAAAGTGATGGTCACATGTGTAGTACTATGTGCAGGCTACTACGTGTACCGGAATGATAAGTCGCATGTGTAGTACTATGTGCAGGCTACTATGCGTACCGAATAGTTTCGATCACGTGTGTAGTACTATGTGCAGGCAACTACGTGTATCGGATGGTAATGGTCACATGTGTAGTACTATGTGCAGGCTACTATGTGAACCGGACATCGTTGATTAATAAGGTGGTTGCTATGTGCTAATTCCAACGGACATCATTGATTAATAAGGTGATTGCTATGTGCTGAATCCACCGAGCATCTATTATTATTCCGAAGTGTTCATTGGTAAATTGAATAATGAATATAGGTGTGGAATTGAATTAAATATCGACTTAGAAATGGAAAAATGAATTTTGAATTGAATTGTGATTGAAAGTGAAAAAGTGAAATTATGAAAGAGTACATTTAGCAACAAAATAGTTTAGACAGCAACAGTTGTGTGCCTTTCAAAAATCACCAAAACTTATGGAAATTGAATTAGAGGTTGAATAACATATAAAATTGAAGCTAAATGAATCTTTTTTCACATAAAAGAAATAGAGAAAGCAAAAGAGTTATATATTTTGAGATATTTGAAGTTTAGTTAGACATAGTCAAAATGAGTTTGGAATCCCCTGTTCTAAATTTGGAAAATTGTAAAAAATTGAAAAAAAATAATTATGGAATAAAGTTTATATTTTTAGAATACTTATTGAATCTATTTTCAAGAGAAACAAACAGAAACAATATCTAAATTTTTTACAATAAGATAATTAATTTTTAGTGAAGAGAGGTCAGAACTATCGAGTAGTGAAATAGGGGAAACTTTAATGAATAAAATGAACCATTTGGCTAAACCAAAAATTATAAAACTTTTATGGTAAGAAGATATGTGAATCTAGTTTTGGGGAAAATTAACAGTTCTTAATTTGGAGCTTTGTAGCTCTAGGTAAAAATAATTTAGTGACTCTGACTCGGAGAGACAGTTTTAAGTATACATGTAAGTGAATAGTAAAACTATAGAAAATGTTATTTCTAAGAGTGTTATGTACATTAAGGATGTGGAATGGATAGGAGGAGGAGGAAAATTGGAAGAACATATGAATGATTTGTGTATAATTGGCCATATGCTTGATTATAATCGATAAATGATTGAAAAGAAATGATGTTTATAATTGTGCATTGTTAGTTATGGTTAAAGTTCATGTAAGAAAATAAAGTTTCATAGTATGTGTATGTGGTATACTTGGTATATGATTTGGTATGTAGCAATGTCAAAACTGGTTTATGAATTAACTCATGTTGGTAAGTTTGATACATAAATAAATGTGGTGCTTATCCATGCTTATAATGCTTATACTATATATTTATTTGGCTAGCATATTTGGTGTGTATGCTTAGGCTTTGGCCAATTTGTGGCTGGATTACGCCACATTAAATTTATTAAATTATACATTGAGATGGTAAATGCCTAGATGAAAATATGCTTGTAATCATAAAAGGGTGGTAAGGTTTAAAGTTTGTAATCTTTATTAAAATGGTTTATCATGTGGTTAGTCTTCAAAAAAGACTAGCTTGCGACTATGGTTGAGTGTAATGTTTATATCTTGTGTGATATGCATAGGAAACGGGAGCGGAAAGGAAATGAAATACTAAGTTCATGCTTGAAGTGTAAAATGACACAAAAAGGGGACGTTAAGTTAAACGATAAATATGTATTAGTATTGAACTTAATGAAATTGAACTGTACGTGAATTAAATAGAAATTGCAAATGATATGATTTGAATTAAATGAATTATTGTGGTATTGAAATGTATACTGGATTGAGAAATTGAATTGAATCGTAAACATGAGAATCGTGAATGAAATGAAATGGAAATGAAGTATTGAAATGCATGAGTATGTATTGGGTCTCAGAAGCCCTATTTGTTACAAATATAGTATTTTGAAGTTATAACGTGAAGATTTATAAAAAGCATGTTAAAAATTTGAAGAGCTTAAATTTGAATGAAATTTTATAACTGGGTTTAACATGTTTATAAGTGTATGTGTTCTGGTAATGCCTCGTACCTTATTTCGGTGTCGAATGTGGGTAAGGGGTGTTACAGCATGTTTATTCTTCTAAGGTAGTTGAAGTTAATTTAGCATTGTATTTGGCGATACATATGCCTTGCATAACTTGCAAGATTATTGTGATTAAACTGTTTCAAGGTAGAAATACTTTGTTACCTCACATAGTCTTTTATGTGCTTATTAAATCGAGTTAATTGTTTGAATTGACATAGGGATATGTTCAAGAGATTGATTAATTTAATAAGTACGTATGAGCAGTAGTTAGCAAATTACCCAGTTGCCGTGAATTTCTTCGTAGCAGTATAAACATAGGCCATATGCTTGATTATAATCGATAAATGATTGAAAAGAAATGATGTTTATAATTGTGCATTATTAGTTATGGTTAAAGTTCATGTAAGAAAATAAAGTTTCATAGTATGTGTATGTGGTATACTTGGTATATGATTTGGTATGTAGCAATGTCAAAACTGGTTTATGAATTAACTCATGTTGGTAAGTTTGATACATAAATAAATGTGGTGCTTATCCATGCTTATAATGCTTATACTATATATTTATTTGGCTAGCATATTTGGTGTGTATGCTTAGGCTTTGGCCAATTTGTGGCTGGATTACGCCACATTAAATTTATTAAATTATACATTGAGATGGTAAATGCCTAGATGAAAATATGCTTGTAATCATAAAAGGGTGGTAAGGTTTAAAGTTTGTAATCTTTATTAAAATGGTTTATCATGTGGTTAGTCTTCAAAAAAGACTAGCTTGCGACTATGGTTGAGTGTAATGTTTATATCTTGTGTGATATGCATAGGAAACGGGAGTGGAAAGGAAATGAAATACTAAGTTCATGCTTGAAGTGTAAAATGACACAAAAAGGGGACGTTAAGTTAAACGATAAATATGTATTAGTATTGAACTTAATGAAATTGAACTGTACGTGAATTAAATAGAAATTGCAAATGATATGATTTGAATTAAATGAATTATTGTGGTATTGAAATGTATATTGGATTGAGAAATTGAATTGAATCGTAAACATGAGAATCGTGAATGAAATGAAATGGAAATGAAGTATTGAAATGCATGAGTATGTATTGGGTCTCAGAAGCCCTATTTGTTACAAATATAGTATTTTGAAGTTATAACGTGAAGATTTATAAAAAGCATGTTAAAAATTTGAAGAGCTTAAATTTGAATTAAATTTTATAACTGGGTTTAACATGTTTATAAGTGTATGTGTTCTGGTAATGCCTCGTACCTTATTTCGGTGTCGAATGTGGGTAAGGGGTGTTACAGCATGTTTATTCTTCTAAGGTAGCTGAAGTTAATTTAGCATTGTATTTGGCGATACATATGCCTTGCATAACTTGCAAGATTATTGTGATTAAACTGTTTCAAGGTAGAAATACTTTGTTACCTCACATAGTCTTTTATGTGCTTATTAAATCGAGTTAATTGTTTGAATTGACATAGGGATATGTTCAAGAGATTGATTAATTTAATAAGTACGTATGAGCAGTAGTTAGCAAATTACCCAGTTGCCGTGAATTTCTTCGTAGCAGTATAAACATAAGTATAATAATTCTAAGTTAAAGAAATGTAATTAATCCAACATAATTATATCATCTTGATTAAACCATATTTGAAATCGTGCATTAGAACCTTTTTATTTTTAATTTTTTTACTTAGTTTTTAACCCTTAGTTTTTAATCATCTTTAAACAAAAATTTTTTCCATCACCAAAGTGTTTTAACATTAATTTCATAAATATTCTTTTTTACAGTCTCTGTGGGTGCGATAACTCGACATTTACTTGTCACTTTATTACTTGTTACGATTGTGTACACTTGCACATTTTTGTCATTCCAGACACACGTCTATGTGCCAGCCAATGTCGATTTCACAGTCTGCTTCCCAAATACATGGAAAAACACAATTTTTAGGCTTTTTGAGCATTCTAAAAGTCTATAAATACAAATTAGAAGAAGACATAAATGAGCCATCAGAAAAGATAGAAGAAAACACTTAAAAAACACCATCGGATCCAACTTGGAAGAGGATCTCCATCAAGATCGAAGATCTCCTTTTAATTTCTTTCGAAGTTTTTATGAGTTTTTTTCTGTCCTGTGGTTATTCTGACTTTGAGATGTTTCTATTTACGATTATGAACTAATTCTATTATTTAATTTTTTATTTACATGATAAATACTTGATTCTTGTTCTCAATTATGTGTGCTTATTTCTTGTTTTAATATCTCTGGGATATTAATCATGTTTTAATGTGCTTAATTCAGTGGAGGAAAAGTTCCTGTTTAATAGTAGATCTAGCACAATTGAGTGGAGTTGCATGTAATCCTAGAAATAGGACGACATAAATCTACTAGATTAGAGTTAAATCTAATAGGGGAATCCATAGATCGAGTTAATGCGACAATAGGGGTTTTAATTGGAAAGGGATTTTAATTAATCAACCTAGAGTCAGTTGTTCTTACTCTCGAAAGAGATATTAACATAATTTAGATATTTCTACGGATCAAGACATTGAGTGAATAAATCATTTAAATCATATTACTAATAATAGAAGAAGTCTAGGTGGATTATTTCTTGGGTATTATCTCTCTCATTGGTTATCTTTCGATTATTTTCCTGATTCGTTTTTTTTTGCGTTCTTAATTAAATTAGTTTAGTAATTTTATATTAAAACTCATCACTCCAAATTTTCGACTAAATAATAAGAAAACAGTAATTACTAATACTTTTAGTCCTCATGGATACGATATCTTTACTCATCGTAGCTATACTATTGTTCGATAGGTGTGCTTGCCTTTGTCGTATTTATAGTTAGTTCTGTGGCCATCAAGTTTTTGGCGCCATTGCCGGGAACTAAAATATTAAGAACACTTTATTTTTAATAATTTAGCCATTTTTACTTTATTTTATTTTTTAGTCTAATTTTTACATTTTATTTTTTTCTTTTATTTGCTTCTAACAGGTTCTTTTGGTTTATGACTAGAAGAAACCCATTGAGACCATTACTGTTTGATAGCAAAATTGAAAGTACATCTCGTAGAAATTATAGAGACGTAAGGTAAAGTCGACAAAATTTAGTAGACAAACAAGAGGACATTATTATTACTAAGGAGATGGACGATAGTCAGATTATTCAGCTACCTCCTGTAGTTGCAGTAGCTCATGTTCCTTGTACTTTGTAGAATTATGCTAAGCCCACTCTGCCTGGCCCTAAATCAAGTATTGTGCGACCCACCATTGCTACAAATAATTTCAAATTGAAGCCGAACACTATTCAAATGGTATAACAGTTTGTTCATTTCGATGGTTTGCAAGACGAAGATCCAAATACTCATTTGGCCAATATTCTAGAAATCTGCAATACTTTTAAGATTAATGGCACCACTGACGATGCCATTTTCTTACAATTATTCCCTTTCTTGTTTAAGAACAAAGCTAAACAATGGTTGAACTCTTTACCATGAGGTTCCATCACTACATGGGCTTAGATGACCGAAAAGTTCCTTCTAAAGTACTTCCCACCGGCTAAGATAGCCAAGTTAAGGAATGATATCTCTCCTTTTGTTAAGATCAATTTAGAGACTCTATATGATGCATGGGAGAGGTATAAGGACTTATTGAAACGATGCCCTCACCATGGGTTACCCTTATGGTTACAAGTTCAAACCTTCTGCATTGGTTTAAACCCTTCGACAAAACAGTTCATTAATGCAGCAGTCAGTGGTACACTGAATAATAAGACACCCGAAGCGGCTTATGAGTTTATAGAGCAGATGGCACTTAATAATTACCAGTGGCAAGTTATGAGGACAAAGCCAATGAAAGTAGCCAGTGTCTTTAATTTATATACAGTCACCATGTTATCAAACCAAGTAGATTTGCTTAATAAGAAAATTGATGGTTTATATTTGTCTATGCAGTTACATCTGGTGATGCAATAAGATACAAATGAAAGTGGAATGAATAATCGAGAATGTTTACCCTTCAGTCCTAGCACAGAAAACGAGCAAGTCAATTATATGGGTAATAATTTTAGGCCTGAAAATAACCCTTACAGTAACAACTATAATGTAGGTTGGAGGAACCATTCCAATTTCTTTTGGGGTGGTCAAGGAAATCAGATAGCACAACCCCCTCTAGGCTTCCAACAAACACCTTATCAGTAAAACCTTGAGGAGATGTTAATGAAGTTTATCTTAGTGTCAAAAGCTCATTTTCAAAACACTGGGGCAGCATTGAAAAATTAGCAAGTGTCGATTCAAGGACTTGAGAATCAAATCGGTCAACTTGCTAAATTAATCTCAGAAAGACCACAAGGTAGTTTACCTAGCAATACTGAAACTAACCCAAGGGAGCAGCTTCAGGCATTTATTGTTCGAGGTGAAGAAGGGTTAGTTGAATCTGAACAAGAATCGAGGTAAGAAATTATGGTGAATAACAATAAGGTTGGCGTAAGCTAGAAAGAGAAAAAGCTGGTTGCCAAAGAATATAAACCTCGTGTTCCATATTCTAACACGATGAAGAGAGACCATACGAACGAACAATTTGGTAAATTTCTTAAACTCTTAAAAAAATTACATATTAACTTACCGTTTGTTAAAGCTCTTTCGTAGATGCCCAATTATGTCAAATTTTTAAAGGAGCTATTGGCAAACAAACAAAAGTCAGATGATTCGTTGACTGTAGAACTCAATGCAGTTTGCTCAGCCATCTTACAAAATAAACTACCTAACAAATTAAAAGATTCAGAGTTTTACAATTCATTGTTTAATTGGTAGTTTAAATATTGATAATGCTTTGGTTGATTTATGGGCTAGTATTAACGTAATGCCCTATAAAATGTTTAAACAACTAGGTCTTGGGAAACCCAAATAAACTAGGATGAGTATTTAATTAGCAAATAGAACCATTAGATATCCTAAAGGTGTTATTAAGGATGTGCTTGTTAAAATCGATAAATTCATATTTCCCATTGACTTTATTGTGTTGGAGATGGATGAGGGTAGTGAGGTACCTTTAATTTTAGGACGACCTTTTTTAGCCACTGTCAGGACTATAATAGATGTTGGTACGGGTGAATTAGAACTTCTTGTAGGTGATGAAGCGATTACTCTCCAAGCTCGTGATTCTGTAAGAACATCTAGTGATTGAGATGATTTTAAATCTCCTTTTAATGTTAATGACCATGCGGCTCAACCTTCTTTGCAAGAAACCCCTCGAAAAAATGAAATAGAGTTATGTTTCAGTCAATGCGATAGAAATAGAACAACCTATGAAGAGCGAATGATTCAAATTGATGAACTAGATGAATGGCGGACACATGTCAAGGAGAAACTAAAAAGCACGATAAAGAGCCAAAGCGACGCCATGATGAACCAATTTAAGGTTGGGGACAAAGTACTACTAGACAAAACGGATCCACGAATTGCCCCGTCGGAGCTTGATGCAAACGAATCAAACCCATTCATGGTACTAAACATCTTCCCCTACAATAAAGTCGAGGTAACTCATTCTGAATTCGACATATTTAAGATAAATAATACTCGACTTAAACCTTATCTTGGTATTAATTTTGATAGCGAGAAAGAGGAGCCTTGGCTCTGCGAACCACCATAATCGTGCGCATAAGGTAAGTCGAGCTTAAACTCTAAATAATCGCTTCTCAGGAGGCAACCCGAGTGTCTAACATTCTGCCAATTCTTTAAACATTCTTTCATGATTATTTTCAAATTAATTAAATTAAATTAAAAAAAATTAACCCATACGGCCTGGACACACGAGCATGTCCCAGGCTATGTGAACAATGGGGCAATCGACAATGAGCTACACGACCTGGCGACCCGTGTGAGTCTTGGGACTTAATTTTTCAAAAATTCAAAGGTTACACGGCCTGGACACACGGGTGTGTCCCAAGCCGTGTGAGTCCTGGAGTTAATTTTTTCAATTTTATTTCAAGTCAGTGAGTTACACGAGAAAAAGCCACACGGTCGAGCTACACGGGCATGTGGGTGGCTGTGTGACCCACACGGCCTCACACACGGGGAGAAACGAAGGAAATCACACACGGCCTGGATGCACGGGCGTGCCCGAGGCCATATAAAGACTAGGCTTGATTTTTAAATCGCACACGGGCTGGGAAAGCCCTACACGGGCGCGTGACATCGTCGTGTGGCCCAACATGGGCCCTTACACGACCGTGTCACCCTTTTAAACCCCAAACCCTAATTTCATTTTCTATTCACTTTACCTTTTTCCTCTCCTTTTCAACCTAGGCGCCGCTCCACCTTTTATCATCGACTAACCCCCACGCCCTCTGATCACCGGCCACACGACCAGCCCCTCTTTCGTATCCCGCACCACCATGCAGCCTCCCTTCTCCCCCCGCGACCAGCCCTCACCCCATCCTCCCCTCTCCTCTTCCACATCGCACCACCACAAGCCCCCTCTTTTAGCCCGTCGACCGCCGCTTGAACCTCCGACCACCGTCTCATCGTCGGGCCTCCTTATTTCCCCTATTTTTAATTCTTTATTATTTTATCATTTTATTATTTTATTATTTTAATATTTTATTATTTTATTATTTTCTTTAATTTATTTATTTATTTATTTTCTTATTCTACTTATTTTTATTTATTTTATTTATTCCATTTAGTAATTTTATTATTATTGTTTGATTATATTTTTGCCTGCTACCTTAGCAGACCTCTCCGAACGGTTCACTCACTTCGAGCAGCACTGGTTTTAGAGGTTCGACAGTATTAACGCAACATTGCAGCAGATCTGTCAACACCTTCATATATCCTCTTCAACACCGGCGACTCACGATACTGATGCTTCTGCGATGAGGATCATTGATTTTATTTTTTTTCTTTTTAGTTTTATTTTTCTTTTTATTTTATGTTTATGTTTATTTTTATTTTTTTTAGTTGTTTAATTTTTATTTTCTTAGACTTCTTTCATTTATTATCTTTTAAACTATATTTTTATTTTTTATGGTTGTTTCTAATTGAGTTGTAACTCATTAATCTTCTTCACTATTTGTGTTTATTTTCTTATGATATTCTACTTTTCACCATCCTGGCGATTTCATTCAATATTCAAAGCAGTTTCAGTTTTCTCCCTCTCTTATGATATTCTGCTTATACTGTGATTATACTTGTTTGTACATTGAGGACAATGTACATCTTAAGTGTGGGGAAGTTATTCATATAATTATTAGAAAATCCCTGAATTAATATATGTATTTAAGTAGTCTTCTCATACTTCTATTAGAGTGAATTAATTTCGAGTTGGAATTTTTATTGATGTTTTTTGGATTAATTTGTAGATATTTTTGCATTGGTTGATTTAAACTTTAAGACATGAGAGAATCAGGCATGATAATTTATTTTTCAAAAATTTACAATCTTAGGTTGTTTCTCTAAATTGAAGTTTTATCTTGAATTTTGAGATTTGCAAGTTTGACATCAAAACCATAATTTTTGTGAGATTTTGAGCGTTTAGAGCATACATTTTTTTCATGTTCATTTTTTTATTGGTTATGAGTGTGTCAACTTGATTTTTTATTCTAGAATTTGCTTCGATTATGCACGTCAAGACCACATCTTTGATTTGATATACTGAGATGGTAAAGGCACTTAGATTTTAACCCACTTATCTTATAAAAGCCTACCTTTTTTAATTAACCCTTAGTGAATCCCCTTGAGCCTAACACATTGTTTCTTGATTTAACCATTAATGTTAACCCATAACTCATTTTTTGTTTGTTGAGACTTTTTCCCGTTTGATTAACTCCTTTTTTTTAGATTTGATCTGGTTAGTTGCTTAACTATGTTCTTCTGTTTGATTTGTTAAATTATTTTTGATAGTTCTAGATAAAAAATAAAAATATATAAATAAATTGAAAATTAATATTGATTATTATTTGGTTCTATGTTGGTTGATTTATGCACTTATTTTTAATTCAGCATTTGTTTATTTTGGTAATTTATCAATTCGATCTCGATTATAACCAACTTTTTTGGTCTTTCTCCACACCCTTAACCTAAACCCCGTTACAACCTCTTAAAGACATTTTGATTTGTGTATCATATCATTTTATAGTGGTGGAGATTTGATTTTCAAGCAAGCCTATGGTAATGACATTTCTTGTTCGACTATTGAATGCATATTATTGAGCCTTAAACACTTTGAGTGCTTGAGTGAATCTTTAGTGAGAATGTCAATTCTTCTTGATTTTGAATAAAAGGTAACTACTTAAATAAGGGGAGACACCTACGTTTTCGTGCTTACAAATGTTAGCTTAGATTGTTTGAAACTTTAGTGCTCTTTTAGTTGAATTGTCAATGCATGATTATTTGTAAATTATTTTGAGACATTATTGATGGGAATTACAAGTTGAGAAATATTAACTTAAATGTCAATTAAGGATTTTGCTTGAGGACAAGCAAACACTTAAGTGTGGGGATATTTGATAAGCTATAAATGTAACATATTTTAATCTCATTCTTAATGCTTTTTTGGATGATTAATTATGCAAATTAGTGACTCTAATGCTCTTAATCCTTTAAATTCATGTATCTATACTTAGAAGAGCATTTGGGAGTGAAATGAGCGAAAAATGAGCAAAAATCGGACAAATAGAGTTTTTTTCAGGAGCCACACGGCCTGGGCATTTCCACACGGGATGGATACACACCCATGTGTACCACACAAGCTGGACACACACCCATGTGCCAGCCTGTGTTGATTTCACATCCTGCTTCCCAAATACAGGAAAAAAACACAATTTTTAGACTTTCTGAGCATTCTAAAGTCTATAAATACCAATTAGAAGAAGACATAAAGGAGTCATCAGAGAAGATCGAAGAAGAAACTCGAAGAACACCATCGGGGCCAACTCAAAAATGAATCTCCATCAAGATCAAAGATCTCATTTTAATTTCTTTCAAAGTTTTTATGAGTTTATTTATGTCTTGTGGTTATTCTGACTTTGAGATGTTTATATTTACGATTATAAACTAATTCCCTAGATACCTAGGGAAGATGAAACCTATGACGAATTCTATTATTTAATTTCTTATTTACATGATAAATATTTAATTCTTGTTCTCAATTATGTGTGCTTATTTCTTGTTTTAATATTTCTGGGATATTAATTCATGTTTAATGCGCTTAATTCAGTGGAGGAAAAGTCCCTATTTAATAGTAGATCTAGCATAAATGAGTGGAGTTGCATGCAATCCTAGAAATAGGACGACATAAATCTACCGGATTAGAGTCAAATCTAATAGGAGAATCCATAGATCGAGTTAATGTGACAATAGGGGTTTTAATTGGAAAGAGATTTTAATTAATCAACCTAAAGTCAGTTGTTCTTACTCAAGAGATATTAACATAATTTAGGGATTTCTACGGATCAAGATATCGAGTGAATAAATCATTTAAATCAGATTAATAATAATAGAATGAGTCTAGGTGGATTCTTTCCTAGGTATTGTCTCTCTCATTGGTTATCTTTCGATTATTTTCCTAATTCGTTCTCTGTTGTGTTCTTAGTTAAATTAGTTTAGTAATTTTAGATTAAAACTCATCACTCCAAATTGTCGACTAAATAATAAGAAAACAGTAATTGCTAATACTTTTAGTCCTCGTGGATACGATATCTCTACTCACTGTAGCTATACTATTGTTCGAAAAGTACACTTGTCTTTGTCGTATTTATAGTTAGTTCTGTGACCATCAAATATATCACAAAATGCGATCGATCAAGGTGACCAGGAATCCGACCCGATCAAGGAAGGGACGGTATCTCCTGACTAGCTCACCACTCTACTAGCTCCCCACTCTGCTAGCTCGTCACTCTACTAGCTCACCTCCTCGCTAGCTCACTACCTCATGGGATCTTAGCAGGGGTAACTCTAAGGATTCATGTTAAGCCTAAGAGGGTAACTCTAAGAATACGTGTTGAGCCTAAGAGGGTATGCATGATATCTAGTTACTCCTAGTGTCACAGGCCAAAGTGCAAAGCCCGTGACCGTTGCACAAGATGCGCCCCATGGAGGTCTATCGATTAGATGGGGAACATTTAGCCCACGAGAGCTGGCCCGATTCAAAGAACTATTGGAGAAGCCTATCAGATTAAAGCCTGGTTGGCTCGATAATGAAGACATGGCAACTTAGGCTAATATGGTAACTAATCTTAGAAGATAGAGGGAATCATATCTTGTAAAGATTAGATTAGATTTGATATGGCATATCTTGTAAATCCCTAAAATAAAAGGATATGGTTAATCTCGTCCATCGATGTAAATGTATCTTGACCGTCAATTTTGGGGAGCTCAACTATAAATAGAGAGCGTCCCCCTCATTTGTACCCATTCCATTGTATTCTGAATTCTTAAGAGTAATAGAATTCTGAGAGCATTTACTCAAACACCTTGTGTGCATTCTTTTCTGTGGCTTTTTGTTTTTTTTTTTTTGGTTTAGCTTCTTTTGGCATAAATCGCTTCTGCTCTTCAATTGGTGCCTTGGAGGAGTTCTTAAAGAATCCTCACTTGAGTTAAGGCTGACTTAGGCGAGTTTGGACGAACGGATTGCCTAAGGCCGCACGGTTCGCGAGAGAAAATTCTAGCCCCGTGACACTAGCATGTCATATCAAAGAATCATGTCTAACAAATATGAAGAATAGCTTCCATGAAAATGAGGGCAAAAAACGCCTCAACAAAAACCATTACATTTCTTATATTATAATCCTGAATTTCATAAAGGTTTTGGATTTCATGAGGTGCCCTCAATAATCCAATTACTAACAAAGGGTACATGCCAAAATTCCATGAACCAATTTGACTGCTTTACAAAAAAATATATAATCCTAACTTAATTTTCAATAAAAAAAATTGAAACACATGAAAATAATCAATCAACTTGCAAGGCGAATCTCCAAATATGCCCCTTTTTTAATAAAAAAAAAAAAGAAGGAAAAATTGTACTAAAGCATGTATTAGCTAAGGATTTGTAATGAGATTTGATGGTACGTATGGTTTGCTTTGAGATTCTTATCTTATACTTTGCTTCTTTCCTTACAAAATCCAGAAACCTGTTGGATATTTCTCAGCTGTAATAAAGAAGTTTTAGAAAACAAATTAAGGACGTACTAAGGGCACTGGGAAAACTTAATGAGTGTACTTAAGAAAAAAAATTAAAAAGCAAAGGACTTGCTTTAAATATCTTCGTTCTGACTTCTTTGTTTAATTAGATTTGTTTCATGTAATCACTTTAAATAGTAGCATTCAATCAACTCAGATACTTGCACCTTCTTCATCTCAAATTGCAACCTTTATTTTGTATATAAAAAAAAACCTCTACCTCCATTTGTCTTATCATATGATTCCTGGCTAGTTTTCCCAATGATTATTAATATAGAAAAAGAAATTAAATTCAATTTTAATTTGACAATATGGGATAACAATAAAATCTGTGAAGGAGAAAAAAAAAGAAGCAATCAATGGAGACGTGAGAATCATAAAATGTCACATACAAGCACTAGCTATAGCTAATCACATTGAAATGGATGCAACGCATGCACCTTGTTTCTTTATCTCACATTGAGACCAAAAATAATCATTAAACATATATATATAGTACAAGAAAGAAAAGACATGAAAAGGACTTCCATCACAATCCAAGTCAGAGCTACAGCTGTTGTGGCATGTTTAATGTGCAAAGCCCCTTCATATATTTGTTTCTTTGAAGCATAGAGTGATTCACTTACATTTAAAATAATATATATACACACAGCTCTTGCATGGTAGTTTCTAGTGTATTTGGGGACATATATACTTCATAAAAGACTGACTATAATTATGACAGACACAATCATATTAAATAATCACCCTAAATCAGGGTAACTTTAGTGTGAGTAGGTGAAAGAAGAGCAGTGTGAAAAAGAGTTCAACTAATGATGTGTGGCTTATTAAAGGGGAAAAAAAGAAAGATAAAGAAAAAGTGGGTTGTTTCCTTGAAAAAAAAACAAAGGGAAACCTGTTATGCTACAGAGCTGAATCATTCTTTACCAAGCCTTGCATTAACAATGAAAATGGCATGTAATGCAGGAAACCATAAACAAAAAGGGCCACGTTGCAAAGTTATTCTCTCAAACTACAATTTCATCATCAATCATCAATCTAAGCCTTTTAACGAATTGCTTTGAATAATTTATCCACAAACCCAACTGCATAGAATACATGAATATAACAATGTCAGAATATGCTGAAGCCTCTTCGTCCATCTACACAAAACCATACATCTATGTTTAAAATAACAAAGAAATAAAGGTGACATGAAACGAGCAAACTTATCAAGCATAAACCAGGCAACTTTGGCCATATGGTACATAAACTACAAACTGAGAAAATTTCCAAAATCTACGTAGTATGGTTTCTCAAATCTCTGCTTGATAAGAATAAGGATTGTATCAGCCAATAGACAGACAAATGTGTTGAATGCGATTAAACCTTATCTCACCTGGAGTCTTCATTTCCCTTGTAGTACTCATGTCCAACACATTCAGACATGAGTAAGAGGTGACGATCCTCTACAAATATGAAAATACTTGATAAAGAGTTGAGTATACATGTGTTGGACACATTTGTATATGCCACTCACTCCCCAGTCCGGGTAACATAGGTTAAACCAATAGCAGCCTCAATCAATATTTGTATACATATTTTATATATCAGATAACTACAAATCGAACCTTTATGAAACAAGCTAAAGCTTCTTGGATTGGCTCACGCTGGTACATGCCACAGAGTACAAAGCTTGAAAATGCTAAAGTTGTCATATAAAAGATCTGCATAAGCACACAAAAAAAATAAGTCCAGCTGCATCCATTTGAACACAATAACCAAATGTCCAAATCAATTGTAAACTAAATATAGTGAATAAAAAACCCACATACAAACAGACAAAGGGCAAAGCTAAACTGAAACTCACTCCAGCAATGCTTTCAAGAACTGCTCCATTGTCTGAATTTGCATACTCCACGACGATTTTCAGTAAAAGAATCACGAATGGACTGGAGCATGGAACATACAGCAGGAACGCTGCCCAAATCTTCATTATGTTCCTATAAAGATAATACATATAGCTTGAGTATTTTGCTAGACATGAATTTGAGTTTGTTTTTGTTTGTGTGCATGTCTGTGACAGGGAGAGAGGTAATACCACTTCAGAAAGACGCTCATCGAAACCCATAGAATTTGTGTTGCTGGGCATGAAAATTTTTCTATAAGCTGTTCTCAAACTCTTAATCTAGAACCTTGCACAAAAAGGAAAAAAAAAAGTATAGCACTTTAAACAGGTGAGCAAATTAAATGGAACTACAAAAAAGGGTAGAAATTTCATATCCATATGCATCAAGGGTATGGAATATAAATGATGAACAATCTAAAACAGATATAGAAAAATGACTACCAATAGCATTAATAAAATTGTGCTAAAATATAATTCCAAAAGGCTGCCACTGACACCCCCGAAGCAATAAAAGGTCAAAAGATACTAGCACTTACGATGTTTAAAAACTTAAACATGTTGATTTTAACAGCAAAGGAAGCAAGTATAAAGTAGAAACTAGCATCTTCTAATCTTGATAGATTGTAGCATTACTCCAAATTTAATGAGTTCCCTCTTAATATCATTCATCAATTTATGGATAAGTTATCTTACAATTTCTGTCATTTCTAAATGTTTTCCTTGGAGTGTCAACTCCATAAGATACACTTTGGAGAAAGGCATACCATAATATTGCCTTCTGGCCTACAGCAGTCGGTCTTGTGGCAAATATCAAACATCTTCATAGGACGGTGAAAGCATACACAACTCAAGAAATGAAGGCAGGAATACAAACCGAAGTAAATGCAACTTAGAATAGTTTCAGGCTGCACAAAATGCAGGTAGCTAAAAACCTCAAGCAAAATCCAGATGACAATGATATGAGATTTTAATTGGTGGAAGACTACATCAACAAATAAAGGAACCTTTTCAACTAACGTCTTATCTATCTTACACTAATAGTATGATAGAACTAAACTATAAGCCATCATAATAAAAGTTGAATTTTTCCAACAACCTCTGTGACTTGGAATCCACAACGCCGAAGACCCTCAAAATTCAAACCACGAAGCTCAGCTCTATCTCCAGAAACCATCATGTACTTTGGGACATCTTGCGAAACCTTCATGCATAGAAATGAATAGCAAACATGGTTCAATTCTTTTTGTAAATGCAAAAAGAAAATGCTTAAAAGTCTTCGGCACTATGATTGAACTGTCCTACAGGTGGACTACGCTACTAGTGGGCTTAATTAGCATCTTTTTGCAGTGTAGGTCATGTATGCAATCATACCACTGATCCACCACCGATGAAAGAAAATGAGCCAATATAACAAAATTGATGAACAACAGTAGCTCCTCCAGTGTGCACATAGTCCTACATTGTAGCACTTGAATCAAGTTCTAAGCAGAGACTGTTGTCTACAAGAGAAAAATGCAGAATGACTCCAACAAACATTAAGAAGACTTACCTCCACGATGACATGTCCTGCCAGGAGAGTGGTATTAGCAAATATATTATTGTTACCAATTTTGCAGTCATGTGCAATATGACAAGACCCCATGATGAGATTGTTATCACCAATAACCTGATAAGACAGCTAGTTAAGAAAGGGAAGAAAAGGACTAGAGAATATACACATGTTTCTTACTATGATATAAGTAAACAAATACGTGGTTATTTTATATTCTTATTTACCGTTCTATCACGTGACTTTGAAGATCGGTGGATTGAAGTAAATTCTCTGATCTCATTGTTGTCCCCAACATCAAGAAAACATTCATCCCCTAACTAATACCACAGAAATACAAGGACAAGATCATATTTTTTTTGCTAAAGTTTAACATTTGAAGCATAGTGCATCAATGTTGTCGATATGTACATGCGAGATACATCTAGTCATTAGCAGCATGCAATTGATTATGCACCAAAAGCATAATAAGATAAGTTACCTTGTACTTCATGTCTTGGCATTTAATACCAACCACGGCATGATGCCCGATGATGTTATTGCATCCTATTACAGTATGCCCAGGAAGTTCATCACCAACCACCGCACCACTGCCTGATAAAGTTTAGTACTTAAATAAATTACAACATAAAATATATATATTTCTAACAGAACCTTACAAAGAAGATGAAAAAGCAGCCAAATAAAACTCACGTCATCAAAACGCAGTGGCTCCCCAATTCTGTATTCCCAAAAATATGGCTGGAAGGATGCATTTGACACCCATTTCCTAGTTTTGCCGAAGGACCAATTGTACATAAAGGACCTACTGAAACACCCTGTGCCATTAATTTCGAAATTTTAGTGAACCTATAGACTATAGCTAAATGAAAAGGCAATTAGAGAAGTATATCTCTTTATTACACCAATAAATTAAGCTGCTTTGAAGTAAAAAAAAAAAAGCTTTGAAAGTTTTACCCTTATTTATTCTTCTGGGTTGATTTAATCTTGGTATCAAAAGACAATTCAACAAGAACCATTGGTAAAGGAGCAAATTGATTGACAGGGAAAAGCCAACAAAGAACTTAGGTTTTACAGTCAAAACAAATCACAGATTTCTGATACATGAACACCAGTGCCTCTTAAGAGAAAAGAAAGCGGCAGCTATTAAACAAAGAAGAGAGAGTAGAAAACAAAGCACCTGGCCAATCACAGCATTGGGATGAACAATTGCAGTGGGGTGTATAAAGCTCGTCCCCTCCTTTTTCTCTTCGAAAACATCTGTTTCACAATCACATACAGAGAAGAAGCCCACTCAACAAGTTGTTCAATCTTCATATTATGATATATTAAAGAGAGAGGAAGGGTTTACAGTGGAGAGTTGTAGAGAGGCGCTGCAAAGATAGTGAAGTGAGAGAAGAACTTAAAGGCCTTCGAAACTTGAGCAGCGAATTCATAGATTTTCGCTCTCAGTCTTTGGCAATAGCTGATATTTTTCCGACCTGTTTTATTTTTTGAACTTTTAACAGAGTTGAAAGTTAGAATGTTTTCGCTTCGGCCGCTATGTTGTTGCCTGCTTTGTGAAAGAGGTTTGACCTGTCTTGTCCTCTTCATCCCAGATTTTACTCGTTTGTAGCGTACTATTTTACTCACATTAAATCTAGACTGTTCGTTTGTCCGACTGGACGCTTGATGTATGGAAGGAGATCCACATTTGACCTCAAAGAACTCGGTTATTGAGGCCCAGTAATTCTCGGACTACGGCCTACACGAGGCCCAGTAATTGATAAGATTCAATTCATTAAATTCTACCAAAAATGTGATTTTCTTATGTTCTGTATTTATTTATTTATGATATAAAATGGTGAATTTGCATCAATGATCTTTGAAATTGGCCGAAGATTAGGAATTAGTTAGGTGTCGGTACGAAGAATGACATTGAACCGTTTGGATTTAGAATCAGTACGGATCGTTTGAACTGACAATTGAACTGAGTTTTATTATTTTTTAATACTTTTTATTGTTTTAAAATTTTTATAATTTTTTTATCGAACTAATTGGACTGATCAAACCAACAAACCAATGGTCTGACCGATTCAACTATTGCTCTGGTTTTAGAAATATTAGTTTGCATTTGAGATTATGTGTCAAATAATATACTTCATGAAATATTAAAGGTGTGGTAAGATGTGTTGAGTCCATATATTTTATGAAAGAAATTTATTTGTAAAATGATTTTCATAATTTTATGGTGAATTTTCATTTGGAAAAATAAATATCAGAATTTTTAAATTTTCATTGGAAGGAAGTATTTTTTATTATTTAAATTCTCTTTTCAAATTTTAAGGTGGAATTTGTGCTTTGTTGATAGAGAGTTTCAATAAGGGAGGAGATAAGGAGAAAGTAGTTATGACAGGAGGGTCGGTTCACCTGTGACATGTCACAAACTGTGGGTCAAAGCTTGTGACCAATACGCATAAAACGCCCCATAGAGTTCAATTTATTAAACGGGGTTCATTTGACCCACATGAATTGACTTGATTCGTGGAACTCGTGGAGAAACCCATCTACTTGAAGCCTTGATAGCCTAGTGAAACACTCCAGTAAAACTAGAGTTATCAGGGTAAATAGTGTAAATCCTAAATGATAAGATTGTATAGAGCTTAAATCCCTTACGACTCTTAACTGTAGATGGGAAGTAATCTTAGCCGTTAATGTAAATCGATCTGTACTGTTAAATTTGGAGGAGTTCAACTATCAATAGAGGTTTCCCCCTTCATTTGTAATCATTTTATTCTTTCTGAGTTAAATAATATTAAGAGCGTTTACTCAACCACTTGGTGTGCATTTTTTTTTTGTAACTATTCTGCTCTTTTAAGTTTATTTTGTCTTTGAGATTGCTTCCGCTATATTTTCAGTGCCTTAGAGGAATTCTGCGAGAATCCTCACTTTGCGAGAGTTAGTTGACTTAGGTGCATTTGAAGTGAAGAAATCACTTAAGGGCATGCGGATTGTGAAACGAAAGGTCTAGCCCTGTGACAGTTAGTATCAAAGCTAAGGTTGCGAAGGCATTGTTCAAGACGTCAAAAGAAGTTGTTGATCAGAATGAGTCAATGGAGACCCGTGGAAGGGTCAGGAAAATAAGTCGATCGAGGGATATGTTGTCGACTTTAAATGGTAGAGTGGCCAAACTTGAAGGCTCTAACGGTGATGTGAAGGAGACCCTCGAGGAAGTTGATGAGTGTAACACAGAGCTGGAAACGAGGCATCATCAGCTCAAAGACCAAGTAGCAAGGGCCTTCAGTGACAATATGGATGCAAGGGATCCTAAATAAAATTTTGGGTGAGGTAACTAAGAAGAATGATACTCTCGAGGCTATGGTGTCAACCTTGAAGGAACAGCTTAAGGAGCTCAAAAGGGAGCTCAATATCTACAAATTTTCTTTTGGTAATAGGGTGTTGGCTGCGACATCTATGCCTAAGATAGATATCCCATTGCTGAAAGAGTTCAGTGGGATGAGGTCCAAAAAGGATGTAAAGAACTTCTTGTGGGGGATGGGGCAATACTTTCGTGCTAAAGGAATCATGAATGATGCTACTAAGGTAAATATTTATGCCATGTATTTTATTGATGTTGCTTGGTTATGGTGGTGTCGCAGGTCCATAGATGAAAGACGAGGTGGTACTGCTATTGGGACTCGACACGAGTTCCATAGAGAATTCAAGGCACAATTTTACCTAGAGTATGCCAAGGATGAGACTCGAGCTAAGTTGCGTCGGCTTATGCAACAACTCACAGTAAAGGAGTATGTACGGGAGTTTAGCGAACTCATGCTCTAGATTTTCGATTTAGGTGAGAATGAGACATCTCATTTAAGGATGAGTTAAAGTCGTGGACGTGTAACGCTTAGGTTTGTGCAAGTGTACACAGTCGTTATCAAGTAATAAAGTAAGTAATAGAGTTATTATCTCCACAAGGACTATGTATGTTAATAAAGTAATTATAAAATTAAAGTTAACAATTTGGTGATAAAAATAATTTGAGTGATGATGATTAAGTTAAATTGAATTATCTAAATGCAAGATGATCTCCAATACAATTTAATCTAAATGTAAAGTATGAGATGAGATGTATGAAATGAGTTTAGCAGCAAAAACACAAAATTCAACAATCAATAACGTGAATATGCTACGATAATTACACTATTCAACTTAGTTTATTTTTCTCATGCTTAACAGTGTTCGAAAAATATTCCATGACAACTCGATCTTTCATAAGTTTGGAAACCAAATTAAGTCCTTTCAGAATCTTTTACTTAATAAAATATGCATTTTACTGACCATATTAAACTAAAGGTTTCCTAAAATTCATGTGAAGTAATAAGGACGGATCAGGTTTGAAACAATTTAATCACATAAATCTAAAAACTATGCAAGATAATAGAGCTTGTCAAAGTTATTATGAGCCTTCAATTTAGTCGGATCAGGATCTAAATTAAGCATGCACTTTTCAATTATTGTGTCCATTAGCCGTCATCTAGACAAGATCGCTTAGTTAATTCAAATGCATCCAATCACGTATGAATGAAATACATACTTGAATTTAATTGAAAACATGATCGACTGAGGCACAAACACTATAAACATGATTTAACAAACTTCATTGAATAAGTACAATCATCCTAGCTCAACAGATTTAAGCTACCATTGTTGATGACAAGATCATGAAACACATTGCAAACATATTTAAATCAAAATAGCAAAGTAAAGAAAGAATAAACTCTGTTCAAATCGGTAGTCTTGAGAACTCTGAATGAAGATGTTTTCCTTCGATCCTCATGTTACTCCTTTGCTAATGGATCCTTAAGTGGCCAGCCAAGAGACAACCTTATCACAGCTTTTTTTGGCTAAAGTGATATGCGTGGAAAGAAGGAAGAAAATGAGAGAATGAAAAAAATGAATGGATGAGTAATGAATGAACGAATGATGGATGATTTTTAGGATTAAGGGATGAATGAAAAGGTGAGAGGAGTGTGGTATTTATACTTGAGGTTAGTGGCTGAATTTACTAAAAATGGCGTCAAAGATCCCTTGGTTCTCTACCATTAATGGTCCGCCATAACAAGTGGAACTGAGGGTGAGTTGGTTGATGGATTTAAGCATGGAATCATGTTAAATTTAGCCATAGAGTGGACGGTTTCTTGAGCAATCTTCATGTTCTAATTTTTAATGATTTTCAAAGTGTAGGGACCTCCAAATAATTTTCCCAAATTTGATATTTAGGCAGCCACAAACTTGTGCAGAATTTGGGCTTGACTCCCTCTTGTTGGACGGTTTAATAACCCAATAAATAACCTGACATATCCACCATGTATCATCACTTAAACTGGATCAAATTAATATCCTTATGACCCAATTTTGCATGGTTTTGTCATCCAAGTAGGGTGGATTTGTTCATGTCCATGTAAGAATTGTACTGAGCTCCATATTATATCACTTCATGGTCCCACTGCATTATTAAAACATAACACATTAATAAATAACATAAAAATAATTTAATTTATGCACAAAATTCATATAATAAAACACAAATTTGCATATTTCATAAATTCATGTTCAAGATTGAGATTTAAGCAAAATTCACTAAATTCATTAACAAATGCTCGGGATTAGTGTTATTTTTAAGTAAAATATGGTAAAAACGACTAGAAAAACCCTATACAATTTAGAGTTTACACACTTCCAAACTTAATCCATTGCTCGTCTCGAGTATGTTTCATGTAGAGCACAACTTTTGCTAAGGCAATTTTGCAATAAGATTAAGCAGCATCAATCTTTGTACATAACCATGCACCAACAAAATGATGTTCACGAACTCTTTTCATTGATAAGTCACTTATATGCAAACATTATTTCAAAATTTTATTCTATATGCGGGAAAATTCTAATATAAGTTATAGAGTACATGCTTTTCAAGATCATACATAACATTCACCATTCGATCAAAGTTTCCTTATCAATCAAACAAAGCAATCACAAGGTCTAATTAATTGTCCTCATATGTTGAACTTAGCACTTCCTCTCCACTAATGTAGTTGGCATAATTATCCAAATCAATAGATCTTTTATAAGTTGTAATGGGGGCTAAGCTTAAAGTAAGGATAAAGAGAAATGAATTTTAGGTTCAATAATCTTAACCCTATATTTGCCTTAGATCAATTCGAGGTACATCCTTCCTGCTAATGAGTTTTTACCCCCCCAAACTTAATTTTGAAACATATGCCCAATATTTCTCAATACTTTACGTATTTATTTTTCTCTTTTTGCTTAACATTTGAATAGAGCTTTTTTTTTTGAAACATATGAAGAACATGTACATCTTTTTTTGTAATTTTCCTTGATATTTGCTCACTAACACAAGTATAGTTAAGATAGGTTCAAAAATAAGATAAAATTTAAAAATATGGTAGTATGGATTATAATGTAGGTAAATAACAATAAAATAGTCTTTAAGGCAAAAATTAAGGTTTCAAGGGTCAAATTTATATAGGCTAGGCTTGAAAAGCTTAAACGATCCAAATAAAATGTGTCTAAATCATGTTTAGATTCTTATGCCTCCTAGGATTTTGCCTCAAGAAAGTTACTAAGTCGATTCTAAAAACTTAATCCTTCATGCATGTTTATTTTAAAAGAAGTTCAATTCTCGTGGTAAAAGGCTACATAATACCTAAAAATACACAACCAATCCATAACTCAAGATAACATAAAAAAACTCAGATAAAATCAGAAACCATGTTTGCATTTAGACTAACTTATGAACAAAAATTATTTCTGAATATTCATTTATTTTAGCATACTTATATTGAAAAGATTGAAACATACTTGGAAATTTAAAAATTTATGCAAATATTGCCTTACCCCCTTTAAAAAGAAGCAATTTCCTCGTTACAAAAACAAAGCAATGAATAAAAATTGAACACCAGGTAAGATAGCAAGAAAGAGGTGAGTCACGAATACTACTTAAATACCAAATCTTTCTCAACAATCCAATCCTAGACATTTTCATTCACATTACCACATCAATTCATTTTTTCTCTAATGAAGAGACATTGACCTTATTTTATTCATGCTTGCAATATCTTATTTATTATACGAAAGCAACATACTAACTAACGAATAGAAATAAACGCCTAAAAATAAATACTAAGGATAAGAAATTTCCCCATTTTTATTTGTTTCATCCTTCATGTCTTTTTCCTTTTCCCTTCTTTGTCGCACTCAGTCCCACAGTCTTCTCTTGCCATGTCTTGAAGATATGATCTGGGAACTCAGGAACAAAAGTGTTAAAGATATTTTTAAGAGTATTTTGTATGGAATCATATCTAACTTTTGCATATCTCCAGTAAACTTGTTGTTGGTTATGCATGAATTTCTATATATCCATCTTAGTTGAAAATTTTGAATTCTTTATAGTGTTTGAGGAAGTAGGAATAGTCAACTCAAGATTAAAATTTGGCTCCAATGGTTCAGCAACATTTGGCTCCACCCTCAATTCAGGGTTGTTTGGTTCCTCTTCAGTTTCTATTTCTTCTATCTCATCTACTGAGTCATCTTCCGATTTAGATTTGGTTGATGACCCTTATGATTCTAGTTCATTTGGCTCATTTGGTTCAACTTGGTTTAATAATCCAACATTCTCCACTAACCTCTCAAGGTCATGCCTTGTTATACAACCTTGAACATAACGGTCCTTTAGGTTTGCTTTCGATCTTACTTGGGCTCTCAAGCAAAGCGAAGTAATAAATGATGGAATGTAGGCACTTCTTTCCTTTTTCCTAGCACAGTCTTGTATCTCCTTAAGAATAATTCTCCCAACATTGATAGACATTTTTGTCATAATTACATACAACAAAAACATTTGTTCCATCGAGATGGTGGAACTATGTGAGATAGGCATAAAGCTATATCAAATAAATAAAATCATACCTTAGCCACTAGATTTAAATATTCTCTTCGGCAAGAATGACTATCATACTTTCTTATAATCCATTGGGATCCCAGATTTGTAACCACATTAAGAACTTGTTGAAGAAAATCTCAATTGATATTCGTCATCATGGCAGAGTACTCATATTCTTCAACATCAGGTAACTTAAACAAATCATTAATGGATTTAAAGGGGGTACCTTCTTTTTATGAACAATAACTTCATTAGCATCTGGCGTGGTCAAGTTGGCATATAACTCTCGCACTAAATTTTCATCAGGCATTGAACGTGCATCACAGAATTGCTCCCAATTTAAAGCATTAATTGTCTTTCGAATTGAAAATGGCATAACCATCTTGTCATTGCTCTCTAAATTGAAACTTTTTTTCTAGCATCATGGGTTGATTCTTGAAGATTGAATCAAAATTTTCCCTTGCTTCCTTATCTTGAATCATAATTAGATTTTCGGAAAAAGTCTTGGAAGATCTAGTTCTTTTGTGAGACATGATATTTTTCTCGAAAAATAGGTAGAATTTTGGCAAAAGGAAGGGGAAAGAAATCGTCAATGTGTGTGGTAGAGGTTTACGACGGTGATGGATTTGAAATAGTAGCGAGCTTGCAGTAGCGACGGGCTTACAGCGGCGATAAGACTGCTCCGGCAACGATATTGCTACGGCGATAAGAAAGACTTGCAACAAGGAAAGAAAATTAGGGAAAATTTTCGAGATTTGATGCTAACGACAAAGAGGAATGGAATGGGTGGCTAGGGTTTACTTGAATGGTTATGAAAAATATGATGGTATGAAGGGGTTTATATAGTGATGGATTAGGGAAAATTTGTAGAAAAATTTTAGCTACAAGCAATTACTTGGGCGGCAAGGTAAGAAGGGAAGGGAAAAGCGATGGTAAAATTAGGGTTTTGGGACCCTATGGACCTAGTGGGTAGATTTCTCCTCTTCACTATTCTAAGCCTCAAGCCCAAACTACAATTATTTGCTAAACTGAAAAAAATAAAACTATACTAGAAAAATAAATTAATTAGTACTTAGGCCAAATTGATCCCCTTATTAAATATAAAAATTAAAATTAAAATTGCAAAATTAAAATTTTAAACTTTTAGATTACTTAGAAAATTTCTTCTTCAAAAATTACATCAAATTAATATCCTAGGAAAGGTTGGAGGGGTAAAAAATGGTCCCGCTTAAGTTTCAATCTCCTTAAAAAAACTTAATTTAATGTATTAATTCAAGAAAATAATTTCTAAGTATGTCATTTATTAAAAATAAACACATAAAAATTAAGGGTCTATTAAATTGAATAAGGTTTCAACTTGCTCAACTTCACATTCCCAATAATGTTTGAGACGTTGACCATTAACTTTAAACATACCTCCCTTATTGTTGTACAATTCTACCGCTCCATATAGGTAAACTTTATAGATGGTATAAGGTTCTTTCTATTGGTATTTGATCTTCCTTGGAAATAACCTTAGCCTCAAATTAAACAATAATACTTTCTGTCCTTCTCTAAATTCACGAGGTTGTATACGGTTTTTATGCCATCTCTTAGTATTTTTTTTATACATCTTGGCATTCTCGTATGAAAATAACCTCAACTCCTCTAACTCATCAAGCTGTAACATTCTTATCTCACCGGCTTGTTTAGATCCAAATTTAATTGCTTTAAAGCCCAGTGAGCTTTATTCTCCAACTCAAGTGACAGATGACACTCCTTCCCATTGACTAACCGATAAGGATTCATTCCTAACGGTGTTTTAAAAGCAGTTCGATAGGCCCATAAAGTATCATCGAGCCTTCGAGACCAATTTTTTCTATTAGGTTACACTACCTTTTTAAGGATTCCTTTGATCTCACGGTTCACCCATTCAACTTGCCCATTTGACTGTGGATGATAGGTAATGGAAATCTTGTGTTTCACATTGTACTTGTCAAGCAACCACTTAAGCCATTTGTTTACGAAATGAGATCTTTCATTGCTAATTTTAGCTCTAGGAGTCCTAAACCATGTGAACACATACTTTTGTAGGAATCGAATGACTACCTTAGCATCATTCGTTGGGTATGTCTTGGTTTCAACCCACTGGGATACGTAATCAACAACTACCAAGATATACTTGTTACCATAAGAAGAATAAAACGGGCATATAAAAAAATGCCCAACACTTCAAATAATTCTACCTCTAAAATGTTTGTTAAGGGCATTTCATTCCTCCTTGATATGTTTTTGGTCCTCTGACATCTATCACAACTTTTCACATATGCATACGCATCCTTAAAAACTATAGGCCAAAAGAATCATACTTGTAAGATCTTCGCTGCAGTGCGAAAACCTCCAAAGTGTCCCCCACTCGAAGATGAATGGAAGTAGTAAAGAATCTCATCATTTCACTTTCGGCTACACACTTCCTAATTATGTTATCTGCACATTATTTAAACAAAAACGGATCCTCCCAAAATAGTACCGACTACTGTGAAGGAATTTCTTCCTTTGGTGGTATGTCATTTCTTGAGGAATTATTCCACATGCTAAATAACTCGCATAATCAGCAAACCAAGGTATTTCATGAATTCGGTTTACCTCAAAAATATGCTCATCTGGAAAAGTCTCATTAATTGGAACAAGTGAATGAGTTACCTCATTTTGTTCCAATCTCGACAGATGATCGGCTACTTGATTTTCAACACATTTTCTATCCTAGATCTCAAAGTCAAATTCTTGGAGTAAAAGTATCTATCAAATCAACATCGGCTTATCATCTTTCTTCATGAGTAAGTATTTAATGGCCGCGTGATCAATAAATACTGTGACTTTCATACCTATGAGATAAGAACGAAACTTGTCAAAAGCAAAAACTTTAGCAAAGAGCTCTTTTTCAGTTACAGTGTAGTTAAGCGAGGGTCATGTCAAAGTTCTGCTTGCATAGTAAGGTGAAATACTTTATTCCTTCTTTGACCCATCACAGCTCCAATAGCAAAATCATTTGCTTCACACATTAACTCAAAAGTGAGTTCCAATCAGGTGTAACAATTATTGGGGCTGAGATTAACTGATTTTTCTACTCTTTAAAAGGTTTTAAACATGTATTGTTAAAATCAAAATTGTATTTTTCTCTAATAGCATAGACAAAGGTTTAGAAATTTTTGAAATATCTTTTATAAACCTTCGGTAAAAATCGGCATGGCCTAAGAAACTTCAAACTCCTTTCACACTAACTGATGGTGGTAATTTCTCAATTACATCCACTTTCGCATTATCAACTTCGATCCCATTTTTGGAAATTTTGTATCCTAAAAAAATTCCATCATTAACCATAAAATAGCATTTCTCCTAGTTAAGAACAAGATTTGTTTCATTGCATCTCTTTAGTACCGTAGCCAAATTACTTAAACAAGCATCATAAGTATTACCAAAAATATAAAAAAAAATCATTCATGAAAACCTCAACAAAATTTTTAACCATATCAGTAAATATTGCCATCATGCATCGCTGAAATGTGGCGGGTGCATTACATAAACTGAAAGGCATTCACCTAAATGCAAACGTACCGTAAGGGTAAGTAACAGTAGTTTTATGTTGGTCTTTCGGGGCTACAACTATTTGGTTGTATCCCGAATATCCATCTAAGAAACTATAATATTCGTTACCTGCCAGTCAATCTAACATTTGATCCATAAAAGGCAACAAAAAATGATCCTTCCGAGTGGCTTTGTTCAATTTTATGTAATCAATACAAATTCTCCAACCCATGATAGTTCTCGTCGAGATTAACTCATTACGTTCATTCTCAACAATTGTAATTTCGCCTTTCTTGGGTACGCACTATACCGGACTTACCCATGAACTATCTGAGATGGGGTAGATAATTCTCACATCTAACCATTTGATCACTTTCTTTTGAATTATCTCTTTCATGATAGGATTGAGTCTCCTTTGCCCATCGATTCTACCTCTTTCGCCATCCTCTAAGATAATCTTGTGCATACAAAAGGAATGGCTTATACCTCGAATGTCAGCAATGGTTTAGCAAATCGCCTTTTTAAACTTCTTTAAAACTTCGATTAGCTACTCTCTTAGTGTTCTGTTAATTCTGCTGAAACAATCACAAACAAAGTAGACAGTTACCTAGATAAATGTGTTTCAAAATGGGAAGGAAGTACCTTAAATTCGAGTTTGGGCGGTTCCTCGATTGACAACTTTGGTTATGTAAATTCCTAGACTTCCAATTCTAGCGGTTTAAACCGTGCTGGTTGAGCATATCTCTTCAGATTGTCTTCCATCGAACCCATGTTTTCATTACCTTCTTCATCCTCCAATGGCTCAAACCCTAAATTATTCTCAATTGGGTCTTTAAAATTATTCTCCCATTCCATAGAAACTAAAGTTTCAAGCTCCTCCATCACTGAACATTATTCTGTCAGATCGGGAAATTTCTTTGCTTTCAAAACATTAAATTTTACCTGATTGTCTTGAACTCTCATGGTGAGTTCGCCTTTTTGCATGTCTATCAATGTTTTTCCCTTGGCTAGGAAAGGTCTCCCTAGGATGATCGACACTTCCTTATTTGCTTCAAAATCTAATATAATGAAATCAGCAAGAAAAATAAATTTATTGAATTTTACTAAAAAATCATAGATCTTTCCTTCGGGGTATGCTAAAGATCAATCTATTAGTTGAAGTGTCACGGTAGTAGGTCACACATATTCTATTCCTAATAGCTTGAAAATAGATTTGGGCATCAAGTTGATGCTTGCTCCTAAGTCACACAAAGCTTTACCATGGCAAGATTCTCCAATATTAAAGGGTATGGTAAAACATCCAAGGTCCTTCAGTTTCAGAGGTAGCTTGTTCTATAAGAACGCACTACACTCCTTCATTAAAGTGACAATATCATACTCATTGAATCTTTTCTTCTTTGAAAGAATGTCCTTCATAAACTTCACATAATTGGGCATTTGCTCTAAAGCCTCCACCAATGGGATGTTGATGTGCAGTTACTCTAGAACATCCAAAAAATTAATGAATTGCAGCTCCTATTTCTACTTATTTGGTTGGAACTTTTGAGGATACAAAGATGTTGAAACTTTGGGTTGAACTGGACAACTTTTTTGAGGAGATAAATCTGCATCCAAAAAAGATGTTGCTTTTTATAATTTATTGAGTTAAATTTTACCTCATCAAACTTTGTAAGTTCTAGCTCTACCGATGTAAGAATTTAAACTATTGATTGACTTTCCTTCCTCTCAACAGGTTCATCTTCAGTCACAACTATCTTGGGCTCCAAAGTCTTACCACTTCGTAACGCAACTACCTTGTAGTGTTCCTCACCTAAATTCCTTGGATTTTCTGTATCACTCGGCAAGTTTCCTTGCGGTTGATTACGAAGATTCGTAGCTCACTGACCAATTTGGTTCTCCAAATTTTTCAATGTTACTGCTTGGCTTTGGATTAAGGCCTTATTCTTCGCCGTGTACACCTTCAACAAGTTCTTCAAACTATTTGATGATTCACCTTGTAGAGGTTTTGGAGCTTGTTGATTAAACCCTTGGGCTTGACTTGGTCTATACTGAATGTAGTTGTTCAACCCTCCTCCTTGGTTACTCCAAGAAAAGTTCGGATGATTACATCATGAAAGATTGTAAAAGTTGGACTGTGATCCTTGTCCACTTCTATTTTAGTGTTGATTCCCCACGAAGTAATTCCTTAAATCTTTCAAACGCCTCATACAAGGATTCGTCATCCAATTCTGAAAAAATGGTTATCTCATTTCACAACTTAGCATTTTTTCTTGGTGGAAACTACTTAACCAAAAATCTTTCTTCTAATTCTTGCAATGTAGATATTGAACTTGGCGGATATAAATTAAGCCGTACTCGTTCTTAATCTCGCAATGAGTATGGAAACTGTTTCAACCTCAATGCATCTTAAAAGAATTGCTAACCTCAATGAATAATCAAAGGTGAAAGTGTTGATCTTCCGTGGGCATACCACTGAATTGGCCCACCATTTGGAGCATTTGAAACATCATAGGTTTCAATTCAAATTGGGGGGCCTCAATTTTTGGCCTCCTGATTTCAAGATTAAATTCAATGAAAAAGGGCACAGCGTACTGTCTTATGGCATGATCCCTATCATCAGCAGTAAAGATTGGATTGTGCACATGATTGGCTCCATTCCATTGTCCATCATTTTAATTTCCAAGGTCCATCTTGACGTGTGTTTGATCTGATCGTTCACGTCTTCTCTATCTAAATGTTCGCTCGATTTCAAGGTCTACGACTAATACATCGATAATTTGATCTATGCTCATCAACTTCTTAAAATAAATCACAAAAATGATAAAGAATAAAGAATTAATTAGTAAGGTTAGAAGTTAGATAAAAATGAAATAAAAACCAAATTGAAAAGAATAATTTTACGAAAATGATTAAGGCAACAGTCTCCAACAATGACGCTGAAAACTTGTAACACTTAGGTTTGTGCAAGTGTACAGAGTCGTTACCAAGTAATAAATTAAGTAAAAGAATTATCGTCTCTACAGGGACTGTGTATGTTAATCAAGTAATTGTAAAATTAAAGTTAACAATTTGGTGATAAAAATATTTTGAGTGATGATGATTAAGCTAAATTGAATTATCTAAATGCAAGATGATCCCTAATGCAATTTAATCTAAATCAAAGTATGAAACGTGATGTATGAAATGAGTTTAGTAGCAAAAACACAAAATCCAACAATAAATAATGGGAATATGCTAGGATAATTACACTATTCAACTTAGTTTATTTTTCTCATGCTTAACATGTTCGGAAAACATTCCAAAGAAACTCGATCCTTCATGAGTTTGGAAACCAAATTAAGTCCTTTCGGAACCTTTTACTTAGTGAAATATGCATTTTACTAACCATATTAAAATAAAGGCTTCTTAGAATTCATGTGACATAACAGAGACGGATCAGGTTTGAAACAATTTAATCACATAAATCAAATACTATGCAAGATAGTAGAGCTCGTTAAAGTTATTATGAACCTTTAATTTAGTTGGATCAAGATCTAAACTAAGCATGCACTTTTCAATTATTGTATCCATTAGTCGTTGTCTAGTCAGGATCTCTTAGCTAATTCAAATGCATCTAATCATGTATGAATGAAATACATACTAGAATTTAATTCAAAACATGATCGACTGAGGACCAAACACTATAAACATGATTTAACAAACTTCATTGAATAAATGCAATTATCCTAGCTCAACATATTTAAGCTAATATTGTTGATGACAATATCATAAACCACATTGCAAACATATTTAAGTCAAAATAACAAAGTAAAGGAAGAATAAACTCTGTTCAAATCGATAGTCTCGCAATCCGAATAAAGAAGTCTTCCTCCAATCCTCATGCTGCTCTATTGCTAATGGATCCTCGGGTGGCCGGCTAAGAGACGACCTTATCACAGTTTTGCTGGCTAAAGTGCTATGCGTTGAAAGAAGGAAGAAAATGAGAGAATGAAAAAAAAACAGATGAGTAATGAATGAAGGATGATGGATGATCTTTTGAACTAAGGGATGAATGAAAAAGTGAGAGGAGTGTGGTATTTATACTTGAGGTTGGTGGTTGGATTTACTAAAAATGGCGTCAAAGATCCCTTAGTTCTCTCCCATTAATGGCAGGCCAAAACAAGTGGAAATGAGGGTGAGTTGATTGTTTGATTTAAGTTGGAATCATGCTAAATTTAGTCATGGAGTGGATGGTTTCTTCAGCAATCTTCATGTGTTGATTTTTAATGATTTCCAAAGTATAGAGACCTCTAAATAATTGTCCCAAAGCTGATTTTTGGGCAGCCACAAACTTGTTCCGAATTTCGGCTTGACTCCCTCTTGTTGGACGATTTCATGACCCAATAAGTAACCAGATATGTCCACCATGTATCATCACTTAAACTAGGTCAAATTAACATCCGTATGACGCAATTTTGCATGGTTTTGCCATCCAAGTAGGATGGATTTGTTCATTTCCATTTAAGAATTGTACTAAGTTTCATATTCTATCACCTCTTGGTCCCACTGCATTATTAAAACATAGCACATTAATAAATAACATAAAAATAATTTAATTTATACACAAAATTCATATAATCAAGCGCAGATTTACATATTTCATAAATTCATGTCCATGATTGAGATTTAGGAAAAATTCACTAAATCCATTAACAAATGCTTGGGATTAGTGTTATTTTTAAGTAAAAAGGTGGTAAAAACAACTAGAAAAATCCTATACAATTTAGACTTTATAGGGCGAAGCAAGATTTGCACCGCCGAGAGGTCAAAGAACTTTCCAAAGATATGACCGTAGCGAAGTCCTTATTTGAGCTTGTTCTAAAGAGAAACAAGTTCGAGCTTTTTTAATATAGAGAAAGAGGCAATGGTGGGAGAGATGAAGTGTAACACCCTTTACCAGGTCTAGTTGTCGAACCTTAGTAATAGAATGCTACAGAAAAATAAAAATCAATTTCATGCAATTTATTATTCAAAATCTCAATTAAATATCAAAAAATTGCATATAATTAAGTATAACAAGGATTACAACCAAATTTGGTTTTATATCGAGCTTTCAAAAGCTTAAACCAACCTGGTATCAAACAGGGATGAATTTGAAACAAAGACAAAAAGATACGAAAATTCTATAAATAGGGGTCACACGATTGTGTTCCCTGACCGTTTGGAAGGCTAAGGCCGTGTAGGATGGGACACACAACCATGTGGGATGGGATACACGACTGTATGGGTAAGCCGTGTAACAATTTGATGTCGTGTGGGGCTGGAGACACACGGTCATGCGACCAACCGTGTAACTCACTGAGGTTCTGTGGGTCAAAACTTCAACCATTGAAAATATGTCACACGATCATGTAACAGACTGTGGCTATGTGCACCAAATATCATCCAAAACCTATAGACCACACAGTTGTATGTTAGGCCATGTATACCTGAAGAAACCTTTCAATACAAGTTTTCTACCCCTACATCTTGTATGCCACAAGACAACATTGCACCATACTTCAACCAATTCAAAATCATATAAAAAACATCACTTATAACAACCATCCTAAGTGCCTAACCAATATGTCGCAATTGGAACCTCAATCAACAATTCAAACTCAACCAAAAATATCACTTTCAAACCATACCAATATGCCTTCAAAGGCACCTCAACATGTTAAACCTAGCATACATCATTTAACCCTTTAAGTCATATTGAATAACTCAACTTCAACCACAAAAACATGCACCAAAACTTACCATTCATAACAAGTTCAACACAAGCATACCATCCATAACTTTCATAACCATGTATCAACCAAACACATCACTTAGCATATTATCTTCTCACCAATTAGACCATTAAGTATATATGTCGAACTACTTCGACAAGATAATATTAACATGACCATTTCCAACACATACATATACATTTATATACTTGATCCCCAGAATGCCAACAAGGAACCAAAATAAAATATTCTATAACCAAATTTAGGTACCTGCCATGACCAAAATTAAAAAATCATCAACACTTGAGTCTGGGATTGTCGCTAGATGCTAAAGTTGACGATCAAGTCAAAAGGTACCTAACCTGTGCACGTAAAATAAAATCGTATGCTAAGTATAACTCAATGGTCTTTCTATATCCGAACTTTAAAACATAATATAAATCATGTAATGCATGAATCAACAAATGAAAGTTCAAATGCAAATTAATATGACTATCTACATGTCAAAATATATAACTTGATTATACAGTCAAACTCTACATTTTCGAACTTATAATCCAATATCCATTATTTAACCATATTTCAATTTAAAATAATTAGTTTCTCAATTCCGCAACATAATTTCATCAACCAATCATCCATTCGCATATGTGACAGCATAACTCATCACAATTTGAATTCAATTGCATAATTATGACAACATATCATATTTTTAAAATTATTCAATGTAGTCCTCATCACAAACAAAATATTCAAATCAATTCAATTTAGCTCATTCTATCAACTCCAACTTACCTTATGTTATTACCATGTAACGCAGTTCGTAAATACAACAATTGAAAAGATTCATGTTATAGAAATACAAACCGTAAACTCCTAGCTATTCACCGACAACTTTATCCTTTCCCTTCCTTTTTGAGGAATCCGGGTTGACGTTAGCTATGGATTAACATGAACAAATAACACTATCAACATACAGCCAATTTTAGAATCAATAATCAATTTATACAAATTTTGCGTCTTATTCAATTTAGTCCCTAAAATTATGACTAACATAACTTTCACTCTAGAATTCATATTTTCAAATGTTTTCACAATAGTCCAACTAGGACTCCCTATTTCTCATTTCTACCACAAATTTTGAAATTTGTGGATTTTAGTCCCTATTGTGCAAACCTATAAATTAACTTCACAATTTTGTCTTTTTTTCACTCCTAAGCTTAAATTCTATCAAATTAGTACCTAAAACTTCAAAGATTCATCAATGGTAACTTTATAAATCTTTAAGAGTTCTGAAAAATAATACACGAGTCAGCTATCTTAAGCTCCCAAGATTCCAAAAACATAAAAATTACAAGAAAATGACAAAATTGCACTAACCAAATTAAACTTCACAATTCAAAACCCCTAAATGAATGTTCATCTTCTTCTCCTTCAATTTTCGATGGTGAAAAGGGTGAAAACAACAATGTTTTCTCTTTATCCCCACGTGCAAGTTTTATTCTATGCCTTTTATTTTATTTTATGATCTAATTAATTAAAATTTATAACATAAATCATCATTAAATCATCCACCATCCATCGTAATTCCAATGTGGTGTAACTACCATATGAGTCTTTATTCTAAGTTTTTAATTAAAAAACTCTATAGTAATTAAACTTTTACTAGTTTACAATTTAATCATTGTACCTTAATTAATAACTAATTTGATAAAATTACTTACCCACACTACAATTCACTTCTAAAATAACTCTATAAATATTAAATAAAATTATTTACGGTCTCAATTTAAAGAAACGAGGTCCCAAAATTACATTTTTCAACACCATTGAATTTCAAGTCGTTACATCAAAAAGGGTCGGTTGAGAATAGCAACAACAATAGTGGCAAAGAAAAACCAACGAATGGGAAGTTGAAGCCCAACAGCAAACCAAAGAGGCCAGTGAGGAGCTTCCTTTGCGAAAGTACACATATTGTGAGGGATTGTCTGAAATAATCTGTGTTATCTACTATAGAAGGGGATGTTGAGTCAAATAGACCATCAATGAGGCTTTGTTCGATTGTGCGGTCTATTGAACTCGTGGAAAAATGTTAAAAATTTAAGGTGAACTTTCATTTGGAAAAATAAATATTATAATTTTTAAAATTTCATTTGAAAGAAGTATTTTTTTTATTTCAATTCTCTTTTAAAATTTTAAGGTGGAATTTGTGCTTTGTTGATGGAGAGTTTCAATAAGGGAGGAGATGCGAAGAAAGTAGTGAAGATAGGAGGTCAGTTCACCTGTGACATGTCACGGGCTGTGGATCAAAGCCCGTGACTAATGCATACAAAAAGCCCTATAGAGGTCAACCTATTAAATAGGGTTCATTTTACCCACATGAACAAGCTTAATTCGTGGAACCCATGGAGAAGCCCATCTACTTAGAGCCTTGGTGGCCCAGTGAAACACTCTAGTAAAACTAAACTTACCAGGGTAAATAGTGTAAATCATAAAGGGATAAGATTGTATAAAATTTAAATCCCTTAGGACTCTTAATTGTATATGGGTACTAATCTTAGTCCTTGATGTAAATCGATCCATACCGTTGAATTTGGGAGAGCTCAACTATAAATAGAGGTCTCCCATTTCATTTGTAATCAATTCATTCTTCCTGAGTTAAAGAATATTGAGAACATTTACCCAAACACATGGTGTGCATTATTTTTTTGTGGCTATTTTTCTCTTTTAAGATTCTTTTGTCTCTGAGATTACTCTCGCTATATTTTGGATGCCTTAGAGGAATTCTACAAGAATTCTCACTTTGCAATAGTTAGGCTGACTTAGGCATATTTGAAGTGAAGGAATCGCCTAAGGCCATGCGAATTGCGAGAAGAAATGTGGAATCTGTGTTTTGTTGATAGAGAGTTTCAACAAGGGAGGAGATAAGGAAAAAGTAGTGAAGACAAGAGAGTCAGTTCACCTGTGACACGTCAAGAGCAGAATTAAGAGGTTGAGGAGTGGAAGAGAAGGCTATGAATAAACTTAAGTTTTCTTGACGAAAAAAAGGGGGAGATCCTTTGTCTCTTGAGCTTTGACTTATATAAAAGGTTATCCCCCTCTCTCATTGTGCCATGTAGCCAAAAGTATAGAGGGTAGTCATGTTCGTGTGGTCAACCAAGTGGCAGGGTCGTTACAGGTTAGCTGCCACCATATGTGGTATTGAGTGTTTCTGCTTTGACATTCACCTTATTGAGGCTATAGGAGGTTTCTATGCCTCATTGGTCCCTCAATGGTCTCCACGAAGGATTCATAGTAGATCCCCTCCATAAAAGGTCTGTAGTGGATTGTTTCCAAGGTAGCTAAAGTAGGATTCATGAAGGGTCAATCACGGATGGTCTTGGCCAAAGGGTAATTATAAGGTATACTCAGCGGAGCCGAAAGGTCACTTTCATGGGTCGTTTGTAGTAGAGGGTCATTAACGAGTCAGTCCTTATTCTACCATGTATCCTTGCCAAACTGGGATATAACATGCTTAATTTACTAAAAGGATAACATTTATTATATTTTTCTTTACTTTTTTTTCAATTTAGATAACAAAATTCATTTTAAAATATATACCCTTTATTTATTGTGCACTTAGATATCTATTCATACAAATCTAATGACACACGTTATTTTTAATATTACCGTTACATATGTTTCACTCAACCGAGGTCTCATCGTGTAGTTAAAGCTTTGCAAATGGTAAGCATCATTAAACATGACAATTTATCCAAGTCATGGCCACGTAAGATCCAACTACCTTGACAAGACCACTACCACTGATCATCAATATATCTTTCCACTCTAGCACATCAAGTAATGTACTGCACCTAACATGTAACCTATGTTGAATAACAAGCCCACCAACCTAAGAGGGACAAGTGTCCAACAAAGGTCCCTCCTATATATTCTCTCATACCTCATAACAAAATGAGACATGAATCCATCAGCCACACATATCTCTCTCGACCTCACTTTTTAAAAGTTCCCAATCACCTCACATCTCCTTCCCTTAGTCACTTATGACTCTTAGTCTATCGGGTGAACTGCCTCTAATCCCTAAACAAAATTCTTGTATCGGCTCATAGATGAACATGAATTACTCTAACTCAAAGAAATAGAGATGAACAAGAGAAAAATCCACGAACTCGAAAATAATTGCAAGGAACTTAAGACCAACCACAATATTTTCCCTAACAACCTTTTACTTGACAACTACAACCCTAACCTCAATTGAGTTGTCACTATAATCTATTTAATCCTTATGACCTACACTACCCATAGTATGCAACTTATTCCCAACACCCACCACTAGGATACTACACTTACTACTCACCATCTCCTTAACCTACCTTTATTCCACCCTAGTAGTAGTAGTCTCACAAGGGCTTGGTAGTTGTCCTTTCTAAAGGGATCAATCTATTATTTTAAATGTGTCTTATTAAACCCTTTTATGACTCCATCTAAAAATTTCTAAGAAAATACATCCACTTTGTTTAGAAACAAAAAATTATCTTCTTCTTTTTAAGCTAGAAATCATGAACCACTATGTGAACCATCGCTTGAATCACCATTGATTGATTTAGCCGAACTTTCAAGGGCCCAATACAAAGTCAAAGGACATGAGTTTGCATGATATATTAAAATATGAGGTAAAAGACAAGTCAAAATCATGTCAAATCGGACCAGCTGTTGTCAACCCAAGCCTGAGATATTGTGAGGAAAAAGTCCAATATGACACTAAAGAATCGAGAATGTGAATAGAAGGATAGAAGGCTCAAGCAATCTATTTTACCAAGAGCAAGGCAGTTATTAACTAAGGAGAGAGGCACTAACGGGACCAAAAAGGTTGTGGAACTCACCACCAATGTTGAAATGTTTGATGCTGGTGCATTTTAGTGCATATCTTCGGTGAGGAAAATCTCGAACACATGAATGAAACATGAACAACAACATAAATAGAAAAAAATAAATAGGACAAGGCTCCAAGGTGTGTATCAAGCCACTATCTTTAAGGTTCTATTCGCCCCCACCTATACTTGGTGTACAAATGAGTTTCAAGCAAATGAACCTTGAGGATACAATGAAACCTGATGAATATTTACATTTTACACTGACGAAAAAAGTCCACTAAGAACTGAGCAATGTTTAACAAGAAAATCAATTTCTATAAAGAATCTCTACAGTAACTTTTTATAGAACAATCTAATAATATTAAAAAATAGAGGAAAGATAGAAAGAATTTTTAGAACTTGTTGGTATATTCCCAAATGAAATCTCATTCCTATTTATAGGAATTTTCATGTCTCTTAATAGATACATCTTTCAATATATGTCTTTTCTGAATAATAATATCTTTAAAAGAGACATATTTGTTCATCTAATATCTCTTGATTAAACATAACTATTCAAATAATATTGTTTGAATAGTCATAATTCTTTGCCAATAACCAAAAAGATATAAGTTTTGATTAATTATAAACTTTCATTTATAATTATTGGAACACTATAAATATTGTTGAACGTGTTCCAACAATCTCCCCCCATTTTCAAAATATTTTAGATTTTGATATTCTTGGAAATCAATTTGCATAAATAAAGGTGTCTTACGATTGAACCTTCACTCTGTGAAAACATGTTAAAGTTAATCGAAATTGTATGGTAGACTAAGCTTTGAACCAACTATTCCATTTGATTAACCTAACACATATCACACAATGATTTTAACATCGGTCAATGCATAGTATCTAGGGACACTATTATGGCCATGTGTCTATGTCCTCTTTTCATGAATGCTATCAAAGCCAAGCCCTTGAGCTCCTAGAAGCGACCATACTTCCACACAAATAAGTAGATCCCATCAAGAGTGTTCCTATAATTATAACACTCCAACATATTTATGTTAGGAGTCTATTAATAGTATATTACTTGCCCTTCCCTTATCATTATAGGTACCTAACACTTTACTCTTAGGATGGATTTATTTATATGTTAGAAGTCACATACTAATTATGTATTTTGTCTCACTGAACTTAAAACTTCATGTTATACCAAGCGTTGAGTCGATTTTCCATCATGGGTGCCTCTAATTAATGGGCTTGAGTCACATCTTTTTTGAGGTCTTGTTGACTACATCTCTAGCAAGACTTTTTGTCAAAGGATTTGTCAAATTTTCACTTGACCTCACATAATTAATAGTGATCACTACATCAAAGATTAATTGTCGGACATAGCTATTTTATAATACAATGTGCCTAGACTTACCATTATATACTTGGCTATATGCCTTTACTAGAGTAGCTTCACTATTACAACGGATAGAAATATGTGAAATTGGTTTAGCCATAGAGGTACTGTTGGGAAATGTGTCCATATTATAGTAAACATGTAATTATTTTCTATTTATTTGAACGATGAATAAATAAATAAATAAAGTTAATTTCACATTTCACTATTATGTCTTTTGTATTTTTATCTTTTATATTTTGCATGCATGGCAAAACTGTGACAAGCAAATATTATCTCATTGATTGTCTAAAGTTCAAACTGAAGACAAGTGGCATTGTAAAGAACGTTTACAATGCGAGAAAGACAACTTACTTTAGTAGATAATCTAAATGAGTCTGTAATCTCGTAAAAGAATCAAAGTGGGCATTTGATTCAAATACTAAGAATGATTATTATGTCGTCTATAATTCCAATTGGGGAGATGGCTAGTCTTGGCTATCGGAGTAGTTGACTCCATAAGTAGAGATATAGACGTATTCATTGGTAGAATGATACATTAGACTGGACCTAAGATGAATTAATTCTGAATCTGTTTGTGAATTAATTCACTTATGAAGTTCATGGTGTGATTTACCTAAATCCTAAGTTAGTCACTGACCATGCGTATGCAACTCATGTGCTTTGATATAAGTGGAGCCTTACGCTCTAAGATGATCGAGCTCTTAACTGGTATGTTGGGTACATGACTCGTGTATGGCATGGCTTTACTAGCAATAGTGGAATTAATAGCTCAATTAAAGAGTTATCTCATTGGCATTGTGTGGATTGATAAATATGGAACGTGACCACAGGTTGCTCGTTCTCAAATGAGCAATTTATCACAGTCATTTGGTGATAGTGATCATATTAATCATTAAGAAGACACAATGGTGACAATGAAATAAAATAGGATTGTATTGAGTGAACGGATTTAACTCAAAGGAATCAATGATTTAATATTAGGGTAACACACAAATGACGAGGTCATTGGACAAAGCAGTTGGATAAATTGCTTTCGTAAAGAGTATACAATAAGGATTTTTCAATCATGGTACTTCTTGTAAACTGACTCCATGATTAAGTAATTGTGAATCAGAATGATACTTCTGGACATAATTGCAATCACTGGAGCCTAATTATATATGTTCAATTGGTCCTTCTGCTAGCTTAACAAAAGCTCGATCAAACTTTGGGAATAATTTAATTAAGTCGATATATTCGATGTGCAATTAAATTAAGTGGTCATGAGAATTGTTTAGCTAAAGAATTTTATTAAAAATTTTCTTGAAAAATTAATTTGGAAAATCTAAGCGATTTTTGGAAACATTAATTTTGATAAAGTAAAATTAAATTAATCAAATCAATTAAAATTAATATGATATTTTTGGAAGTTGATTTTCAAGTCAAACAATTGGCCCAATAGGTAATTGAACTTGAAAATTGGACCCGAGATCGTAAATTGGGCCCGAAATCCCCAAACCAAGACCAAGACCCAAAAACTGGTCAAATCGAGCCCAATATATGAAACTGGGCAGACGGTCTAACCGGTGGCTAGACCGGATCGGTCGAGTCATCATTGACCTCAACCGAACCGCGGGCTGTAAGGGTGTCGCACCTGCATCATCGGACATTGTGGTGTCGGTGGCTGCAATGGCGGCATTCCGGTGGCCAAGGGTAGTTGGTCGTCGGTGGTTAAGCAGTGAAAGAGTTACACTCCTACTGGGACTCTACCAAAAAATTTGATTTCAGATTAATTATTCTAAAAAATATTATTTTAATGGTTTAATATTAAATTTAATTTAATATTTATCTTAACAATATTTTATTAATTTAATATTAAAGTAATTGTCTTAATATTAAATTAAATTTAATGTTTATCTTATAGATAAACATTCTATTATTTTAATAAGATTTAATATTAAATTTAATCTAATATTTATCTTGATAAATTTTATATTAATTTAATATTAAAGTGATTAAGTTTAATCATAATTGAACTCTCTAAACTCTCTTTATATAAAGAGAGCATTGGGTCATTATTTACACACACTTGAGTTTAAGAAAAAGTTGAAGAGAGAAAATTCTCTGAAGAGATTATTCTAGAAAATTTCTAAATATATTTTTCTAATTTATAACTTGACCCAAAAGTTTAAATAAATTAAAAAATTACCATTCTGGTAATTTTTGAGAAAAATTTTCTGATTCAAAGCGAGTCCACACTCGGCAGACGTGAGCTTGAGGATAACGGTGAAGACTCCTGGATCGAAGCTTTTATCCTAAACGAATCGATAAGGTATAATTTTGATTAAGTGTTTATTACTTTAGATATCACAACCAATATCTTGTTTTGGAAAAAAATTTTAAAACTCTGATTTTTCCCTAAATTTATTTTCCGCTACATTTTCCAAACCTGTTTTTCCAACAGGTACATCATAAAGCATATTTATTAACCATTTTGCTTCTTTAGATGTAGCAGCTAATGCAATAAATTCAACTACCATGATGGAATCAATAATACATGTTTGTTTCTTAGAACCTCAAGAAATGGCTCCTCCACCAAGAATGAAGATTCATCCACTAGTAGAAACATGATCTTCCAAACTTGTAATCCAACTAGCATTCGAATACCCTTCTGAAACTGAAGGATATCCATTATAGCACAACCCACAGTTAATGGTTTTTTTAAATACTTAAGTACTCTATTCAAAGCTTGCCAATGCAAACTACTTGGATTACTTTTGTACCTACTCAATTTCCCAAGAGTATATGCAATATCTAGTTTTGTATAAATCATTATATACGTAAGACAACCAATTAGACTTGCATATTTCAATTGATTAATTTTTCTACCAGCATTAGATACTAATTTTATTTAAATATCTATGGGTGTAGATGTTGGTATACAATTGAAAAGATCAAATTTTTTAATCACATTTTCAATATGATGTGATTGTGATAAAGCTATAGTGCTTTCCTCTCAGGTTTTTTTAATCTCAAGAATAACATTTGCTACATCTATATCCTTCATACAAATTTATTTTTTTACAAGAATTTCTTTGTGTTTTCTATTTGTTCCAAATCTATGCCAAATATGAGCATGTCATCTACATATAAGCAAATTATGACACCTTTTCCATTTTTAGATTTGTTATATATGCACTTATCGGATCCATTTATTTTATAGCAATTAGTTAGAACAACCTTATCAAACTTTTAGTTTCATTGCTTTGGTGTTTGTTTAAGTTTATATAGAGATTTAACAAGTTTACATACCTTATGCTCCTGTCTTGGAACAACAAGTCCTTCCGATTGTTCCATATACGCTTTCTCTTCCAATTCATCATTTAAAAATGCAGTTTTAGCATCCATTTGGTGAACAACCAAATTATATATTGAGGTAAGTGATATTAAGAGGCTAATCATAGAAATTCTTGCTAATGGAGCATAAGTATCAAAGTAATTAATATCTTGTTTTTGTGTGAAACCTTTGGCTACCAACCTTGCTTTAAATTTATCAATGGTTCCATCGACCTGCATTTTCTTTTTGAAGATCCATTTACAACCTATTAGTTTGGAACCCAATGGAAGATCAATTAACATCCAATTTTGATTTCCCATTATTGAATCCATCTCATTATTTATTGCCTCTTTCCAAAAAGTAAAGTCTTGAGGTTTCATCGTTTCTTCAAATGTAATAGGATCAGATTTCGTATTATAACAATAAGGTATTTTATTGCCTATACTTTCACATTTTCCTTCTACAAGGAACATAATGAAATCTGGTCTAAAATCTTAAACCTTTTTAATCATTTTACTTCTTAATTCTTGACAAAATTCATCATTATTATCAATTTGTTCCAATGGAATCTCATTCTCGTTTGAAGAATGAATTAATTGTTGTGGCTATAATTGTCTTGAAATAAAATTAAATATATTTTCATCAAAAATAGCATCTCTTGATTCAATAACAGTATTAATTGCAATTGAATCATTTATTTCGATTACCATGAACCTATATGCCTTGCTATTATGTGAATATCCTATAAATATGAATTCAATTTGTCGAAACCATTGTTGGAAAAACAAAAATTATTTGTCGACTTAAAAACGAAAATTGGAGTCGCCACCGATCTCTTTCTGAGGTGTGATCGGATCACCTTGAAAACGATTCTGGTCTATGAGTTTCAGAAAAATGAGTTCAGGAGTCGATTATGTGCGAGGAAAGGTTAGCACCCTCGTAACGCCCAAAATTGGTACCGAATTGATCGCTTAATGTCTTAGTGTTGAAAATTTGGAAAGATTTTAAAACATGATCCTTTGAAAAGAAAACTTGAATAAACTAAATGGGATGATAAGACACTCTTATTTCAAAGAAATAAAATGTCACGCTTAGTGAGTTAGGGTGCAACATTTTTAATCTTCAAAATTAAGTTTATCTTTTGAATTTTTAAAACTCATGCATTTTGAAAAGGATATTTGGTTATTTGGGTCAAACAAAAAAATCAGAACCCAGTAAGTTAGGGTTCGATCTCTTGAAATTCCTAAACACCGAATATTGCCTCTATTTTTTAAAATCCTTAATTCGAGATAGCAAAATGTCATATCCAGTGAGTTAGGGTTCAACAATTTGAGTCCTCAAGAATAAGCTTTATTTGAAATTTGTACAATTTTATTGAAAAAAGATACCCGACCACCTAAATTCAACGAAGAAAATTGAAGAACGGAGTAGAACAAACAACACTTCATCTTTTGAAAGCAATAAATATACATAGCAATATTTAGAATAATCATCAATAAAAGTAACAAAATATTTCTTTCCACCTATAGTAGGAATATTATACATGTCACATAAATCACTATGTATCAAACCAAGCAACTTTGTTTTCCTTTTAACCTTAGGGAAAGGGTTTCTAGTAATTTTAGTCAACATACATGTATTGCATTTTTCAATATTATTATTAAAAACATGAATTAAATCTAACTTATGCATGTCATTAAATTTTCTATAATTCAAATGACCTAATCTATAATGTTGTAAACAATAAGATACAACTATATAAGAAGAAATAGTATTTTTATTCTTGTTAATAATATTGACTTTAAACATGCCCTAATACATATACCTTTCCCCTACCAAAATTTCTCCCTTACATAGAATAAACTTATCTGTCTTAAAAATAAGTTTGAAACCAAACTTATTTAACAGGCTTCTAAACACTAAATTACTCCTAACTTCTAGTACATAATATACATCATTCAAGGTTAAGACCTTTACAGAAGTGAATGGTAGTTCAACAGACTCATTGCCTTTTATTGCTGCGGTGGAAGAATTTCCCATGTACAAGATATTGTCATATTCACATTGTGTGAACTTTGTGAACATGCTTTTGTCTTTGTGCACATGTTTGGTTACTCCAGTATCAATCCACCATGCATTATCATCTTGTGCCATATTAATTTCAGAAATCATGACAACAAACTTTTTGTTATTATCAACCTTAGAAAATTATTTCTTCTTTAAAAATTAACATTTATTCTTGAAACATCCCGACTTACCATAATGATTGCCTGAGCCCTTTTGTTTCTTTTTTAATTTAGGTGCTTTATCAGTTTGTTTGAACTTTCTCTTGGATGGTTTAGTAGTTTGTACATCCTCTATAACATGCACTTTGGCATTTTCAGAATCTAGGTGCTCATCTTGCTTTCGATATTCTTCTTCAATACGAAGATGGTTTACCAAAGCCTCAAGAGATTTTCTTTTTGTTATGTTTTAGAATTCTTTTAAAGCCTTCAACCTTAAAATTGTTAGTACAAATCTTCGGTGAGAAAAATCTTGAACACACAAATGGAACACGAACAACAACTCGAACAGGAAACGAAGAAATAGGACAATGCTCCAAAGCGTGTATCAAGCCACTATCTTTAAGTTTCTATTCGCCCTCACCTATACTTGGTGTGCAAATGAGTTTTAAGCAAATGAATCTCGAGGATACAATAAGTCCGATGACTATTTGCATTTTGCACTGACAAAAAAAATCCACTAAGCACTGAGCAATGTATAATAAGAAAACCAATTTCTATAAAGAATTTTTGCTGTAACTCTTTATAGAACAATCTAGTAATATTAGAAAATGGAGGAAAAATAGAAAGAATTTTTAGAACTTGTTGGTATATTTTCAAATGAAATCTCATTCCTATTTATAGGAATTTCATGTCTCTTCTAGAGACATATTTCAATAGGTGTCTTTTCTGAATAATAATATCTTTAAAAGAGATATAATTATTTATCTAATATCTCTTGATTAAATATAACTATTCAAATAATATTGTTTGAATAGTCATAATTCTTTATCAATAACCAAAAAGATATTTTTTTATTAATTACACTATTTCATTTATAGTTATTGGAACATTATAAATATTATTAAAAATGTTCTAACAATGCAACCATTCCCATGACAATATGTGATATGTTATTATGAAGATCAGATATAGTTTTAGTGAATCTACTCAGGGATGAAGTCAAGAAATTTTTCTTGATGGCAGAATTAAGTTGTATATTCTTATAAGAGCTAAAATGTAATTCCACAATTTTAATAGTTTATATCTTTATAACTTTTAAAAGATTGAATCAAAATTTTATCATTTTGAGAGAGGCCAAATTATAATTTTACCTTTTACTAAATTAAAGGGTCAAAGTGAAAATTTTTATTTTTAGGGGTCGAGTCTCCTACCCGCCCCTATCTTCACCTCTAGATCTACTGCGTAATACCAAGTAGGAGATTCACGTAGTGATCAAGTTACACACTTCTAATTTATTTTTGTTATTTAGTTAAAGTAAAATATTATTAAAAAAAATTTTGGACCGTGGCTAGTAAACATAATTACCCTTGGATTTTAGTTGATGATTTTAATGATTTTCTTTCTTAAGAAGATAAAGAGAAGGGGACTTCTGGTGTTTCCTACTTAGAGATTTCAATGAATGTCTAAACGTTTGTAAAATGATAAGTAGTACACATGGTCAAACTTAAGTGACCCCGTAAACCTCGTTCAAGAAAGATCATATTACGTTTTATCAATCCACAATGATGACTAATTTCATACAAAGATGCATATGTCGCTCATCTTCCTAGCACTAAGATCCTATCATTGCCCCTACTTTTAACCCTTTCACCCTCAAGACCAAGGCCTACAACAGGCCCTTTTGCTTTCAGAAAAATGTGGTTGCAACATCCCGACTTCCCAACCAATCCTCAATCACTTTTAGTCAAACCCTAATATGTTTAGGAGGAAGATGCTTTTGGATTGCCACCACCATTGAAGCTTTCATGGCTCACTTCAAGGATTGGAACCAGGAAAATGCTTTTGGAAATATATTTAGGGGGAAGAAGCAAGTTCTTTCTTGACTTAGTGGCATTGAAAGGGCAATAGAAAACATCCTAAATATGTTTCTATTCAAACTCGAAAATGGCAGTACCTGAAATTTTTAAAAGTGCAAAGTGGCACATGGTCTGGACTGCAAAAAGTAGGGTTGTGAATAAATAGAGTGTTTGTTGAACAATTTATAAACAGTTCAATTTTTGTTCATTTATCAAGCTAAATAAATAAATATGAACAAAATTTGAATGCTCGTTTAATAAACGAACCAAACATGAGAAAAGCTTATTCGGTTCATTTATATTTGTTTAAAACTTGCTTGTTGTTTGATTGTTATATAATTAATAATATTATGATTGCTTGTGCTGCTTATTTTATTTATTCATAATACAATTATTGATATTTATATTTGATTATTTTATATTTAAAATATAAGATAAATAGTATTTAGTCTTTATTTGTTTATTATTCGTGAATATATTCAATTATATGTTCATAAACAAGTTTGTTTAACTTAAATAAACGAACATGAACTCACATAATTTTAAATAAACAAATACAAACACAATTTTAAAATTATTAATAAACATGAACGAACTTAAAAATAAACAAACACATAAATAAAGATCAGTTTATTCAAATTTAATTCATTTAAACACTAAAAAAATATATCATGAGTTATCTTATTTAAACTTTGCAGCTGATATGTTTTTTTTCCACAAAAACTGATGAGTAGAGTCAAAGGGAAGGGGTGCATCGCAAAATTGGAATTAGACCTGCTGAAGAGCTTGGTAAATACTTGGGATCTTCTCTCTCCCTTATATTTCTTTATTAATATTTTTTTTTCCTTTTTGTTCTTTTGTTTTTGTTAGTTCTATAAATAAACAACATTGCATTGTGTAGATACTAATTCTTGTCTCTGTCAGCAATCAGAGGAAAATATATGAGTATGCATACAATAAAGGGTCGTCACATAGCAAGTATCACATAAAATATAATATTTTTGTCGATAATACATTGATGGAACATGAAATAGTATAATAGGATGATAAGAAATTGTTTTGTTTTTATATTGATTATATAATATTAGGTGAGAGATGATGATAATTGATAGTCACTAAATTAATTATAAAAATGATTAAGGTAAGCGTACTTATCGAATAATAGTATAATTATGGTGAGTAGAGAATATCGTATTTACGAGGACTAAAAGTACTAGTAATTACTGTTTTTCTATTATTTAGCTGAAAAATTAGAGTGATTTTTTTAATCTAAAATTACTAAACTAATTTAACTAAGAATGCAACAAAGAGTGAATTGGAAAAATAAACGAAGATAACCAATGAGATAGACAATACCCAAAAAATAATCCACCTAGACTTCACTTATTATTATGATTCTGAATTTAAACGATTTATTTACTTGTGTCTTGATCGTAGAAATTCCTAAATTATATTAATATCTCTTTCGTGAGTAAGAATAACTGATTCTAGGTTGATTAATTGAAACCTCTTTCTAATTAAAACCCCTATTGTCGCATTAACTCGATCGATGGATTCCCCTATTAGATTTGACTCTAATCCGGTAGATTTATGTCGTCCTATTTTTAGGATTACATGCAACTCCACTCAATTATGTTAAATCTACTCTTAAATAGAGACTTTTGTTCCACTGATTAAGCACATTAAACATGAATTAATATCCTGAAAATACTAAAACATGAAATAAGCATACATAATTGAGAATAAAAATCAAGTATTTATCATGTAACTCAGAAATCAAATAATAAGATTCATCATAGGTTTCATCTTCCCTAGGTATCTAGGGAATTTAGTTCATAATCCTAAACAGAAACATCTCAAAGTTAAAATAACAATAAGACATAAAGAAACCCACATAAACTTCTAAAGAAATTAAATGGAGATTTTCAATCTTGAAGGAGACCCGCTTCCTGAGATGATTCCGATGGCGTTCTTCGAGTCTTTTCTTCAGTCTTCTCTGTATATCTTTTTAGGTCCTCTTCTAATATGTATTTATAAGCTTTAGAATGCTCAAAAACCTTAAAAATTGGATTTTTCAGTGTAAAAAGGGAAGCAGGGTGCGAAATCGACACAGGCTGGCACATGAGCGTGTGGCTAACCTGTGTGGAAATGCTCAAGCCGTGTGGATACTGAAAACAGCTCTTTTTGCTCGATTTTAGCTTGTTTTTCGCTCCCCTATGCTCACTAAGTATAGAAACGTGAATTTAAAAGATTAGGAAGATCAAATTCACTAATTTACATCATTAATCATCTAAAAATACATTAAAAATAGAATTAAAATATGTTGCTTTTACAGCTTATCAATAACAAGGCTTGAACAGTAAAATTTGTCTGCTTTGGTTGGCATAAACTTTTCTGCTTTGGTTTGAAATCAACCTCCGGATATTGTTACTGTCATTTAATTTTTGAATGCACCTATTTCTAATTAAAAATAAAACAATATAACTACTGCTCAAAGTGCCAAACAGGAAAAACTATGTAATTTACAAAACATCCACTCATTTTTTTTACAGTTATATGAGTATGAAATAAAATAAAATTCTATACGATAGTTAAAATCAAAGGGTGACATTATTTCCAAATAATATTTGCCTCGGGCCATCTTCAGTCTTCTTCAACTCTTTGTATGGTGTAGGTACCTCTGCTTTATGTCTTGATCATGCAATGGTAGGCCATTGCTGATGATGCTGATATTCATTCTAACTGCTTCAGCAGATCGGCGGATGCACTTCCAGGATTTCATGCACGAAAGTCGAATTTGTGATGACATCGCCCTCCAACATCCGAAGTACCTTCACAGTGTAAACACCACTGAGTTAACTGTAAACTGAGGAAGGCTTACATATAAAGTTCTATAAGAATCATAGAGGTGACAGGGTGCTGTTTCAAGAAGCTAGTGAAGTTTGATAGGCTTGTAATTTTGGAATATGGATCGCTTTTGTTGCAAAGTGGAAACACTGCAGAAAGAACGAACAGTGTCTCGCAGAAGATAAACTTCACATGCATATACAGCAGACCTAGAAGTTCTCTTCCAGCTATTGTTCACATTTATTTGCTATGATCATTGAAACAATGATGAGCCGATATATACACAATTCTTTTTTCGAAGGGATTTTTGTTATGTAAATTTCATTTTCCCAACCTGAGACATGCGAGGCCTTGTATGAGGATCCCGCCTGATGCAAAAGGAAGCACATTGCAGCATGCCATAAACCTCTTGCTCCACATAGCCGTTCCCCAAGCGGGGGTCAACAAGTTCCCGTATCGCATGACTTTCTAGTAAAGGGCGTGCCTAATCCATATTCGAACCAGTGAGAAAATCCATTTTGATAAATTCTAGAAGTAACAGAAGGTGATCTGTTGGTGTTCTTATGACAAAAAGTAAATCTAAATTATTAAAGATTTTCAGCAAACACTGATGTATAAGTTCATAACCTAAAATAAGTCAAGTTTAATACCCATTCTGTGAGGCACTGCTGTCCCTTTGGCCGACTGATGTCCATAGCTTTTCGTCCAGTGATGAGCTCAACCATTACCACCCCAAAGGAATAGACATCAGCTTTTTCTGTGATTTGGCCGCTTTGGGCATATTCTGGAGCTAAATACCTACCAAGAAGAGTGTTTTCCTGAATAAAGTTGTCCTTGCTAGATAATATAAGTAACAAGGAATAAACAAGCTAGTATGTACCCGAATCGTCCAATCACTCTAGTTTCCACTCCCCGGTCTCCATCCGGCTGCCACCTTGCCAACCCAAAATCCCCAACCTAAAGAGTCCAGAAGTAGTCAGTTTACAGTCTGTCTTATGCTATATGTGCCTAAGGTTCGATACAAAAAGAAGACTATTCACACTTGAATGAGACGAGCATTAAGAAGAACAAACAGCTGGTTTCAGAAATTTGAAGTTTTGTTCAGATTGAGTTTAGAAGATGTGACATACTAATGGTTCAAAATCGTGGGTGAGAAGGATATTATTAGGCCGCATATCACGGTGTACAATACAACCAACTCTGCACTCTTCATGAAGGTATCTCAATCCTCTGGCTGCTCCAACAGCAATCTTTTGTCGTGCTGACCATTGCAATGTATCATGATTATGCCCTGAAAATTTCCCATATTATGATTAAGTTACCAATTTAGAGAAATTATCAATGATTATGAAGGAAATGGGACAATATTAGACTTGTAGACAGCTTGCTCCAGTACAACTACCAAGCAGCATTTTTCATTAAAGTCAGTTCAAACCCGTGATCGTGAACAATTACATACACTTCAACCATATTTATCTACCAATTAAATGTTGTATCAATGTCATGACTTAAGGACATTCCTGTGAACTCATGTTAGTTAGTCAATGGAACTATGGTTCCAAAGTTGGTCAAACTGAAAAACTGAGATAAACATTTCGATTTCAATACATAAGTGGAGAGGAAAATCTCCCTGGATGTTCTCGCTACTTGCTTTCTAGCAGTTTCATGATCATGTTCAGCAAGTGATAACATGAATTAGGGTAGAAGTGAACTTACCATAAAGATGAGAATCCAAAGAGCCATTGCAAACGTACTCATAAACTAGCAATCTTTTTCCATCCTCAATGCAGAAGCCAATCAGCATTACAACATTCCGATGCTGTGCACAACTTAAAACCTCTACTTCCGAGCAAAATTCTCGGTCACCTTGAGAACTAGCCAACTTATGTAGCTTCACAGCTATCACCTGACCATCTGGTAAGATCCCTCTATGAACAGAACCAAATCCACCTTCAGCCAAGAAATTCGATTGTGAAAAGCCATTTGTAGCATGTTCTAGTTCAGCATAAGTGAACCACCTTGGAGGGTGCCCAAACACAGGAGCTTTGTGCTGACATATTGAACATAATGGAGGAGGTCCAGGAGGAGCATTTCTTGACAGTGAGATAGCTTCCCTCACACTTTTGCTGACCTTCAGATCAAGCCTATAATTAAGGACCCCAACATCAGGTTCTCTGTTCAATGTAGATAATTTCTCCAACAAAATGTTATATGTTGAAGTAAGCGATGAATCATTCAGTCTCTGTAAATCCTTCCCAAGATGCTTAGAGTCAGCGCTAGAATTACAAATGTCAGACATCCATGGAGGGAAATAAGATCTTGTTTTAGGAGGATCTAGCTCACAGTCAGTGTCTGAATCAGATTCGAACAGATTTTGGCTTTCCTCAGTAATAAATGAATACTCTTTCTTCAAACTCTCATATAACGCAGGGAGGATCAATGGTGAGGCCCCTGGATCAGAGCCTGATATTGATGAAGTTCCAATATCAGTAGCAGTCAGGGATGATTCACGCTCAGGACTACTGACTGGAGTCACAAATGGCCCTTTTGTTTCATCTAACAAGTCATGCTTGCTTTTCTTACGTTTAGGATATGTTTCAGATTCAAATGATAATGGCCAAGCCAATTGAGGTGCCATGTTCGGTGATCCAACCAAATTCAATCGAAGAACCTTTGGCTGAGATCGCTTCATGACCACAAGATTGCATTGCAGCTCTTCCAGGCAGTGTTTCTTCTCATGTTTTAAGTGTCTGTGCAAGGATTCAAAAGCAATAATAACCATAATTAATTGAACAAAATAGAAGAGTTAAAAGGAAATTGAAGTAAACGAAGAACTTATTGAACATGAGAATGCTGTCCACTACACAAATGAGTTAACTAAGACCTTGTGTAATTTGCAGTCACCCTAGCTACAAGCATGCCTTAAGCTAACAAAATGTGATACATCATGCAAGAGAACAAAGTTTACATTGTATTTATTACTTGTCCAATATAACCCAGTTGGATTGGGCTTTCTTGGCTTCAGTTGCGACTATTCCGTATGGTGATCCAGGAACAATTTTTATCCTCACTTTTACCTGCAAACATAACTTCAAAATTCAATTCCAGGAACAAATAATGTACTAACTAAAGAAACATCAGAAAATAATCAATCCACAAACCTTGTCGGGGTCATAAACATCTTTTAACTGGAAAATCATTTGGGAGCATGAATCTGCAATATCTTGTTTTGCATCTGAATTAGCTCCTGAGGCTGAGAGAGACTTCCAATGACCAGTGGCGCAATCACTGGTAAATCTTGAAATACCCCATATCCTTCTACCTGAGAATCAGTGAAGTTATTAACAGCAAATAGTTTGAAGTGAATAAAGCAGCAGAATGCTTAAACCTCATTTGATATATAACTGAACCTGATAATTGCATATTAAGATGATAAGAAATTGCAAATGAACATTATCTTAGCCTAGGCTTTGAGCATTTCGACCTGATAATAGATCAATTAATTTCGATAACGTTCTTTGTTAGTCGCCATTTATAATCTGTAAAGCGACTGTATCAAACATAGAATGAAGAAGCTGAGATTAGCAGTTATGAACCAACCAACGGCCAATGTTCAACAAAGGATTAAAGGAACATTCTGCAATTTCACCACAAGCTCACTATCATTTACTCATGCTAAGTGACGTTAAAAAGCATAATTAACTTCAGAAACATAAAGAATTTCATTTTCCACTTCAACATGTACGTAGGTAATGAACAAGGACGAAATAAGGTCCTCCAAAACTTTTCTTCCTATTGGATAAAAAGGCAACATATTTTGTTGCAATAACTGCATCTTGCCACTTGTAAGACTTCAAGGTTTCAAGATCCAAACCTGCCAACCAGGCAAAATCTCTATACGCCGACTATTACATCTTATGCTTTAGATCATCTAGTGATAATTCTTTCCTTAAACATAAGCAAGTGGTGTAGAAGTAGAACATATTAGTTATCAAACATATGAAAAGCAGAACCCAATGTGCTCAATGATTTTATCATCATACAAAAAGTAAAGAGAAAACAAATAAAAGTGAAAAATGTGTTTAAGAGGAAAAAGTAAGTTACTTGAGGAGTGGACAGGAATAACCACGAGCAGCTTAATGCAATCCCCAGGCTGGGCAACATGAGTCAAAGCCCAGACCAGAGCAGTCCTTGGGATCTCCCTTGCTGCTTTAACAGCCACCACCACTACTTTACTAGCCAAATCTGAGCTACCCTTCTGTTTCATCTCCAAAGCCAAGCTAGAAACTAAACCCCTAAACACCTTCCACACACCCCATAATCAAAATCCACCCACCCCCCCTTTCTCCACCATAAACAAAACTCTCGATCAAAAAAGACTCTATTTTTCCCTGATTCACAATACCCAAGATGCCTTTTTTTTACCCCTTCTTTGAAGTGCTCGGCAGAAAAGCTTGATTTGAAAAAAGAGGGAGTAGCAGACAGGGACGTGCACTTCAAGGTAACTTTATCAAATCAAGTAATAAGCTCTTTCTCATAAAAAGGACGTGTCAAAAACTCTAGTTACCAAGCTGCAAAACCCCTCTTTCTCTCTTTCTCTCTCTGTATTAAAAGACAGCTTTGCCTGGTTTGGATGCAATAAAGGAACATGTATCCGTTATTGTAACTTGTAAGAACAAGCTCAGCTTTCTTTCACAGAAACTGAGGCTGCCTTTTCTTTAAGATCATGTAAACTGCGTGAGCTTTCTTTACAAAAAGAAACGATTCTTGTGCTACAAAAGCGGTTGGCCTAATTTTAGAAGCTTTTCTTTTGTTTGTCTTGTCAACTTTGCTAATGTTCATACATATATATCCTCCAGCTTTCTACAAAATTACAACAAAGCTTAATAGGCAAGTATATATTAATATATTATCATATAATTAACAGGCGACAAAAAGAAAACAGGGCATGGTTAAAGACAAGACGACAATTTAATACCAAACCACATGTAATTATGTAAGTAATCAGTTGCATGATTGGAGGAAAGCTTTTTCTTACCCCCTTTTTTTATCTCCCTCAATCTGGACTTTTATAAGCTATGAAAGTTGAGAGTAGGTAATGGAGGGAGGCTAATTGTGTACAGTTTTCAATCTGTGTTTACTAGTGTTTGGTCATGTGGCTTACCTTCCATTTTGTTTTAACACTAAAATATTTCTTATGAAAAGCAACAAAAATGTACTTTAAGATCTTGGGATTTCCTATTTCTTGCACATTGAAGTCACCATTATTTGATCTACAGTTTTTTTAAGGCAACTGTCTCTTGGGACTTGAGACAGTAATCAATTATTTTCTGTCTTAAAAGTATACACAGATAAAGTAACGCTTCTTTTTTTTTTAAATGTGGCACTTAAATTAGTGCAGGAACATCAATTAAATTTTCCTTTGTTTTGTGTAGTTCTAATACGACACAGCATGGCAGAGTAGTAGTGAGGTAGGACATAATATATGAACCCTACATACTGACAAATGAAGACAAAGAGCTTGTGGTACGTCATGGCAACATCAATTAGCAACTTGATGCCATTTGAATTCAAAGGAATTGTCAATTTGTAGACAGCAAAACTTCAGCTTATAGTTTTATCTCTCTTCTACAAATGAATGTTGTTGGTTTGTAATGATTTAATAATCGAACTAGTGATTGAATCGATAAAATAATTATTAGTTCTCAATTCAATTAACAAATGAACATTAATTAATTAATTAAAATTCATAAAAAAAATTTTAAAAAATTTTACACAACCACTTGTAAGAGAACATATTCAAAAGGTCTATGATTCCAACATTTTTAATTTTTCGTATGTCCTCCTTTGCACCGAAAAATTGAAGGACCAATAGTCAGCTAGAGATCTACAATTGAAAAGAAAAAATGCAACACAGCTAAATTCAATGGGATATTACATGACAGTTTACAGCAGATAGGGTGTACTTAATGGTGAAGATAATTTATATTAAGGACTGTAATTTCACATGCAAACATTGAAATCTGGTAGTATAAACTATGAAGAAATGAAGCAGATAAATTGAGAGGTAGGTTAGAATTTGGCATCCAAAAAGCTCCCAATTATATCATTCTTTATGAAAAGTGGGACTAAAGTTAGATAGCTAGACGCAATGGATGACTACCTTTACTAAATATAAATAATAATGAAAGAGAAACTTTAAGATATTCCCTCATCTTATTTTATACAAAGCTTTGCTCCAAATCTATTCTTCTACAAACAGGAAAAGAATCAAAATTTAAAGACAAATATATATATATATATTCTAATTCACTCAATGAAACTTTTTGAGATCATCAACTTAAACAACTTTGGTGCTAAATGATTTAGCTTTTGACAATGAATGCAGCAAATAAAAGACAATCTTAATTTCACAATCACATAACAAGGTTACAAACATATATGATTGTTGGCTGCAACAGTTAAACAATGATGAAGATGCTTTCTTTTTATCTTTTGTTTGCTAAGCTAGATTCTGTTTTGGCAGGAAGCATATTCGTATGTTAAATAGTTTTGTTACTTTGGATAAACATTCACACAAATCCCCCAAATGTTAATGCATTTATGAACAACAACAGTGATTATGCACCAACATATTGTTGAACTTGTAAGTTGATATTTCCATTTGCCAAGCTAAGATTTAGCCCTAAATGGTTAAGGTTCTTGAGCTTGAGTTTGGCAAAGCCAAGGAGAACTTTTTTATACTAGCGGTTGTGGTAAAGGTAAACTCAGTTACCACTCATTACTGTGTCCAAACTACAATCAACTTTCATTGTAATATTTGATTTTTTGCATATAGAAAAACCAGGGCGTGTTTAAGAAATTACTAAATTAAGAAACCATTGCCGTGGTAATTAACACTTATAAAGGGAAATAAGGCAGATAACTATAAGTAGGGATAAATATTAAAATTATACATCAACTTTGATACAATTTGTAATGTTATATATTAACTTTAATTTGGTGCATTTGTATACACCACACTTTAATTTTGATTCAATTTTCACATTTTACTAATCCCGTTATCTATGTAATACAATTTTCCATTAAGCCATGTGAAAACTGCTGATATAGTATTTTATTAGGTTAAAAAACAAACAAATAAATTTAAATTCTTTCCACTTAGATTAAAAGAAAAAAAATCTTAAGAAACGGGTTTCTTACTTCTCCAAAGAAATCTATTTCTTTAATATAGGTGAAAAATGTCAATAATTGACAGATGATTAAACAAAAAAATGTGCTACATAGGTAACAAGTATTTTGATGTATACAAATATACCAAATTAAAATTGATAAATAACATTGCAAATTCTATCTGTACAATTTTGATATTAATCCATACCCAAAAATAGGTATTGGGAAACGAGAAGGTTGGATTAAGGCTTTTCCTTTTAAGAAAATTGGGCTTAAGGTTTTAGACAAATTCTTAAATTGGAATGGACTTCAAGGATTTCAAATGCGTGAATATTTACACAAGCAGCTCTGAATTCTTAGTACTGTCATAAGCCTTTATATTCATTCATTGAATTATTGATTGTCATGGAAAAGGAGTCTTAGTAGTGCTCATTGAAGGGTTTCTTCTGAACTCTGAACAGGTCAAGAAATATCTCATAGCATAATTAATGCATGTTGAACCAAAAGTAAATGCACGCATTCATACACATGTGAATTCTGACTAAACATCTCATAACAAGGATTGAATTGGTTCATCCCATCTCATCTGGAACAAACACCCTTCCCCCCACTAAATGGAAGTTTTATCAGATCCTGAAATGTGGTATTACAATATTCAGCGGAGTTTTTCTCCATTATTGATTGCTCGTCCTCATCATCATAAATAAATACAAATCCTCTTTATATTACATACATAATTGCGCACTAGTTACCGACTACAAAAGAATAGATTATGAATCTACATGAGAAAACCATTGCGCACTAGCCTCTTGTTTAAAACTACAAGCTTTGAGGGCATCATGCATGTTACCCTTCCCTATATTCCTTCATTTTCTTCCCTTATATCTACAACCCCCACCTCCACATCTGCTTCTACCCTTGTACATTTTCTTTTTTCCAAAGACAAAAAATAGAACCAAAAAGTCTTATCAAGTATAATGTGAAACACGGATTTTTATAGGTTTTAAATTCAAACCCGAGCTTTCAGGAGAGAGAAGCTCGGGTGAGATGCAAGATGGACTTAAGTGGCTCCTTGGGCTGTCACTCAAATGGAAAGGTCTATACAATCCATATCCCATGAAGAAGTACTCCATAGGTATCAACATTGCATGTGGTTGTTCTTCTGTCACCATGGATCCACAAGCCTGAACCTGCACCAACAAGCATCCTACCCCAATTAGGCATAATTTTGACACTAATTTTAATTACACAAAGCATTAACTACTAAAGAAAAAGGGACAAAAATCATCCAACAGGCAGGCTGGCCCACCTTTAATGGTATTTTTAGAGCAGGTGATAGACCACTAGATACTCCAGGTTTGCAAATTATTAGGAAAGTAGAGTACTAGATAAGAGTAGCAGACTAGACAAGAATCATTCAACATCATACTAGCAATCAAACACAGCAATCCCTGTTACATAGGTAATTGAAAACTCTGCTACTTACCTCAACTAAGGCACTAAATCTTCTATCCAACTTGGATGTCATGTGTAGGGCCTCAGAATGAAACGGTGAGCTATCGCCAACAAATATTAAGGTTCGACATCTGAGCCTCTTTAGCCCACTGGTAAGGTCAGGTCTCCTGCATGTTAGTGAAACAAAGTTTTGAGCACTTGAAATATCTTAATGTATAAAGAGAAGTAACATGCAAAACACGAAGTAACAATCCAATCTAGTTCCATTATTTTGTAATTGCTTGAAGAAATTGCATCACATTTGATCCATGCCTCTCATCTAGCAACTAAGGAAACAAACATACCAAAGGAATAAGTCATGTTGACTTCAAAAGAAATTCACTGGTTTAAGAAAAGAAACAGAAACAGAATGCAAATCTAGTATAATGTATTAATGTTATTCAGGAAAGAAGAAAAAGAAATGCTTAAGCACTAACTCTTCTGCACGCTTGAACTATGTCCGACTCAGGAATTTCTGTATTACCGCAAACTTCCTGCTACGATTTAAACCTCATCATACAACCTCCTCAATAAGTGAGGATATAACCCAAAAAATGAACTTCAAAGATATATTACTAGGATGGAAATGCTAGGTACCTTGCTAAAGTAACGTTGAAGCAAAAGCTCTTTAAGAAGTCCACACATTCCATAAAAATATAACAAATTTGACATCACCTACAGATTATATCATTTTAGCCATATAAATGAAATTTATGCATAAAACCCAACAGTCTTAGGAAGGAACCTTGTTATAAAACCATTCAGTCCAAGAGGGTGCTCTGAAAAGAGGGGATATAAGTATCAACCCAATAACACGTTTTTTGTATTTCATCTGAAATGGAAAAGCTTGGTCAAAAGAACAAACATAAAAAGCATTTAAATAATACTACTCTTAAGATTCATAAGGAAACCTACGGCAAATAGAGTAAGAATGTAAGCACCCGCTGTCACTCCCATGCACATCACTGCACCAAGCCTGATGCAATCAGAAACGAAGTCATCCTAACTATAAAACTTTTAATAAATACAATCTAGTGCTCTTCATGGGAAAAGAAACCCCTTTTCAACCAAACCACTAATACTGGCTATATCTAATAGCTTTTACTAAGCTGCCAACTAATGTAAAATTACCCAAAAAAGTTGAGAACCTCAAGGATCTGATCAGCTAAGTCGTCAACACAACGTGCAGAAGCACTTGGACAAATTGGAGCAGCTCCCAACTGCAAGAACTTGTGAAAGTGCCAGAAAGGAAACTATGTGAACATAGAAACCAATAATTGATTTAGCATGCTACCAGAAGATAAAATAGACCATATACAACAGAAATAAGGCAAATAGGCATATGCCAACTAATTTACAGACCTCGTGTCCAGGAGGACTAATATGGTAAATGCAGAAATTGTGGAGCAACAAGGAGGCCGCTTCGGGACAAAAGAACAATCCTTGGAAACAAGATACATCTGAAGGAAATTATAAAAGAACACTAAACTTGTTAGAAAGCAGATTTGGAGATATACGCCAACTAAGAGTACCCTGTAGATGTGCATGAATAGAAAATTTGATCCGGTTAACAAAATAAACCATGACTGAAATAGCATGTATATTGCAGAATTAGCAAAAGGAGTTTTTTCCCAAATTTAATATGAAAAATACAAAAGAGGTTATGATATGAACAGCATTATACATACGATTCAAAGCCAGATCAGGATATGTAATTAATGCTGGCTTGTGTTGGTCCCCATAAACTATAACAGACAGAGAACCACAGAGCGTTCGTACATGATGTTCCTGGAAGTTATTTACATCAGCACAGATTAAGATTTATACCAATCAAAATAGAAATAGTTAAGCTTATTGTAAAACAATCATAGAAATAGATATATTTGGAACTTAGATACCATATGTCTTCTAGATACGGAAATAGTTATTTAACAAGAATAGCTTTTCAGTTAAGTAATTTATTTTAGATGACCCTTAAAAAAGAAAAGAAACACCTAAATTATTCATCAAAAGCAATTCCCATGTGCACAGTCACCTTTTTTTTAGGGAAATCCAAAAAAGAGAGAAAAATCAAATGAGTGATTCCTGATATCAATCATTAAATTCTTCAAAAAAGAGATGACAGTCTAAAAGGAGAGCAAGAATCTCTCAAATTAAAGAAGACCATGACATTAAACACATACACATATATATAAAAGAAAAGGTAAATTTGCAGGCAGCCAATTTTAATATAATAAAATAAGAAATAAAATAAGAAATAGAGCCAATGTTTCTTCAATGAACTGCAAAGACAGGTGAATAATCCCGAGGAATCCATCATCCAACATCTTTTGCCATTAGAAGTAACAAACTAAGAATGAAAAATCTCCAACTAATCGAAAATGAAAAGTTAAAGCAGATATAAACCCAAAGGCAGTAGCAACATGAAATAACGTAAGAGAATTACACGATATTAGCAAAACAATCAAATACATGTATAAATACACGAACAAAATGGAGTCTAACTTTGTAATTTTTAACAGCTAAAATAAACACAAATTATATACAAACCAAGATAACTCATTTACCATAAAATGACAAAGAAGGTTGAGAAAAATCAAAAAAAAATTGACTGTTATGTATATATATATATATTAAAAAAAAGTGGATAAAAGAGCATATTTGACCAAATAGGAAATGTATAGATATGTTGATACCAAATAATTTCTGAATATCGCAGAATTAAAATTAACATAAATTGGAATAAAAATAACCAGAAAAATGGGTTCTCTTCCCATAAAACTAAAAAACCAATGCAGTAATGAAAATGCAAAATAATAAACTGATAACAAAAAATAAAGAATGAAAAACAATTAAAAATGGAGATGTAGAAAAACGATAAGAAAAAAGAAACCTTTCCACCAAAATAGATCTTTTCAGTATCAAGAGGAATGGAATCGTTTGAGTCAGCCATGGCTGTGGCTCTTTCTCTGTTATCTACAAAACAAAGAAAGAAAGACAAAAAAAAAGCTTATGTTCTTTTTTTTTCTCGAAACAAAACGGCTTTTCTCTGTCCCTTGTTTCTCCCTTGGATAAATATAAGTCTCCGGCTTTTATGGCTTGCAAAATATAAATCAAGCCATTTTCTTTCTTCGAAACCTCGCTCGCTCCTTCCCACTCTTGTTTATTTATTTATTTTTATTTTCCCCCTTTTTTAGCTGTTTAAATTTCAAGCTCAACGCATTTTTTGACTCCCTGACTTATGGTCAAATCATAACCCTCCTCTAACGAATAATCAGAAAAACGGCACTGCTTTTAAGCATGGCCCGTGAGCCCTGGCGGGTTGATTTAAAATAGAGTGACTGATTGACTCCCTACTAATTTGTTATGATTTAAACTGTGAATTTGATTTTTATTTTTTTAGTTAAATTTAGTTATTAATATAGAAGAGTTAAATCGGTTTTTTTAACGGAAATTATGATTAAAATTTTAATTTTTAATGTTGTTGGCATAGTAATTTGTATGGTAGTTCATGTGTAAGCTTCACATCAACAAATAATTTAAATTTTATAAAATTAGAATTTAAAAAAATAGCATTGAGAGTATGTGGATTATCGTGTAGACTGTCGTGTTTAAAAATTTAACATTTTAATTAATATTTTCGTTAAAAAAAATATCATTTCAACTCTTTTTTTTAAATTTAATTATTTTTTGGAAGATTGAGAGTTAAATTTAACTCAAAAAAACGAACAATGGCTAAATTGACAAAAATATATATATATAAACTTTAAAGGCTAATTTTGATATTATACCTATCTTGAATAGATAAAGGTACTAAAAAATATAGTTTTCTACTTTCTTTTTTTTTTGTAAATAATAAACAGCCTCATCAGGCTCTAAGCTTCAAAACCAGCAAAAATATTGGAAGCAAAGTAGCACAACATTAGGAGGCTGTGCGAAAACATGTAGTCCAACTTCAAGTGCAAGACCCAACTTTGCCAATCTGTCTGCACAAAGACGCAATTCAATCAAAAAGGCACTTGGAACCAAGATGTGAATTTGTATAACCCTTCTAAAATAATGTGATTATGGAGCAATTGGTGGACTTAACAACCATTTTTTATTTACCTTAAATAGGTAGAATGTTGAGATTTTTTTCCTTTATTCATCATGAAAGGCTAATGCAGTAATTTTCCACATGTTACTATAAAAAAATACATACAAAGCACATTTATCTTAAAATTTAAAATAATAGTATTTAATATATTAATAACAATTTCTTTTATTTGCATAAATTTTACAACAATCAAAACAATAAAATTGAAGAATAACCAAAATTGTTCACTTCCCTCCCAAATTTGGAGAGAAATATCTCAAATTTTACTCACCAAAATTAAAAAGATTTCGTGCCAAAATTTTTATTTATCAAGATAACCAAAACATCATTAATAGCTGGTTGGATGCCTTCTTCCAATCAGCCGAGTCTTCAAGCTTGAGACACACCAATCAAATTCTTCAAGCTTTCGAACTTGGTCGAGTCTAGTGCCTTGGTAAACAAGTCAGTCAACTAATTGTGAGTAGCCACAGACTTCAACTCTACTGAACCATTTTCAACAAGCTCTTGAATGAAATGATGATTGATCTTAATGTGTTTGGTCCTTAAGTGCATAATTAGATTCTTGCAGATGTTGATAGCTATTGTGTTATAATAGTAAATAGTAGCCACTAACAATGTCAGTTCAAAATCCTCCAATATTTGCTTCATTCCTAACAACTAAGCATAGTAGCTCCTAGTAGCTATGTACTCTTCTTCTACTGGTGAGAATGACATTGACTCTTGCTTCTAATGTGTCCTTCTGATCATTACTGATGTGTCCTTCTAATCATTGTTGTTTCTAGCCCAATCAACATCACAGTAACCAATAAGGCTCATTAAACTATCTTTGGAAAACCAAATTCCCAAGTCTAGTGTTCCATGGACATATCTAAAGCTTCTTTTGACAACCTTAACATGTGATTCTTTAGGATTTGCTTGATATCTAGTGCATACCCCAACACTGAAACACAAATCTAGTCGACTAGCAATGAGGTGCAACAAACTTTCAATCATGCTCCTATAAATGGTCTCGGAAGTGGGCACTTCCATTGCATCTTCAAAAATTTTCTCACTTGTAACATTGGTGTTCTAGCAGGCTTGGAATTCTCTAATCCAAACTTCTTTACAAGGTTTCTAGCATACTTCTCTTGTGAAAGGAATGTCCCATCCTATATTTTCTTAATTTGGAACCTAAGAAAATATGGCAATTCACCAATCATACTCATCCAAAACTCACTCTGCATCATCTTCGCAAAATTGTCTTTTGTAGCTATTGAAGTTGCACAAAAAAAAATCATGTCATCCATATATATTTGAGCTAGTATAGTTGTGCCCTTGTGTCTTCTAATAAAAAAAGTTTTGTCAATTGATCCTCTTTGGGAACTTTGACTAACCAAGAATTGTGATAGCCTTACCGTCTAAGGCTTGGCTCAATTTATACACATGATCAGAGCTTGTAAGGTCTTCGAAGTCTCTTGGCTGGTCCACATACACCTCTTCCTTCAAGAAGTTATTAAGAAAGACATTATTGGCATCCATTTGGACAATTTTATGTTGAGGTAGGTCACCACAATGTTGGAACATCTTCAAATATTTATAGTGTTCCAATAACTATAAATGAATGGGTATAATTAATTAAAAGATAAATCTTTTGTTCATTGGTCAAGAGTTATATCACTTGATTTTTGAAAAAGAATTATAACTATTCAAACAATATTACTTGAATAATTATAATATTAGATGAATAAATATATGCCTTTTAAAATATATTATTATTTAAAAAAGACACATATTGGAAGATATCTCTATGAAGAGACATGAAAATTCATATAAATGGGAATGAGATTTCATTTGGAAATCACACCAAGAAGTTCTAAAGTTCTTTTTATCCTTCCTAATTTTCTAAAATTATTAGATTGTTCTATAAAGAGTTTCTACAGCAATTCTTGTGATAAATTGCTCAGTGCTTAGTGGACTATTCTCTTCAATGCAAAAAACACAAATTGTCATTGGCTTCATTGTATCGTCAAGGTTAATTTGCTTGAAACTCTTTTGCACACCGAATATAAATGGGGGCGAATAGAACCTTAAAGATAGTGGCTTGATACACGCCTTGTAGCCTTGTCCTATTTTTTCATTTTCTGTTCGAGTTTTTCTTCGTGTTCCATCAAGATTTTCCTCACCGAAGATTTGTACTAACAATTTTAAGGTTCTATTATCATGATGACTACTACAACACATGAAAGTGGAACACTAAGGGAGTTCGTTTCCAACTTTGTCAAACTTGATCGGTTTGATGGTGGCAATTTTCGACGATAATAGAAAAAGATGCACTTCTTATTACCAACTTTGAATATTGACTATGTTTTGGATACTCTAAGACCGAAAAAGAATGAAAACGAATCTGTTGCTGCAACCAGAGAAAGGCAAAAGTGGGACAATGTTATTATTTGTGTATAGGCCACATATTGAATGGTTTATTCAATGGTTTGTTCAACCTTTACCAAAATGAGGTCGCCTCTAAGGAATTATGGGACAAATTGGAGACAATATACATGACCGAAGATGCTACAAGTAAGAAATTTCTTGTTAGTCATTTCAATAACTATCAAATGATTGATGGTCGTTTTGTTATGGAACAATTTCGTGATATTAAAAATTATTGAATCAATTTAAGCAATATGATATGAAAATGGATGAAATGATTGTTGTATCCTCCATTATAGACAAACTTCCTCCATCTTAGAAAGACTTTAAAAAAAGTCTAAAACATAAAAAATATCTCTAGAAGCTTTGGCAAACCATCTTCGTATTGAAAAAGAATATTGAAAGCAAGATCAGAACCTAGATTCTAAAAATGCCAAAGTGCATGTTACAAAAGAAGTACAGGCTACTAAACCATTGAAGAGAAAGTTCATACAGATTGATAGAACACCTAAATTCAAAAAGAAACAAAAAGGCTCATGCTATCATTGTGGTAAGCTGGGACATTTCAAGAATGAATGTTGATTTTTAAAGAAGAAATTATCTTCTAAGACAGATAATAACAAAAATTCTGTTTCCATGATTTCTGAAATTAATATGGCACAAGATGATAATAAATAGTAGATTGATACTGGAGCAACCAAACATGTGTGTAAAGACAAAAGCATGTTCGCAAAGTTCACACAATATGAATATGACAATGTCTTGTACATGAGAAATTTTCCCACCACAACAATCAAAAGCAAAGGGTCTATTGAACTACAATTCACTTCTAGAAAGGTTTTAACCTTGAATGATGTATAGTATGTACCGGAAGTTAGGAAGAATCTAGTGTCTAGAAGTCTGTTGAATAAGTTTGGTTTCAAACTTGTTTTTGAGGCAGATAAGTTTATTTTGTTTAAGGGAGGAATTTTTATAGGGAAAAGGTATATGTATGAGAGCATGTTCAAACTCAATATTATTAATAAGAATAAAAATATTATTTCTGCTTATATGGTTGAATCTTATTGTTTATGGCATTATAGATTATGTCATTTGAATTATAGAAAATTGAATGACATGCATAAGTTAGATTTAATTCATGTTTTTAATAATAACATTAAAAAATGCAATACATGTATGTTGACTAAAATTACAAGAAACTCTTTCCCTAAGGTTAAAAATAAAACAAAGTTGCTTGATTTGATAGATAATGATCTATGTGACATGCATAATACTCCTACATTAGGTGAAAAGAAATATTTTGTTACTTTTATTGATGATTGTTCTAGATATTGTTATGTATATTTATTGCATTCAAAATATGAAGCGTTTGATAAATTTAAAGTTTATAAATCTGAAGTTGAACTTCAGTGAATCATTTATCAAATGCTTAAGATTTGATAGAGGTGGAGAACACTATAATCCAAGTTATTTTGAATCCACTGGGGCTATCCATCAAGTTTTAGCCCCTTACACACCACAACAAAACGTTGTAGATGAAAGGAAAAATAGAGTCTTGACGAAAATGGTAAATTCAATGTTATCAATTCAAGTCTTGGACAAGGTTTTTAGGAGATGTTATTCTAGCAGCTTGTCATATATTGAATAGAGTTATTAATAATGAAACTAAAATAACCCCATATGAACAATGGAATAAAAGGAAACCAAACTTTAATTATTTAAAGGTTTGAGGTTATAAGGTTATTGTCAAAGTTTCAACATCTAAACATAAAAAGTTAGGTGAAAGAGGAATTGAATGCATATTTATATTATATGCACATAATAGCAAGGCATATAGGTTCATGGTAATTGAACCAAATGAATCAATTTCAATTAATACTATTATTGAATCAAGAGATGCTAGTTTTGATGAAAATAGATTTAATTATATTTCAAGACAATTATGGTCACAACAATTGATTCATTCTTCAAATGAGAATGAGATTCCATTGGAACAAGTTGATAATAATGATGAATCTTGTCAAGAATTAAGAAGAAGTAAAAGGATAAAAAGGTCAAAGATTTTGGACCAAATTTCATTATGTTCCTTGTAAAAGGAAAATGTGAAAGTATATGCAATAAGATACCTTATTGTTATAATATGGAATTTGGTCCTATTACATTTGAAGAGACAATAAAATCTCAATACTCTACTTTTTAGAAAGAAGTAATAAATGATGAGATGGATTCAATAATGGGAAATCAAACTTAGATCGCAGTTGATCTTTCACCGGGTTCCAAACCAATAGGTTGTAAATGGATCCTCAAAAATAAAATGAAGGTCCATGGAAGCATTGATAAATTTAAAGCAAGGTTGGTAGCGAAAGGTTTTACACAAAAATAAGATATTGATTACTTTGATACCTATGCTCCGGTAGCAAGAATTGTTATGATTAGACTCTTAATATCACTAACCTTAATGTATAATTTGGTTGTTCACTAAATGGATGTTAAAACTGCATTTTTAAATGGTGAATTGGAAGAGGAAGTGTACGTGGAACAGCCAGAATGATTTGTTGTTTCCGAACAGGAGCATAAGATATGTAAGTTTGTTAAATCTCTATATGGACTTAAAAATGTATCAAGACAATTGCACCAAAAGTTTGACAAGGTTGTTTTACCTAATGGTTATAAAATAAATGAATCCGATAAGTGCATATATAGCAAATTTGAAAATGGAAAATGTGTCATAATTTGCTTATATGTAGATGACAGGTTCATATTTGGCATGGATTTGGAACAAAAAGAAAACACAAAGAAATTCTTGTCAAACAACTTTGCTATGAAGGATATATGTGTAATAGATATTATTCTTGAGATTAAAATAACCCAAGAGAAAAGAACTATGGCTTTACCACAATTACATTACATTGAAAAGGTACTTAAAAAGTTTGATCTTTTCAATTGTATACCAGCATCTACACCCATGGATCCTCAAATAAAACTAGTATCTAATGTTGGTAAAAAACTTGATCAATTGAAATATGCAAGTCTAATTAGTTGTCTTTATGTACATAATGACTTGTATAAAACTAGATATTACATATGTTGTTGGGAAATTAAGTAGGTACACAATTAATCCAAGTAGTTTGCATTGGCAAGCTTTGAATAGAGTACTTAGGTACTTAAAGAAACCTATTAACTATGGATTGTGTTATAATGGATATCTTTCAGTTTTAGAAGGGTATTCAGATGCTAGTTGGATTACAAGTTTGGAAGATCATGCATCTACTAGTGTCACGGGCCGCAGTTCAAAGCCCATGACCATCGCACCAAATGCATCCAATGCAGGTCTATTGCTCAGATGGGGATCATTTGGCCCACGAGAATTGGCTCGATTCAAAGAGCTATTAGAGAAGCCTGTCAGATTAAAGCTTGGTTGGCCCGATAATGAAGACATGGCAACTTAGGCTGATATGGTAACTAATCTTAGAAGATAGAGGGAATCATATCTTGTAAAGATTAGATTATATTTGATATGGCATATCTTGTAAATCTCTAAAATAAAGGGATATAGCTAATCTCGTCCGTCAATGTAAATACATCTTGACCATCGATTTTGAGGGAGCTCAACTATAAATAGAGAGCCTCCCCCTCAGTTGTACTCACTCCATTCATTGTTTCATTATTCTTTTTGAATAAGAGAATAGAGAGCATTTACTCAAACACTTTGCGAGCGTTCTTTCTATTGTTCTTTGTTGTTCTTCTTTTGGCATAAATCGCTTTCGCTCTTCAATTTGATGCCTTGGAGGAGTTCTAAAAGAATCCTCACTTGAGTAAAGGCTGACTTAGGCAAGTTTGGATGAACGGATCGCCTAAGGCCGCATGGATTACGAGACGAAAGGTCTAGCCCCGTGACACTAGTGGATGGATCTTCATTCTTGGTGGATGAGTCATTTCTTGGGGTTCCAAGAAACAAACATGTATTACTGATTCCATCATTGTACAGCCCAAATTTACCCATTTTGAGCCTGGGCCCATTACAAATAAAAGACCCAATACCCAATTACAACCAGCAGGCCCAACACCAATTTACCTAACCCTAGCCCATTTGCAAAAAAAAAAAAAGAGAAACAGCAGCAACCCTAGGTGCGCCGCACCTAGGGCCTTCGTCCACCTGCTCTGCCACTTGCGCCGCGCACGTCCCGTCGCCCAACTGCTCACCTGCAAACAAGAAAAGAACGCAGCAACAACAGCAAAAAAAAAAGAGAAATGACAGCATAATGGATTAAAAAAAGAGAAAGTTGTAAATGGCTATATAAGCCATTCAAACCAAAATGTAAAAGAAGAAAAACATCAAATAAAAGAAAACAGATTATCAAAAGGTTGATTTCGACTTTGGCTTTGATTTTTGTTTTAGTTTTTATTCATTTTTTTTTCATTTCTGATACATATTAAATAAAAGAAGAAAAGAGAAAAGGGAACTCACCGGGCCGATCCGTATTCTCATCGTCGGAGGCTCTTTCTCCGGTGACAGAGTCGGCTGTAGGGGAGCGTTGAGGGCCTTTTCCTTCGTTTTGGTTATTTTGAGACCGGATCCTTGTTTAGAAAGTCGAGATCTAAAAGCGGGGTAAAAGGGGGGAAATTTTGGACCACCACCGCCGTTTACGGCGGCGCCGGTGCCGCCGGTCAGTAACCGGCGTGGCGGCGTTTGGCCGGACCCTTGGTCGGAGAGAGGAACGGAGAAGGGGAGAGGGAGAGCATATCAGTTTTTTTTTGTGTGAGAAGGAAGGAATGATTTTTTTTAAAGAAATTTGCCTTTTATAGACCCTTAAAATGACGCCGTTTTGGCCGGCGTCCTTAGGCCCCAAAACGACGTCGCTTTGACTCGACCCGGATTGACTCGACCAGAACTGCCTAGGATCCGCGTGTTTTTGGACAAAGGGGTTATTTGCGCCCTCAGTCCTTCCGCTTTTGAGGCTGTTTACAATTGGGTCCTATCCTATTTTATTATTTGTTTTAATTTTGCCCCAGATTTCTATTTTTCTTTCGATTTGGTCCATGAACCCTGTGCTTGGACTTCACTAGAACGACGTTGTTTAATCGACAGGGGATAATTTCCAGTTTAGCCCCTCTCTTTTCACGCGCGTTTTGATTTACCCCTTTGCCTGTATTTCTTTTATTTTCTTTATTTTGGTTTCGGCCTTGGCATTTTGTTTAAGTTTCAATTTAATCATCTATGTGGGATTTTAGTCATTTATTATTAAATTGGTTATTTTAATATTTATTATTATCATTATGATATATCATTACTGTTTTAAATGTTATTATTATCATTATTAGTTTTATTTGCCCTTTTATTTATTCGTTAATATATTGAATAGTTTTGTTTTTTTAGGTTTATTTTTATTCTATTTATATATATATATGTATATCTATATATATGCATTATGCTTGTACATATATTTTTATAATTTATTTATGCATTATGCTTGTACATATATTTTTATAATTTATTTATGCATACATACAAACACATTTTTATTTTTAATACATGTCTATATATATATCTATATACCTTTTATTATTTTCCTATATGCATATACATACATACAAGTATCGTTTATATTTATAATTTCCAAAATATGTATATATACACCTATATTTTAAAATGCATACCTGCTTGTACATACACACTTTTTTATAATGTACATACTTATATTTTATATATTTTTGTATTTTATAACCTATTTATATATATGTAAATACTTATATTTTTATATTTTATAATTCATATGTGTATATCTTTTATTTATTTTCTTCATTTATTTATTTATTTACATGTCCATGATTATTATTTGTTATGCTTTATATTTGTTTATTATTGTACATACATGATTGATTTTATTTATATATATATATGACTTCTTATTTACTTATATTTTGTTTTCCTCGTGATTATTTTGCTTACACCATCATCATTCCATTACGCCCATTTCTATTTAGATTTCAAAAAAAGAAATTTTAAAAAATATAAGTAATATTCGGTATTTTGGATCTTCGAGAGAATCGAGCCCTAACGTATTAGGTTCCTACTTTCTTCGTTGAACTTAAATAATCGAGATTACTCTTTAAAAATGATAACAAGCTCATTATCGAGAATTCAATACGTTGTGTCCTAACGCATTGGATGTGACATGTTGTTTTCTCGAAACGAGGATTTTTCGAAATAAATGTAATATTCAATGTTTAATATTTTGATAAATTGTGCCCTAACGTATTGGGTTGCGATTTCTTCATTTGATTTAAACAATTGATAAACTTTATTACACGAATCTTTTCAAACTCAAGTTTTAAACGATATCGGGAATTAAAAAAAGGATCGTGTCCTAACTTACTGGTCGTGACTCCTTTTTTAATCCAAGATAGTTAAATATCTTTTAAATAAGCATTTTCATTCGCGCGTCGAGAATTCGAGACATTGTGTCCTAACTTACTGGATATGATTCTCTTTCTCGAATAACGTGAAATATGCTCCTTTTCCCGAGAATTTTCAATGTTTTAATACAATGATCGTATTTTTAAAATTCTTCCAAGTTTTCAATTTTCGACACCAATACATTAGCTAATCAACTAGTACCAATTTTTGGGCGTTACGAGGGTGCTAATCCTTCCTCGTACAAAACCGACTCCCGAACCTGTTTTCTGAATTTCGTGGACCAAACTCGTTGTCTTAATAAAATTAAATTGTTTATTAAAAAAAACCATCTTTTCAAGGTGACCCAATCACACCTTATCAAAAAGGATTGGTGGCGACTCCCTTTTTCATTTTTATTTTCCAAAACCTAAGTCGACCCCGTTTTCATCAAAAAAAATGGTGTCAACAATCATGACAGTAGAATTTATTGCATTGGCCATTGCATCTAAAAAAGTAGAATGGTTAAGAATTTGTTTTATGATGTACCTCTATGGCCTTAGCCAATTTCACCTATTTCTATTCGTTGTGATAGTGAGGCTACTCTAGCAAAGACATATAGCTAAGTATATAATGGAAAGTCTAAACACATTGGATTAAGAAATATCTATGTCTGATAATTAATCTCTGATGAAGTGATCACTATTAATTATGTGAGGTCAAGTGAAAATTTGGTGGATCATTTGACAAAAAGCCTTATTAGAGATGTAGTCAACAATACCTCAAAAAGGATGGGACACAAGCCCATTAATTAGAGTCAACCATGATAGAAACTCGACTCAATGCTTGGTATAACGTCAAGTCTTGAGTTCAATGAGACAAAGTACATCATTAGTATGTGACTATTAACACTATAAATAAATCTATCCTAAGATTAAAGTGCTAGGTGCCCGTAATGATAAATGAATGATGAGTAATGTACTCTTAATGGACCCATAACATAAATATGTTAGAGTGTTATAATTACGGGAACACTCTTGATGGGATCTACCTATGTGAGTGGAAGTGTGGTCGCTTCTAGGAGCTCAAGGGCTTGACTTTGACAACACTGATGAAAAGAGGACACAAACACATAACCATAATAGTGTCCCTGGATACTATGCATTACCGATATTGAAATCATTGTGTAAGATGTGTTTGGTTAATCAAATGGAATAGCTGGTTCAAAGCTTAGTCTACCATGCAATTCCGATTAACTTTAACAAGTCTTCACTAAGTGAAGATTCAATTGTAATACAACTTCATTTATGTAAATTGATTTCCAATAATATCAAAATCGAAAATATTTTTGAAAATGGGGGGAGATTGTTGGAATATTTTCAAATATTTATAGTGTTCCAATAATTATAAATGAATGGGTGTAATTAATTAAAAGATAAATCTTTTGGTCATTGGTCAAGAGTTATATCACTTGATTTTTGAAAAATAATTATAAATATTCAAATAATATTACTTGAATAGTTATAATATTAGATGAATAAATATGTCTTTTTAAAGATATTATTATTCAGAAAATACAACTATTGGAAGATGTCTCTATGACGAGACATGAAAATTCATATAAATAGGAATGGGATTTCATTTGAAAATCACACCAAGAAGTTCTAAAGTTCTTTCTATCCTTCCTAATTTTCTAAAATTATTAGATTGTTCTAAAAAGAGTTTCTGCAGTTATTCTTTGTAGAAATTGAGTTTCTTGTGATAAATTGCTCAGTGCTTAGTAGACTATTCTCATAAATGCAAAACACAAATAGTCATTGACTTCATTGTATCGTCGAGGTTAATTTGTTTGAAACTCTTTTGCACACCAAATATAGGTGGGGATGAATAGAACTTTAAAGATAGTGGCTTGATACATGCCTTGAGGTCTTGTCCTATTTCTTGATTTTCTGTTTGAGTTTCGTTCGTGTGTTTGAGATTTTCCTCACCAAAGATTTGTACTAACACGTAACAAGTAGCATCTTATGGTTTCAAGTCTTGCAATTGGTGCAATAGTTTTCTCAAGGTTTATTCTTTCAACTTGAGTGTATCCCTACACCACAAGTCTTACTTTATTGCGAGTTATATGTCCATATTTATCTATTTTGTTCTTGAAAATCCACTTGGTGCTAATGATAGTATAATAAGCATTCCTTAATTCATTTGTTCTTTCATCTAGAATGTTAATTCTAGTTGCCTTTTTGGGGGAGATTTTGCTCTAATGTGTTAGCTTGATATTGTCGAAATGGAGTTGGCCAAGCCTTTCTTAGAAACAACAACAATTCTCTCTAACTAAATGTCCACAAATATTGGAAATGACATAAATGTTATGGTAACTACCTTTTTACTTGGAATGAGGATCCTATTCCTCTCAAGGGTGAATTTTTTGTTATTATCTTGATCATGGACAATCTGAACCAAATTAAATTTCCATAAGAAATAAGTGATTCAAGGACTCATTTTTAACATGACAAAGATCACATGTTGTATCAAAACCCTCCACTCTCTTACCAATTTCATCACTGCATAGGAGACTATTATTTGTCTTTAATTTCCAAAGAAAAGGAATAACAAACATCAATAGATTAAGATGTAATTAAAATATTTTAAAGTTTAAGGACTAATTTAAAATAAGTATCATAGTCTTAGGATATTTGATGCAATTAACTCTCAAATAAAACAAGATTATGAATAATTTTCAACTTTATGCATTGAACTCTGTGTTGATTAAGAGCTGCAGTTTAAGGTTCCCTTTGGATTCAAAAGAACTTAATATTCTTTTCTCACAGCACTAGTGTTTTCTTTGGATAGAAAATGGTGCACGTTTATTTTTCTAAACTCGCTGCACCTCTTCTTTTAACTAAAAGATAACATGCCAGTGAAAAAAAAAAAGCTACATCAGTTAGAAATGTTTGTTACCACTTCAACACTGATTTGTTTTTCATTTAGGCTCTGTTTGTTTACATGTAAAAGGTTTTATGGAAAAATATTTTTTGTATTTTCCTGTGTTTATTTCATAGAAAATAATTTAGTCAGTAAAAAATAACTTATAGATCAACATAAAATAAGCGCTTTTACTGTAAAACGACTTACCCTTTTAAAAAGCGTAAGTCATTTTTTAGAAAAGAGCTTCTGTATAGGTAATTTTATTTTTATATAAAAATTAACTTAAATCAAGCTTAATATTATTATGAATAAATTTTCTTTTTATATTTAAAAATATTAAAATATTGTATTTTTCAATATTATTAAACATACATATTTAATTATTTATATTTAGTCATATAATAATTTATTAATATAACTAATATATTTTATTATTTTAAAAAATTATTTAACATTTCAATTTTATTTCAATAATAAATTTTAAAAATAATAATTTTAAATAATATTCTTCGCATATTATTGAACATATTCAATATTAATACTTTAATAATAAATGTTTTGTAGTATAAAGGTTAAAATATGTCATATGCCTATGTACTCTTCACAAATTTGCAATTTAGTCTTTGTACTTTTATTTTCAAGAATTTAGTCCCTCTACTTTTCAGATTTGAAAATCAAGTCTAATTGTTGACATTGTTTTTTTTTGTCAATTTTGTTAATTTTAGATCTTTAAATAATAAATATTCATTATGTAACTAAAAAATGACGTTGTAATGAATCTAAATTTAACAATATTTTTAATATATACAAAAAACAATGTAAAATATAAATTTATAGATATAAAATAAACTCAATTAAATAATGAAAAGATAAGAAAATATCAAATGTATGTTTGTTCTTATTGAAAACAAATTTTATAAAATATTTTTAAAAAATCTGTCAAACAACAAAAATTATTTTATACAAATTTATCTAAACACCAGAAAATATTCACTTTTTTAGGGAAGTAAGTCATTTTTCATAAATTATTTTCCAGAAGCCGTTTCAACGAAACAAATATACCCTTAATTTTATTTTTTTATGCATTCTAATTTACGAGTTCTTGTTGGGTTTATATATATAATGAAAGTTGGCTTTATAAAATTTAAATATATTATATATAATATAAGCTTAAATTTAATAATTATAGAAATTAAGGCCATACAAATTGTATACCCTTGTTGATAAGTTTTGTTGAGGGGGGAATTAATTCTTTCGGGAGAAATCTTCGAAGTGTTATATCCTTGGGGATGCTGATCTAGTCCCTCAACAACGGAATTGTCCCCCGAGCCAAGGTGGTACTGTATACCCCAACATTTTACCTATATTTAATAGGCCAAGGGTTTGGATCCCACAAAGGGTAAGATGCTCATGTCGCCTCTTGGTGGGTGGTCGTACGTACATGTACGATCGAGGCATTCCCCTCTGTGAATCGTACACGGTTCTCTATGAAATAGGAGACAAAACTCTCCTCCGAGGGACAATATCTTCCATTGTTAAGGGGCCAGATCGACATCTTCGAGGACAACACTTTGAAGACTTCTCTCAGAGGAGCCGACCCCCCCACTAATAAAAGGGGTACCACTTTGACTAAGTGGTACCATATACCCCAACAATTGACCTATATTCGATAGGTTAAGGATTCGAATCCCAGCAAAAGGTGAGATGCTCACGTTGCCTCTTAGTGGTGGTTGTACATCCATGTACGGTTGAGGCACTCCCCTCTATGAACCGTACACAACTTTTCGTGAAGTGGGAGACAAGACTCTCTCAAGGGGACAATTCCTTCCATCGTTGAGGGACCAAATCAACATACTCGAGGACAACACTTCATATAATTCCTCCAGAGGAGCCGATCTCCCTCAACAAGTTTAGATTGGTGATTAGGTTTGATTGAACTTTATTTTTTGGATTATTTAAACTTCATTATAGTTTAATTTGATTTTTGTTTTTTATTTCTATATTAAATTTGAATTTTGATTTTTTGTACTTTATTTGGATAAAATTATTTTTTATAAATTTTGGATAGTTTATTTGATCAAGTTCCAAAAAAAAATTCATTAAATATTTTAAAATAAATTAATTTTTCAAGTAAATAAAAAATTACCAATACTCCATATAGTATATAGTGTTTTTTATAATAATTTTTTAATACAAACATTTTAAGTCTTAAATATAAAATATTTATTTTTACATCATAGAAAATTAAAAATAATTATACATTAAATAAAAATAAAATTCGATTTGATTTGATTCAATTAATGTGATTTTTTTAACTTATGAACCAAAAATATCTAAATACTGCTAGTTTGATTTTTTATTTTCCTCAATCCTGGAAATACTCGAAAGTTATTCAACTTTGACTAAAAAACATGAATTAAATTCAATAATTATCTAGTTAAACTCAAGCTATCAATTGAGTCAAATCTAAGCACCGTAATACTCAACTAGAACCACTCATAAACCTAATCAAACTTTCCATTTTTATATATTCTTATATCATAAAATTAGTATTACATTTAAACCATTTTTATATAAAAAAAACTTGAATATAAATGAGCTTAATCAAACTCAAGTAACTCAATCAAATCTTGAGTTGAGCTCAAATGTAAAAAATGATGTTTGATTACGCGGGAAGCTCACTACTATTTGAGTTTGGGTGGGTCAGTCGATACGCAATCTGTTGATACATCTGTTTTTTAATTGCTCCCATATTTTGTCGACTTGCCTCACACTTTCTATTGTAGATCGAGCTATAAGAGTCATCATAACCACCATCTTCACTTCTCCATTGGAAGATGATTCAAACAAAAAAACAGCAATATTGAGGTTTCAGGACTTCCAAGTTAAAAATCTAAAAACACGAGACAAAAACTTATAATCCTAATTTACTCATGCAAACATGGTAAAGAATCAATGAAAATTAAAGGGCAACAAATGTTACATTCCACATGAAAGAACCAATATTCTCAAGCAGTTGAGGAATGTTAGAATACAAATGCATTAAAATAGGAGTAGCATCTTCATGCTTTAGCCTAGGCCATAAATTTATGGTGGTGGTGGATAAAAATAGTAGTGAGAAACATCAGCGCATCTTGTAGAATTGAACTCTTGAAACCGCACAACGCCGACCACTCAATGAATATTTTACCATTATATCAACATCTCGGGGATTCTTCTTGTTTGGTGCAACAGTCATGCTACCAACTATTGCCTCTCCCTCACATATGGTTAGCACATCCTCTAGGTACAACACCGTTTGCTTCCAATGTGTAGCTCGCGATTTTGGCCCTATATTTTGTTTTTTATTTGAAAAAGTCAGAAACATCGATTCTTTCTTTTCTTTTGATAAAACTCAGAAACATGGATTAATTGTACGAAACATAAGACCTGAGCAGAGATGCATTATTGTATTGCTAGGGCAAAATAATTATAGACAAAGCTTGCTGCTTTAAACATAGATATGATGGGAAGGACATAGGATATATAAAATTTCGTAATCTATTGGCTGGAGTGAAATGGAAACAAGGAAACAAGGAAGAAAGAAGAGATAAACCTGTAGAGAAGCCCATCAATTTGTGGCACTTGGTAAATGATACATCAAAGTACGCAACAAAAGCATGGATGTAATCATCACGTTGTGCAACAAGCTTAAAAGATGCAGTGAAAGAAGCATCACCCGGAGCCATCTTGGAGATATCCATTGTCTGAATAAAGAAAAGCAAAATAAATATAGCAGATAAATTCCAAGGACAATAAGTCAAGAATTTTCAGCGACCATATGCTTAAATAGATACACAATGATGTATACATATACATAAGTTACGCTTGTGCTATTTATTCTCACCTTGAGAAGGTGGCTATTCGTCACAATTTGATTCTGGTCAACTGTGTCCACAAGAGGTTCCATCATAGCTTGCTTTTTGATGCAACTCATGTCAAACCCATAAACATTATTCCAAACTGTACCAAGATGATGCAATGGAGAAAAGATGTGAAATATAAGAATACAAGAACTCAATTGCAAAGAACCACAATAGAAAAACTGATTGAAAGCCCGTAACTACAGATGAACTCGAATACAAAGAACAATATCAAAGTATCAGTCTACTACGCTCACATTCGATCTTGTCATCTTTGTACTCTGCATCCTCAATTGCTGTCAAGTAAAGAGAAGCCTTATCTGGTAGCACAACACCATCATTGACCTGGCACGGGCAACCATATAAGAAATTTGATTGAAAAAATACAGCATATAAGGAACCAACAAAAATTTGCATTCAAGAGCAAAACAATAAACTTAAAAGGCCACTTAGCCACCACATAAAAGAGCAAGCAAAATATTGCTCAAAGAGAAGATTAAACAAAGATGTAGTTAAAGTCTCAATCATAAACAGTTATATTTAGACCTCACTTACAGCCCACCTTGTGCACATCATACCAGCCAGCAGAGGATGTAAGCAATCATGTTACATATTGTAATCCACAGAGAGAAGTAAAAAAAAAAGCCAAGTGGAATATAGGAAATGTCAAGAAAACAAGGATAATATGACCATGCAACATCACTGTTTGTTATAGTAAATTTTCAGATCAGTAGCATGAGAGTGCACTGGATATAAATATCATAGGAAACAACCAATAGAAGGCAACCTGCTTTCACAGTCAGTTGATAACAACCCAACCTAACCCAAGGCATACCTAACACAATATGCTGACTTACCAACCTGTATATGCAAAGCATGAATCCAGGTTGAATATCAGTTTAACACAGCACACACATAATGAATCATGAAGGAACTTCTGAGTACATAATATATACACACAAGCATATTCCTATACCAGCAACCATGAAAATATATCAACCAGAAGATGTTAGAAGTATCAATAGTAGAAGCAACTTACCAGCCATTTATCACGCGCATATAACACTGTATTCAACATATTCTCAAACAACAAAAAGTAACCCATCCACTCTGATATAATGATGTCTACTTTGGCAACAGGAAGCTCAATTTCTTCAATTTTTCCCTTCAAAACTGTAACCACTGTAACACAAAATAATTCTTGTGTAAACAATGGAATGAAATAGAGAATCAATACAATAAGACACAACAAAGTTTTGTAAACCCCCACCATCAGACAATCCATTTGTTTCAACAATTTGTTTAGCCATATCAGCCATGTGAGAGCACTCGACCTAGGAATGGGAAAATATTAACCACGTTAAGCAAACTTGGGATGGACACTAGGAATGAAATAAATATGCTGGCCAGAGAAATATAACCAACAGATAAAACAGAAATAAAAAGCACAAAGGAACAGGACCACATACTGCATAAACATGTGCAGCCCCTGCCTTTGCACAAAACAAGGACAAGATTCCAGTTCCAGCTCCCACATCAAGAACTACTTTGTTCTGGAATAGAAACTTATTCTGATAAATAACATTTTGATATGTCTTAGTTCGCACTACATCCTTGAGCATTTCCTGAAATGCAGTGACTAGCAGGTTAGCATAGAAACAAGTTTAAGTAAAAAATTATTCCATTCTCCGAAGCTTTTCCACTACAACCAACATGCTTAAGTGAAAATGATAATTGTTTCCGGAAAGCAAGCACAACACATTAAGTCGTGGGTCAGCTTAAATAAATTGAACGATTACAGCTGAACCTTCATTCACAAATATTCAGCAACCAATATTCAGAAAGTAATGGTACCAAAGCAAAACTATTCTATAAAGAACTCAAAAATATCCAAACAAGAAAATGCCCTGCATTCAATAGTCCAAGTCCAGCACACTTACTTCGTGAATTCCTGCATACCAAAAAAGGAAAATTCAAAATAAGCTTCAAAAGAATGTGCTATCTGCACATAAACGATACTATTTAAAGGACAGATATTAGTCAACCCAATGCAGCGCCAAATGTATACTGCTAAATTGCCATTTATTAAACGTGTAAGATAAAGCCAGAAATTGCTAGAGCTTCATTAAATTAGACATAAGCAAACTATAGAACTGAAAGAGCCCTAAATTTTGCAAAGATTGAAATTTTCTTCCCTCAGTCGAAGCTTCCTCACAAGCAAAGTTAAAGCCAACGCTAAAAAATCTCACAGTTTCCCCCAGTTTTCTAATCGACAAGAAAAATAACAGTAAAAAATCAAAGCTACAAAATAAGAGGAATAAGAAAATATACCAAAGTGAGAGTAAGAATCGAAGTAATAATCAGCACTGGTTTTATCATCACCGGCATCGCTATCTACAAAGGAGACGTTAGGTTCTCCCATGGAAACATCTTCAGCAGCTTTATCAACATCAAGGATTGATTCGTCAAGATTGGAGCTGTCTGTAGCGACTCCATCGTCGTCGGCGTCTTGGAAGCGAATCTTCGTTCCTTCGAATTGGTTCGAAGAGTTCGTCGAGGTTTGGGCCGTGTTGCTTCCTTTGCGGCGACCCATTTTCCTAATGACAGTGATTAGGGTTTAGCGGAGGAAAGTGGGCGAAGGTTAGGGTTTTTGTTAGAGCTTTGTATTGGTGAGAAAGGTTAGCTCCACTTGCGAGCTATATTGCAATTTGCTTGCGTTTAAATAGCGGTTGGTGTACTGTCACGTCCCGGTAGATTTTTAGAGGGACGAATGTCGAAAGTTTTTTCAAAAGAAAGTATTCTAAAATAAATGTGCAATATTTCAAATGACGTCGTTTTACCAGCGACTGATCTCAGATAAAGCCAATGATTTTATTTATTTTTTATTTGGGTGTATTATTCCCGTTAGACTATCCATATATTAGGCATATGATACTAAAACATACAGTGCATAAACAAATGTTTAATTATTTAATTTGGTAAGACTGATAAGATATAAATATCAATAATACAAACAAGTCAACTTTCATTGGCTGATAGGGAGAGATCTTCCGGTCCCCACATTCTCAGGTACATAACAATGTAGAAAAAACTTGACTAAAGCTTCCCCATCACTTTGGGATTAACCAGAGGCCTTGTTGAGTGGCCATGGTCCCCCTGCCATGACAGCTTCAATCTCCCATGTTTCTCGAGGAACTTTTGTCATGTTCTTGCTACCGTTGGCCGTTACAAGCTACAATCGAAGAAAGGAACTGTATGATTAAGAACAATGGCACAAACAGATAAAAACGCAGAGCCTATCCTAAATGTATTTTACACATATGTAGCACAATACACGAAAGTCCCTATGACTAAATTCTTTGCACATGAGCTAGCTGTAAAGTATTCATGGGTTTTATAAGGATTGCATGTATTCAGCAAGAGTTAGCATCCCACAAATCTTGCAGTACATTATCCATACTCCTAGACACTCGAACACCAAGAAGCAAATTCGTAAACTGAATTGTTAGAACTTAGAACACTGAAGATTCTCAACCAAAACTCTTCTTCAGTTCTTTTATAGCCAATACGTAGTTTTGTCGCTGTGACCCATTTTATTAACAGCATAGGGAAATGTAATACCTATTTCTATATGCATGTAGACGATAATAAGTGATAGAGTTGATTTGTTTTTAAACTATGATTGACACACAGACCGACTACTTATATATGTAATAGAAATAAGGCAGGAAATTTTGGACTTCAATAACTGTAAGATTAAGTAAATATATACCACATCACTTTCTATTCGAACTCCACCAAAATTTTTAAATTTGTCCACTATTTCACGGTTGAAGAACTTTGAAGTGTTTGCGCTTTTCATAGCTGGAACCAACAATGCGTCAATGAAATAGCATCCAGGCTCCACTGTTATCACCTACAACAAGAAGACGCAAGCTTTAATACATCTCTAAAGCACTACTTGAATTCCATGTGTAGAACTTTTATAAGAAAGAACAAAAGATCAATTCTTTGAACCTTCATAGTGATATAATTAATGCAAACTGATTCCTTTTAAAAACAATTTAAGGGCTTCATGCACCAACATGATGTCATAGACTTAAACTAGGAATAACTAATTGAAAATTAAAGGGCTGTTACCACAGAGTTTCTCAAGAAAAATAGTTGATATGTCATACGTTATGTTATACCAAAGCACATCAAGAGGTTCAGCTGACTAAGCTTAACTATGAGCAGAGAAACAATAATCAACAAGAACAATTGGTATTAGGACCTTGAATTGTAGTCCTTGGAAGGAGGCAGCCATTAATTTTACAAAAATGGTTTATGTTGTAATTTGAATAAAACATACCATACAAAAATAGTTTTCAAATTTAAACATAAGTGATGGTTTTGCAAATGAAACAAATATAAATTTAAAACATACTTGATCAACATTCTGATTTCATTTGACTACAAAAATAATGAAATATTTAACCAGTGTATTGTACAATATATTAGAACCCTCCTCTGACAAGAAAAAAAAAAGGGGAAAGAAATAACACTTACCATTCCCTCCAGGAGTTGTCTAGCAGTACGCAAAGACTTCAAACCAGGTTCTTTTGGTCTTTCTATGCCCTGCAAGAGTTTAACCCTTCCAAACCCATAAGTGAAATGAAAATTTGAAAATTGTAGCTACCAACAAACTGAGTAAAGTAAGACTAACATAGAGAAAAAAATCTATAAGCAGATTTAGTCAGAAAGACCTTTGGATAACCACCAGGATCATGAGTATCAATACCCAATAAATGGCCCAGACCATGAGGCATAAAAACAGCACCCACTCGTTCAACCATCATATCATCAAGGTTTCTACAATAAAAAAAAATTAAGCCAGCTACTAAAAAGATTTACTTCTAATGGTACTAACAAGAAGTGAATCAAAGAAACAAGTACATCATTAAGAAGATAGAATTTACCCAACAAGGATGTTGCCCTTTTCCAGCGACTCTAGAATGATTTTCTCGGCTAATCTGCAACAGAGAAAAAGGAAACAAGAAAATACTTATTAAAGATAAAAGAAAAATATTGTAAGAAAAATAATCTCATAAGTATTACTTTTCTTTGCCCTTACTTGTGCATATCCACCCAGCTCACACCAGGCTTCATTGCAGCTATAACAGCATTGTGAGCATCAAGGACAGCCTGCAGAACATAGCATGTACGAAAAGGAAGATCAAATAATGACAACTTAAATCGAAAGGATTATTTTCTTTTCTTTTTTTAATTCAATAGTCAACTCAATATTGATTCTCATAGGAGGAAACTTGATATACCCATCACTCATTGATCAAAGAATAAATACTTACGTTATATATAAGGCTCTGGTCACTTGTAAACTTCCCATTCACCTGCATTCATGGTAGGATTTACTTTAGAGAGGAAACTTATATCACCATATACTAGAGAACAAACAAGCCTCTTACTCAGAGTCCTTGTAGTGTGGTAGATTTTTTTATTTTCTGAAGATATATCAATATTCTCTACAAGGTTTAGAAATATTAGTTATCCTAATAGTCTGCTGCTAAGGAAAGACTCAGCCCCAAAGGTCACAAAGATACTTATTCGTAAACCCATACAAGTGACACAAGATTTGGACATGCAAAACCCTACAATTTCTGCTTCAAATCTTAGGACAAATGCCAATGGTAAATGCTATTTTTTGGGGGGAACCAGTCTCAATGGCTTTGAAAAATTAAACCAAAGAACTGAGAGATCTAGGAAAGGAGTCAAACATGTCAGAATATTGAGTTTCTTTTGTGCAGCTGCATTAAATGCTTCGATTGAAAAGTGAGCAGCCCATATCCAGCATTGAGCACATAAGAAAAGACATTGATTGCAACATAAATAGACATACTCACAGGGAATGTGCATGTAATATCAGATCCATAGAAACTGTACTCAGCTCCCATGTCAAGCAAGGCCATATCTCCATCTTCTAAGATCTGCAGGAAAGACATATACAATGTTGAAACCTTACGAACTACTTCCATTTTATCAGATTAACTTAAATGGATCAATTTGAAACTCTTATTGCTATTCACATCATTAACAACTCAATGGGATTGTGTTTTTCATGCAGATGAAACTATCATATATTTCAAACATTATAGGACAAATATTGAAAATTATACCCTGTCATTAGGAGCTGCAGCATGTCCATAATGTAGAACAGCACTGCACCATAGAAACATAAGGATTATTATTTTGATCCAATATCAACATGTCATACACAAATATTAATCATAGAACAAGTAAAGCGTTCCAAAAGAATAGCAGAATTCACAAATTATACAGAATGACAAGCAGAGTACCAGCTGTTGACATTGAAAATTTTTCATAATAACGAGGTATTGTAGTGGAATTTATAACAACTGTAGCTATCCTGGGTTTTATTCTATTGATGCTTTACTTAAAAGGTAAATGCTGAGAAAATAGGCATGAAACATTATTAATGTGCAGTTATTACTCCATGGAACGTACTAAACAAGAAACAATCAGGACCTGAGATAATCCTAACCTGTTTTCACCAGTAGCACAAATACACGTATATGAACAGTGCCTACAGCCACCATACATGTAGGTATGATGAAGAAACATGCTTTCCAACTGATATTCTTTCATACCTGCTTTAGTTTTTCTCATAACCTAGTTATATAGAAAAGCAAGTACATGTTAAATTATCATTCTCAATATTACACTAAGAAAAACAAATCTGCAAAGAAATTAATGATGCAGGCAAAGTAAACAATGAAGAAAGGAAAGAAGAAGAACCAAGTAACTGGCTATAAACTAAATGCTAAATCATGAAGAATGACAGATTATATCTGATAATCATTTACTTAAATATGCAAAAAAAAAAATACAGTTGTTGTCCAAGCTATGAAATAAAGTGATTACCTCAACATGAGCTTCAGAACTTATATTGTTTGCAATTTGGATAAGAGCAAGCTCCAAATCTGACTTGCAAACTCGGCACTCGGTCAATACGGGATGCAGAGTTGTCAAATCTCTCTCAAAATTTTCTATTCCCTAAAATCAAGATAAGGAGAAAAAACTACATAACCCTATAACAAACAAAATGATACATTTACATAACATCATAACTTTGAGTCAAAGGTATGCATTAATTCAGTAACTCTGGCATATGAAAAGCACTAGAACTCGAGATATAATATCACACTGTTCTAAAAGTAAAAGGAAAAAGGCAAATGAAAGTAGAATAGTGGACATAATGTAAAACCTTAAACTCGGCAGGTTTTGAGAAATTATTGCTATCAGTGTTAAGCCCATGTAGGAGGAACAATAAAGGTTTTCCAGATCCCTTGTATTGGTCAACCAAGAGTTGAACAATCTCATCAGTGTAGTAGACCATGCTAACCATATACCTTTCCTGCCAACAGGAATGTAAACATAAAATATACGAAACAAAGACAATCGCTGGCATAACAAAACAGTGAACATAGATACAATAGTCACCTGAAAGTAGGAAACTGGCTTTATTTCCCCCAACCAAACAGCATAATTAGCTGGTAACCTAGGCGCAAAAAGAATGGATTTCCCAGTTGCAATGTCCTTTAATGGGTAAAAAAGGAGAATTTATCAACTTCAAATCTTCAACAGTTTATAAATTCTTTAAACTCTACCATTTAAGAAAGGATTCAGAAGTTAAAAAATTTGTAATTTAAAAAAAGAAGGTCATACAAAGAACTTACAATAGCACCATAGAAACCAGGCTCCCTCACACCAAACAGGTAAGCGAAGTAACTCTCTTGCCTAAAAACCGATCAATTGTCATTAATGTCAATTATTTTATTCAAATTGAACTGAATTCTAATGTAATTGGAAGTTTAAAAGAGAAAGGCAAAGTCGAGGTACCTGAACAGCTCGATGTGATCGGTGCAATAGCGCGTTTGCTCTTCGCCACCCTGTTTGATCGATTAATCCAATAAAAATTAACTTCGATGAAGGCGTTTGTGGATGGAAGTTATTGAAATATTACTTAAATAAAAGTACCTGGAGGAGAACGAAGCCATGATGGGGGCGAGAGGACTTGGAGAGGTGTTGGCGAAGAGATTTGAGGAGCTTTTGACGGTTGGATACGTGGAGCTCCATGGGTACCTTCGAAGGAGAGAGAGACGACGGCGAGGTTGAAGCCATGGAAATGGCTTCTCTCGATGGTTTCGCCATTTTCAAGCAACTAAGCTGAAGACTGAAGAGTAGCAGTACTTCAAATTATTTGGGATTTTCCCATTTCAGAACTACGGACAAGTGCCAACGTGACTATCTTAGGTATGCTTGGCCTGACCCGATTGGTGCTTTTTGTCAAACTTCAATTTATTTTATTTAAAAATTAAAATAATATGATTTAAATAAAGTAATTTAGTATAGTTTTTGTTTGATAATGGATCGAAAATTCAAAATTTTCTTGATAATTATTTTAATTTTTATTTAATAAAAAATTTGAATAAGATAAATAGTTAGGTAGTTACTTATCACTTAAGGTAAAAAAATTAATTTTATTTTATTTTATTAAACTTTAAAATAAAATATTTTTAAATATATATATTCAAATTATCATATTTATCTTTCATCCAAAATTATTCAAAAAAATATCAAATATTATATTAATAAAATTAAAATTAAAAAATAAATTATCTTTTAAAATTCAGTATTTACTTTCATTAAACAACATAATTATATTAAGTATTACTAGTTTATCAAATAATTTTTAATATAAATTTAGCACAATTAAAAATAAATTCAGCTTTACCAAATTTTCATGACTATTTAATTAGCACTTGTTTTCTTATTAAACAAACAAAAGAGATTTTATAAAAATAATAGAACCAAAATCAAGACAAAACAAATTATGATGGAGAAAATAAAACTAATCCATAATATTACTTTATACATTCGGCCTTATATCTTATCATTTCACTGAATAAGTTTAAACCAATATCAAAAGACAAAATAAAAATGATATTAATAGAAAAAATGTCTCACTCATTATGGTTTGCGTGTAATAAAACCACCTAATCAAGCGAGGCGATTTTTTAACATCTCTACGTGTACAACAAAAAAAAAAGTGTCCAAAAGAAATTTAACACCGAACAATAATGAATAAGCACCCAACAATGCATTCACCAGCAATAAACAGTTGGGTTCAACAATTATATCCACAAGAAAGCCTTCAACCATCCATGGATCAAGCAAGACCGTTGTCGAACCACATGACCCTGTCATCTTGAAGTATTGCTGCATATCCAACCGGTCCGCATTCAGTGGACCTATAAGCATCAACATTACAATTAGTCCACCCAAGCGGTGCCTTCCTCCATGACGCAGCAGCAAGAGGAACTTCGTTAACACTTACTTTAAGAGATTACAAAATGTGCATCTTCCATCATTCATAATTAAAATTAATTCAATACACACCATAATGAATTGAAAATCCAACCTATATTAAAATAAATTTAGATATAATCCACGCACAATATTAAAATTTAAACTAACTAAAAATTTATAAAATATTTATGCACGATGAAATTCAAACTAAAATACTTTAACAGCACGTTTGGTTCGCTGTAATGGAATAGAGGCGTAATAGGTAATCATTTTGTTTGGTTGAATGGAATGGAATAGAATAGAACTGTAATAGTATTCTTGTGTTTGGTTGAATGGAATTATGTTGTAATAGCATAAGGGGAAAAACTAAAATGACTAAAATGCCCTTAGCAAAAATTTTTTTAGGTAAATGATTATTGTTATTGTTATTGTTATTAAATTTTAATAAGATTATTAATATCAATAATAAATAATTTAATTATATTTTATCATAATTATTATTAAATATATTTTAATTAAAATATATAATTTAATAAAATTCTCAATAATAAGTATTCTTATATGAATTTACTAAAATCATAGTATATAATACTATAAAATATAATTTAAAACAATTATTATTAAATATATTTTAATTAAAATATATAATTTAATAAAATTCTTAATAATAAATATTCTTATATGAATTTACTAAAATCATAATATATAATACTATAAAATATAATTTAAAATAATTATTATTAAATATATTTTAATTAAAATATATAATTTAATAAAATTCTTAATAATAAATATTCTTATATGAATTTACTAAAATCATAATATATAATACTATAAAATATAATTTTTAAAATAATTATTATTAAATATATTTTAATTAAAATATATAATTTAATAAAATTCTTAATAATAAATATTCTCATATGAATTTACTAAAATCATAATATATAATACTATAAAATATAATTTAAAATAATTATTATTAAATATATTTTAATTAAAATATATAATTTAATAAAATTCTTAATAATAAATATTCTTATATGAATTTACTAAAATCATAATATATAATACTATAAAATATAATTTAAAATAATTATTATTAAATATATTTTAATTAAAATATATAATTTAATAAAATTCGTAATAATAAATATTCTTATATGAATTTACTAAAATCATAATATATAATACTATAAAATATAATTTTTAAAATAATTATTATTAAATATATTTTAATTAAAATATATAATTTAAAATAATTACTATTAAATATATTTTAATTAAAATATATAATTTAATAAAATTCTTAATAATAAATATTCTTATATGAATTTACTAAAATCATAATATATAATACTATAAAATATAATTTAAAATAATTATTATTAAATATATTTTAATTAAAATATATAATTTAATAAAATTCTTAATAATAAATATTCTTATATGAATTTACTAAAATCATAATATATAATACGATAAAATATAATTTTTAAAATAATTATTCTTAAATATATTTTAATTAAAATATATAATTTAAAATAATTACTATTAAATATATTTTAATTAAAATATATAATTTAATAAAATTCTTAATAATAAATATTCTTATATGAATTTACTAAAATCATAATATATAATACGATAAAATATAATTTTTAAAATAATTATTCTTAAATATATTTTAATTAAAATATATAATTTAAAATAATTACTATTAAATATATTTTAATTAAAATATATAATTTAATAAAATTCTTAATAATAAATATTCTTATATGAATTTACTAAAATCATAATATATAATACTATAAAATATAATTTAAAATAATTATTATTAAATATATTTTAATTAAAATATATAATTTAATAAAATTCTTAATAATAAATATTCTTATATGAATTTACTAAAATCATAATATATAATACGATAAAATATAATTTTTAAAATAATTATTCTTAAATATATTTTAATTAAAATATATAATTTAATAAAATTCTTAATAATAAATATTCTTATATGAATTTACTAAAATCATAATTTATAATACTATAAAATATAAATTTTAAAATAATAATTATTAAATATATTTTATATTCTACTTTATTATTTTTAAACTGCAATACATATTTAATGTGCTAAAATATCATTAGTAAAACAAATAATTTAATTATTCTACAATAAAAAAATATTAGCAGTAATAAATAACTTGAGAATTATATTTTGCATAAACATAATTTTCATATATTAACAAAAGGTTAGATGAAAATGAAATTCTACATCATAATCCATATGTTATACAGTTTTACAACATCAAAAAGTTTGAACATTGTAGTGACATACCATCCCAAATATTACAAACAGAAAAAGTTACGACAATATCATCAACAGAACCATTATCTTTAATGGTCAGCAAGAAATCTTCTGACCCATTCCAACCTCACATCAGAAGGTAAACTAAAGAAAACGAGCATTTGAGTTGGATGATCTGGAATTTTACTCAAAGCTCGATACCGCTCATCCACAGATAAACCTTCTATTTCACATAAGGTTGGATATAAATTTGTAGCTTTTTCTTGGATGATCTGGAATTCTTCTGACTTCTGTTGAACTACCACATTAGAGGCAATACTCTTACTGATTTGTTCGCCAATGGCCCGCATATTTTCTACCAATAAAGTGGCAGCCTCATTAAATGAAGAAGAAATATTATCACCTGCATCAGAATTCTTCTTTTTCTTCTTTGAAGATGAGGAACCCCTTGGTTTCTATCTAGTCGCAGCTCCGTAGCAGAAACATCCATGTCATCCAAAGAGACATCAACTTTGCAGTCATAGAATTCGTTTCTTTCTTCATTAATATTAGTAATAGGTATATCCTGAGCATTTATTTCTTCAATAACATCAGCGGCTGTTTGAGCATCTTTACTAGTCGCTCGATCTCGTGCGTAGATGGTAGTAAGTTGGTCGTAGTAAGGGAAACTACGATGTCTGAATTGACCGGCTTCTTTATGACTCTATAAAAATGAGGAAATCATATTAGTTATAAGTTTGGTAAAAATAACATAATAAAGACTTGAAATAATTCTTACATTTAAATAAGAGTCTCAAACCGTATCTTCAGCAACAACGAGCTGCCTATGCTCATCCCAACCAAAACTGCTATTGTTTTGGCCATTAAGCATATCATACACGATTGACCAATCCCTTTTTAGTAACCTAATTCTCGATTCAATATTAGGTCTAGCCTTCAACATTGCATTGGGTAAAGCCTTTTTTAACATTTTTTCCAACTCATTTAAATAACCAGCTTTGAACCCCGTATCAGCATTAAATGTTCCAACATTGTGCAAGTCCACCATGCAGGAAACCAATGCTGCATCTTCTTCTGGAACCCATTTCCTTTTGGTTCCTCGAGAAGCTTGGGAAGAAACATTTGATTTTGAAACACCTGACATAATAAGCTTAAGAAAAAAAACAATTAAAATTAAGTTTAATATCATGAATCAAAAGGTGAACACTTTATAAAATTAAAATTAAGTTCAATATCATGAATCAAAAGCTCAACACTGTATAAAATTATTATTAAATATAAATGAAAAGAAATTAAATTATAATTCAACAAGTTTAGTACAATACAAAAAACAATTCAAACACCATCAAAGTTTCACAAACTAGATACATAAAATAACATAAACAAATTAACTCAAACTCATTTTGTCCCCAAACCTAACTGATTTCTAGATACTTGCCATTCATCGAACATTTGGTTGGCTAGTTCCATCCTCCAAGTAGCCCATGCATCTGATGGATGAATATTTACTATATTCGGTTAATCGTCATCTACCACCAGGTAATCATTCTCTCACCTTCGCTTCAATAGGATCAATACTCATATGGGTTCAAATAAAATTATGGAGCAAACAACATGCAATAATGATTCTATTGTGCACCCTTACATGATAGAATGATGGACTCCTAAGTATTCCCCATCTAAGTTTTAATAACCCAAAGCATCTTTCAATAACATTACGTGCTGATGCATGTTTCATATTAAAAAATTCTTGCGGAGTACTTGGTTGATAACCCTGACGCCACTCATTCAAATGATATCGTTGTCCTCTAAAAGGTGCAAGAAATTCCTCACAATTTGTGTATCCACCATCAACTAGATAATAACAACCTATAAAAAAATTTAAATGATTAATTCCCCAAAAAAAGTTTCATCTTAATGAATAATTCAAAGTCCTCTAACTATCCATGTAAGAACCCATTTCGCCCGGGCCCAATAACAAATAAAATAATAATATCCAGTCCAAAATTACCTTACAAGCCCATAATATAACAACCTAAAGCCCAACAAACTAAATTTTTTTTCAGCAAAGAAAACCCTAGCCGTATGCCTCTGCCCATACGCGCCGCTCCACCTCTTCGAACGCCGCCACCGCCCAAGGCTCGCCTACCACTGGTCGTCCACACGTCTAACACCTACGGAAATTAAATAGAATGGCAAAAAGGGAGGCACGCGGGTAGTTAATAACAACATACATTAAAGAAGAGGAAGGCATTTTTAATTCGGCTATAAAAGCCTGAATCGAACCTTTCTAATTTTTTTACAGAGATATTGGAATCAAAAAACAGAAAACAAGATTAAAAAAAGGTTGATTTGAACTGCTCTCCCTTCCTTTTTCTTTATTTTTGTGTATTTATTCATTTATTTTTGCAAATCGATCTTAAAAATAATCAACAACAAAAAAGAAAGGAAAAGAAACTACCTGAATCGGCCCTTAGGCCTGTCGTCGATGGTACTCCACCGTCGCCGGTCGTGGGTTTAGGGAGGGGCCAAAGCTTTTCTCTTTCACTTTGTTTCCCCGTTCCATGGCCTCGACCTCTGAACGCGCTTCAATGCGCCGATAGAAGGCGCCCTCGCATGGCTCCGGCCACCGGGAAGTGGGGAGGTGTGATGGCGGCGGGGTTCCTAGCCTTGGAACCCTAGCTAAGAAAAGGGAACCCCCCTTTTTATTTTTTGTGATCCTTTGCAAAAAAAAAAATCGATCTTAAAAATAATCAACAACAAAAAAGAAAGGAAAAAAAACTACCTGAATCGGCCCTTAGGCCCGTCGTCGATGGTACTCCACCGTCGCCGGTCGTGGGTTTAGGGAGGGGCCAAAGCTTTTCTCTTTCACTTTGTTTCCCCGTTCCATGGCCTCGACCTCTAAACGCGCTTCAATGCGCCGATAGAAGGCGCCCTCGCATGGCTCTGGCCACCGGAAAGTGGGGAGGCGTGATGGCGGCGGGGTTCCTAGCCTTGGAACCCTAGCTGAGAAAAGGGAACCCCCCTTTTTATTTTTTGTGATCCTTTGAAAAAAAAAATGAAACTACAGGAAGCAGATTTTTTTAGGCTTTTATGGTGATTAAAACGACGCCGTTTGAAGGAGGGGAAACCTGCGCACTCTTGCCCTAATGGGTAATTTGCGCCTTTGGTCCCTCCAATTCTGCAGCACATTCAATGCAGTCTTTTATTTCATTTGATTTTGGCCACGTAATTTTTCGTCTATTCCAATCTAGTCCTGCGCAAGGCGATGCGCATAAGGGACGGGTAATTTTCACGGTCAATCCCTCATGTCCTCAGCGCGTTTCATTTCGATCCCTCGTTTTTTTAATTTTTAATTATTCCCATTAATTTCATTCTGATTTCGATCGCACCCTTAACCCTTTAGCCCCCATTTTTGTACATATATTGTTTTTTTAACTGCATTTGTATTTCTTTATTATTTAGTATTTCCTCTTATATATTATTTTATTTTAAACTGTTTTAGATTTATTATATTTTATTTCAAGTTTTATATACATTAATTATTTTAAATATATATACATACATTATCTCCCTGTTTTATTTTTCAATATAAAAACAATTTTTCCTTTTTACATTCTTATATGATAATGTAAAAATTTTAGCTATTTATCTTAAGGGCTTTATATATTATTTATCTTATGTTAGAATGTATTATATATTTTAATTATTTTAAAACCGTTTTGTACCTTTTCAACTATGCTATTTGTTTTTATGTTTTATTTATAATCCATTTTAAAATTTTCCTATCTCACGCTTCTATATGTACATACATATTACTTCTAAATTTTTTTACACGTAGTATTTTAAAATTGTTTTTGTATATAATATATATATATTTTTATATATATTTCTTTTTTCATATTATTTGTTCAAAATTCATTTATTATCCTTTTCAAATTATCCTACATTTTATTTGTTCTAATTTGTCTTATGCTACACATTTTGAAATTGTTATATGCTACTTAATTCATTCGTCTTTAATTATTAATACTGGTATTCAAACAATGTATGTTGAGTGTGTATTGTCATTGTGGATGCCATAATTAGTTTACTTGCATCTTCATATTATTGTTATACATTTGTGTAATTTTATCCATGTATCATTATTCCATGATTATTATTATATTGTCATTTCACGTCATTGTATTGTAAATTAAGCTCCAACATAGTTGTCCAACCTAGATTGCTTTATTTTATTCTAAGTAAGATAAATGCATACCTTTAAATATATTAACCGCTATTATTCATAATGGAATTTTGCTAAATGAGGTAATATTTTGCATTTTGGTAATTCGAGGAATCGTACCCTAACTTACGGGGTTTCGATTTTCTCGTTAAACCTAAATAGAAAAGTACCCTTTTTAAGCCTAAAAATCAAAAAAAAATTCGATATAAGGCAACAATTTGCGTTTTGGGTAATTCGAGAAGTCGTACCCTAACTTACGGGGTTTCGATTTTTCTCATTAAACTTAAATGGTGAGATGTTCCCTTTAATTTTAAAATATGAAATTCCAATAAAAGTTAAAGTCAAGTTTATTCTCTAAAGTTTCAAATATCGTGTCCCACTTACGGGGCGTAACATTTCGTTACTTTGGAGTAAGCGGATCTTTAACTCATTTTCAAATTTACTCAAACGATTTTTAAATGTACATCAATAAAAATGGATTGTATTTTAATTTGCTTTTTTCAAATTCTCAAATTTCGGCATTCAGACATTTACTAATCAATTAGGTACCATTTTTGGGGAGTTACGAGGGTGCTAATCCTTCCTCATACGTAACCGACTCCTGGACCCGATTTCTTAAATCATCATAGACCAAAATCATCGTTTCGATAAATTGATATTTTATTAAAACGACTATTACGAGGTGATCCGATCACACCTAAACAAAAAGGATTGGTGGCGACTCCTATTTTCGTTTTTGTTTTTAAAATCCAAGTCGATCCCGTTTTATCAAAAACAATAATGTCAACAGCTTGGCGACTCCATTGGGGATACCAAAGAGAGTCAAGCCGTCAATTGATTAGTTCTTGTCTTTTTTGCCAAAATTAAAATTTGGGTTAAGCATACGATCTTTTTGTGCGTTTCATTCATTTCGGTCATTATCATTACGGTTTATGATTGTTATGTTGTGATATATTATTGCATGGCATTGCATTTTCGGTTGATTTTACACCTTTAAGTGGGAGTGAGAACCTATTTCTTCGTGAGGTTTTCACCTCCATATAGGATAGTGAATTGCTTTCGGGGTACATCCGTACCTATGTCTTCCTGAGATTTTCATCTCCGTATAGCCATAGGGAAATGTATCCCCCTGAACTGAACTCGGTCTGTATGAGTCTATAATAGGTGAGGATCGAGGAATCTGCTTGTTTAGGTACCCTTTACTTTAGACCTAAAACCACATGTAATGAACCCTAGGAGCTTACCCTAAGTAAAGCCACGCCAGGCCCCTAGTGGTTACTCGAATAGGCGCTTTACTTATTATTATTACTTTTTCCTTCGTATGCTTTAAATTCTAGTTTTTTGTGCCTGATACTAACTTACTGTGCTTTACCTTGAATTTGATTGCATGGAATTTTTCATCATAAAAGAGGTGTCGGTTCACGTTCGATATAAATAGAGAGCTTAACATGGAAAAGGGGTTTCTTGGTAAAGTGGAGGATAATGCGGCCGTCCGATTTTGGTCCAAAAAAGTTCAGCAAGAAAAGGGTGATAGCCTCATGGAGGGATACGTGTTAGAGTTATGGAACTTCACTCGAATCAGTGTGACCCAAAATGACCTGCAAGATTTGAAAGAGATTTGGGATCAGTGGAACGATGAGATGAAACAGCTCTTCTACAGCAATTATGGTGATCTGCCCTATCTGCTCGACATCAATGTGGACAAGCACTTGTTTCGAGCTCTTACTCAGTACTGGAATCCCATATACTGTTGCTTTACTTTAGGAAAGGTTGATTTAGTGCCCACTGTAGAAGAATACACGACCTTGCTCCGATGCCTAAAGGTTCAAGTTGACAAGGCCTATTCAAGAGCTTCCAACGTCCCGACTTTCTTAAAGAAGCAAATGAATATCATGGGAATAAGTGAGCAATGGGTCGCTGCCCGAATTAAGTAAAAAGGGGACAGCAAATGCATACCTTGGAAGAATCTGCGGAATCTGATTTTGGCACATCTAGATGTAAGAAAAAGGGTTGATATTCTCATCTTAAGCATTTATGGTTTAGTTGTTTTCCCCAAGACACTGGGGTATGTAGATGAAGCAGTCTCGGACTTGTTTGATAGGCTCGATAAAAGAGTCACACCCATCCCAGCGATCTTAACAGAGACGTTCAGATCTTTAAGCTCATGTCGAAGAGCGGGCGAGGGAAGGTTCATCGTGTGTGCTCAGCTTTTGCTAGCTTGGTTTCATAGCCACTTTAGGAAGGTAGAAAAGGTCTCCTACCGGGTTTTCTCTGAAAATTATTCCCCACTAAAAAAATTAGTAGCCACACTAAGACGGGATGACGATTCAAAAGAGAAGTGGATAATGTAAAAATTTTAGCTATTTATCTTAAGGGCTTTATATATTATTTATCTTATGTTAGAATGTATTATATATTTTAATTATTTTAAAACCGTTTTGTACCTTTTCAACTATACTATTTGTTTTTATGTTTTATTTATAATCCATTTTAAAATTTTCCTATCTCATGCTTCTATATGTACATACATATTACTTTTAAATTTTTTTACACGTAGTATTTTAAAATTGTTTTTGTATATAATATATATATTTATATATATTTCTTTTTTCATATTATTTGTTCAAAATTCATTTATTATCCTTTTCAAATTATCCTACATTTTATTTGTTCTAATTTGTCTTATGCTACACATTTTGAAATTGGTATATGCTACTTAATTCATTCGTCTTTAATTATTAATACTGATATTCAAATAATGTATGTTGAGTGTGTATTGTCATTATGGATGCCATAATTAGTTTACTTGCATCTTCATATTATTGTTATACATTTGTGTAATTTTATCCATGTATCATTATTCCATGATTATTATTATATTGTCATTTCACGTCATTGTATTGTAAATTAAGCTCCAACATAGTTGTCCAACCTAGATTGCTTTATTTTATTCTAAGTAAGATAAATGCATACCTTCAAATATATTAACCGCTATTATTCATAATGGAATTTTGCTAAATGAGGTAATATTTTGCATTTTGGTAATTCGAGGAATCGTACCCTAACTTACGGGGTTTCGATTTTCTCGTTAAACCTAAATAGCAAAGTACCCTTTTTAAGCCTAAAAATCAAAAAAATTTCGATATAAGGCAACATTTCGCGTTTTGGGTAATTCGAGAAGTCGTACCCTAACTTACGGGGTTTCGATTTTTCTCATTAAAATGGTGAGATGTTCCCTTTAATTTTAAAATATGAAATTCCAATAAAAGTTAAAGTCAAGTTTATTCTCTAAAGTTTCAAATATCGTGTCCCAACTTACGGGGCGTAACATTTCGTTACTTTGGAGTAAGCGGATCTTTAACTCATTTTCAAATTTACTCAAACGATTTTTAAATGTACATCAATAAAAATAGATTGTATTTTAATTTACTTTTTTCAAATTCTTAAATTTCGGCATTCAGACATTTACTAATTAATTAGGTACCATTTTTTGGGCGTTACGAGGGTGCTAATCCTTCCTCGTACGTAACCGACTCTTGGACCCGATTTCTTAAATCATTGTAGACCAAAATCATCGTTTTGATAAATTGATAATTTATTAAAACGACTATTACGAGGTGATCCGATCATACCTAAACAAAAAGGATTGGTGGCGACTCCTATTTTCGTTTTTGTTTTTAAAATCCAAGTCGACCCCGTTTTATAAAAAAATAGTGTCAACAATCCACTTTACCATGAGGAACTTTTAGTCCATGTCTCCTACTAATGGCATCTCGAAGAACCGTCCATCAGCAACAGAACCTTCCCAACCAGGAAGAACATAAACAAATTGCATATCAGGTGTACAAACACCAAGCATATTTGTTGCTATGTCACCTTTTCGCGTTCGATATCTATGTTTATCAACTGTTGGAACCCTAATCTTGATGTGGGTTCCATCAAGAGCACCTAAGCAATTCTATATCACATGTTATAAAACCTTGAGTTAGGATACTAAATTTAAATCTAAATCAACTAAATTATGTACAAGCTATATATAAAACTCAGTCCAATACCTTAAACCATTTCCATCTCGTGTCTGAAGAATTAGCTGTAATTGGCTCTGCCTTTTTAAATAACACATCTTGTAAGCATATGACAGCATTTAAAACACTATGAAATGATCTGCTAACAGTTTCCCCAGACCTATTAAAGTGATGCTTGATAACTCAATTTTTAAGGTGATGGGAAATGATATGTAAAAACATTGCCACTTGTTCATCAACAAGCATGTTCCTTGACGACTTCAATCCCCCTAACGTTTGTAACATCTCACATAGTTTAAAAAAGGCAAATCTATTTATCCTAACTTGTGAAATACAGGTCTCGTCACTAGCATATATAAGTCTTTTCACATAATCCCGTTTTGCATAAAAATCTAAAATATAGGACCTAATCCTTGGTCTATAAGTGTCGAAACCGTTTTTTTGAAAACAAAAATTTTAGGTTGTCGACTTTAAAAAATGAAAATTAGGAGTCGCCACCAATCTTTTATTAATGTGTGATTGGATCACCTAAAATGACTTTGGTCTACGAATTTTAGAAAAACGGGTCCGAGAGTCAGTTACGTACGAGGAAGGACTAGCACCATCGTAACGCCCAAAATTGGTACCTAATTAATTAATTAGTATCTTAAGGTCGAAAATTTAAAAATATGATCTTTAAAAACTTAAAACGTTACGTATTAAGACCCATCTCATTTCAGAGAAGAAAAATGCCACACCTAATGCGTTAGGGCACAACATTCTAATTTCCTCCAAAATGAATTAGGTTAGAATACTCGTATAATGAAAAAAATTAAAAGAATATCCATTTATCCAAGATTTAAGAAATCGCGGCCCAATACGTTAGGGCACATGTAACACCCCGACCCACGTCCGTCGCCCGGATTAGAGTTACGAGGCATTACTAAACAAAGCACACATTCGAAAACACATAAAACCCAATTTAAACAAAATGATCATGAACAAAACATTTTTTTAAAACCAAACTGATCACAAACATGGAAAATAAACCATTTTCGCATGGCTATTTATATTTTATGATCCAAAACTAACCAAAAACAAACTCAAGTCTATACATGCCATAAAATCGAGATCAACTTAACAAAATACCGAAAGAAGTCGATAGTGTGATAGACTATGTTGATGATCCCCGAGCTCGTAACGGGACTCCAAAATCTATAAAACAAATGGACAAAAACAATCAAAGTAAGCTTTTATAGCTTAGTAAGTTTATAGCAAATTAAAAATACATATAAACGAACATATGTATAAACATTATATGCTTATAATCAAGTTACAAACATAATCATTAATTGCATATACTAATTTCTAATATACTTATCATTTGGATTTCATCGAATGCATTTCTATGATCTTTACAATACATATGTCAAAAGTTTATATTTTTTTACTTATCAACTTCATGAACCAAATGCACATTTATACTTCTAATCCACATGTGCCGAATGCATACATGTATATTCAACAATCTTCATAACAACCGATATATATGTGCCTATTCACTAAACACATAGATCCAAACATTTATATGCTCATCAAATACATATAAATAAATGTTCACATACTTATCCATTATATATAACCCAAAATCATTTACATATTTATATATATATCAAATGCATATAATCACTTAATTTAACATATTCACCGGCACTTAACCTGCTAAGCTTATAGCCTGATTCAGATCACCGGCACTTAGCCTGATAGGTTTATAACCTAATTCAGATCACCGGCACTTAGCCTGCTAGGTTTATAACCTGATTCAGATCACCGGCACTTAGCCTGCTAGACTTAAAGTCCAAAAAATTCACCGGTATTAAGCCTGCTAGACTGAAAGTCCGAAGCCTGCTAGGCGCTTAGCCTAAAAATTTCAATTTCATAGATACAAAGATGATTCCTCGTACATTTCTTAATAGCAACACATGTTCATAACATTTATGTATAATTCACAACCTCAACTTTATCTCTAGAAAATTTGTAATCCATGTTCGAATCATACAAGCATTTACAAATTATACTTTTAATTCAACTCAAGTATTTGTATATGTATTTATATCTATTCGAACCACACACATGCATATGTAAAGTCCATACTTTACATTCATTTCAAAAACTTATATATATACACATAACTATATATTCGAACCTCACACATATGCATGAATATATAGAATTCATACTTTTAATTCCATTCAAAAACTTATACATGTATATACATATATATTCAAACCTTATATACATAAATATATCATCCATACCTTTAATTAAACTCAAGATCTTATACATATTCATATATACATATTCGAACTTCATTTATGCATATATATAAGATTCATACTTAACTAATTTCAATTCATATATTTTTAATTATAGCTCATCAAATATAAAATAAATATACATATATATATGCTGATTTAATAACATTAAATTGCTAATAGACTTACCTCGGACGATGGAAAATCGAAGTCGGACGATTATTCGACTAATTTGGCTTTTCCCCGATCTAACTCCGATTTCTTTGGTTCTCGATCTAAATATATTCAAAATGAGATAATTTATTTATTAACACATTCAATTTAGTCCAAGACCACATAATTTGGCAAATTACTATTTTTCCCCTAATATTTACACTTTTTGCAATTTACTCCCTATTGCATAAAACACAATTTACACAAAATTTACCCATACCAAACAAGGGCTGAATATTCATGGTTCTCATACAAGTCCACACATTTCATTTATTTCACATTTTAGTCCCCTAAAAATTTAATTTCACAATTTAGCCCTATTTACTCAATTTCACTAAAAATTCAAAGACAAAACATTTTAATCTTTCACCCATCTTTCATATTTCATCATCAACTATCGAAAAGCTCAAACATTCATCAATGGCATATCTCAAAATCACCATCAAATTCTAAAATTAAAGCATGGGTCTTGTAGTACACAAAGCAACAATATCAAAAACGTAAAAATTATAAAAAAACGAAACAAAACTAACCTTAATCAAGCTATGAAAGTGCCGAATTTTAGAAAGCCATTGTTGGGTTCTTCATGCTTAACATTCGGCTGAGAAAAGATGAAAACAGTCATCTTTTCATAATTTATTTTTAATTATAATGTTTAATTTAACAATTGACTAAATTAACCTTATTATAATAAATATATATATCATATATATTAAGGTCAATTATGTCATATGCCACCCACTATCTACTTTATGGTCTTATTGCATCATAAATCCTCTCATTTAAAAAGACATCAACAATTAGGTGATTTTATAATTAACCCCTAAATTTTCATTTTACGCAATTAAGCCTTTTATTAAATCGGACGCTTAAACGACGAAATTAAAACACAAAAATTTCACACAATCAAATGCACACAAAATAATATTAAAATATTTTTTGACTCGGACTTGTGGTCCCAAAACCACTATGTCCAATTAGAGTCGAAATCGGGTTGTTACAACTCTCCACCCCTTTAGGGATTTTCGTCCCCGAAAATCTTACCGGTGAATAGGTTTGGATAACGTTCTTTCATTGCATCTTCTGACTCCTAAGTTTCTTTTTCAACTCCGTGTTTATGCCACAATACTTTGACTAACGAAATTTTCTTATTCCGTAACTCTTTAACCTCACAAGCTAGAATGTATATCAGTTCTTCTTCATATGACATATCAGATCTAATCTCAATCTCTGACGGACTAATCACATGTGTAGGATCGGATCGGTATCTACGAAGCATCGAAACATGAAATACATGGTGAATCTTTTCTAGCTCAGGTGGTAACATCAATCTATAAGCAACCGGCCCGACACGCTCTATAATCTCATACAGTCCAATGAATCTCGGACTCAATTTGCCTTTACGACCGAATCTGAGTATTTTTTTCCACGGTGAGACTTTCAAAAACACTTTTTCCCCGATCTGAAATTCTATATCCTTTCTTTTCAAATCCGCATAAGATTTCTGACAATCCGATGCTGATTTCAGACTGTTCCGAATCACTTTCACTTTCTGTTCAGTCTCTTTAATCAAATCAACCCCGTGTATCTTATTTTCACTGAGCTCGGTTCAATACAATGGTGTACAACATTTACGACCGTACAAAGCCTCGTAAGGTGCCATTTTGATACTAGATTGAAAGATATTATTATAAGCAAATTCAATCAAAGGTAAGTATAGTTCCCACGTACCTTCAAACTCGAGAATGCAACATCTCAACATATCCTCAAGTATCTGAATGATTCGCTCGGATTGATCATCTGTTTGTGGATGAAAAGCTGTGCTAAAATGTAGTTTCGTACCTAAAGCATCTTGTAGTTTCTTTCAAAATCGCGATGTGAATTTCGGGTCTCTATCCGAAACAATAGAAATAGGCACACCATGCAATCTCACAATTTGAGAAACATACAATTCAGCAAGTTTATCGAGTAGAAAATCTGTGCGAATCGGTATAAAGTGTGCCGATTTTGTCAACCTATCAAATATAACCCAGATTGCATCTTTCTTGCTCGGTGTCAACGGTAAACCGGATACAAAATCCATCGTAACTTTATCCCATTTCCATTCAGGTATCATGATCGGCTGAAGCAATCCAAAAGGTACCTGATGCTCGGCTTTTACTTGCTGACATATTAAACATTTCGAAACAAAGTCAAAAATGTCTCATTTCATACCATGCCACCAATAGTGTTTTTTCAGATCATTATACATTTTCGTGCAACCCGGATGAACAGAAAATCGACTTTTATGGGCTTCATTAAAAATCATCTGAATTAACTCTAGATTTTTTGGAACACATAATCGGTTTCTGAATCTCAAACAATCCTCAGCATCAATTAGAAACTCTGAATCAACATTTTAGCCACACTGAGTTCGTTTTGCAATTAAATCATCATCGGCTTTCTGAGCTTCACAAATCTGTTGAACAAATAACGGTTTTGCTTTCAACTCAGCTACTATCGCTCCATCATCAGACATAGCCATATGCGCGTTCATTGCACGCAAAGCAAATAATGATTTTCGACTTAGGACATCAGCAACAACATTAGCCTTTCCCGGATGATAGTCAATCACAAGCTCGTAATCTTTTAGCAATTCTAACCTTCGACGCTCTCTCAAATTCAAATCTTTCTGAGTCATCAAATACTTCAGGCTTTTGTGATCTGAATAAACATGAAATTTCTCGCCAAACAGATAGTGGTGCCATATTTTCAATGCAAATACAATAGCGGCCAATTCCAGATCGTGAGTCGGATAGTTCTTTTTGTGCGGCTTTAACTGTCTCGAGGCATAGGCTACAACCTTGCCTTCCTGCATTAAAACACAGCCTAAACCATTGAAAGATGCATCACTATAGATAACAAACTCTTTACTCGATTCTGGCTGAACTAAGACTGGAGCTTCGGTCAAAAGAACTTTCAACTGATCAAAAATTTTCTGACACTTTTCTAACCACTCGAATTTAACGTCTTTTTGTAGTAACTTTGTCATCGGGGTCGCAATCATAGAGAACCCTTTCACAAACCGTCTATAATAACCAGCGAGCCCTAGAAAGCTTCGAACTTCTGAGACATTTTTCGGAGGTTTCCAATAAAGTATAGCTAAAATTTTATTCGGATCAACCCGAATACCCGGTGCTGATATAACATGGCCCGGAAAACTGACTTCACGTAACCAGAACTCACATTTACTAAACTTTGCATACAACTTTTTATCTCACAAAGTTTGTAACATAAGTCTCAGATGTTCGGCATGCTCAGTTTCGTCACGAGAGTAGATCAAAATGTCATCTATAAATACTACCACAAACCGATCCAGATACTGTCTAAAGATCCGAGTCATCAAATCCATAAAAACAGCAGGTGCATTAGTAAGTCCGAAAGGCATAACCAGGAACTCGTAATGTTCGTACCTCATTCGGAAAGTTGTTTTTGGCACATCAGAGTCTTTAACTCGCAACTGATAGTAACTCGATCTCAAATCTATCTTCGAAAACACTGAAGCCCCTTTTAGTTGATCGAACAAATCATCAATACGTGGCAACGGATATTTATTCTTTATAGTCACCTTATTGAGCTGCCGGTAATCAATACACATTCTCATCATTCCGTCTTTCTTTTTCACAAATAAAACTGGAGCACCCCAAGGAGAAAAACTCGGTCATGCAAAACCTTTATCAGTCAACTCTTGCAACTGTACTTTCAATTCTTTCAATTCGGTCGGTGCCATACGATACGGAGCTATCAAAATTAGAGTCATCCCTGGTACTAACTCAATACCAAACTCTACCTCTCGAATAGGTGGCAAACCCGATAATTCTTCGGGAAACACGTCTGAATACTCACACACTACTGGTACGGATTCAATATTCCTTTTGATCACTTTACTATCAAGAACAAATGAAATGTAAGCTTCACAACCTTTTCTCACATACTTCTGAGCCAACATCGAGGATATTATTGCTGGTAAACCATTCAGATCATTAGATTCAATCCGAATAATCCCATCATTCTGACACCGTAGATCAACAGTTTTCCGTTTGCAGTTTACTATAGCATCATGCAGAGTTAACCAATCCATACCCAGAATTATATCAAACTCGTCGAATGACAACAACATCAAATCAGCTGGAAAACATAAATCTCGAATCATCAACGGACAATTCTTGCACACTTTGTCAACCAAAACACACCGGCCCAGGGGGTTTGATACTTTAATTACAAACTCAGTAGACTCAACAGGCAAAGTCTTACTGAATACTAAAGTCTCACACACATAAGAATGAGTCGAATCAGGATCAATTAATGCAATAACATTAGTATCATAAAGAGTGAAAGTACCTGTAATAACATCTGGAGAAGAAGCCTCCTCTCGAGCATGGATGACATATGCTCTGGCAGGTGCACGAGCCTCAGATCGAACTGCCGTGTCCTTTGTCCCTCTCTGACTACCACTTAAATTACCCGTATGCCTGGGTGGTTTACCTCGTACTGACACATTACTCGGTCTGGTACTTTATACAGTATTTTGCTCAGCTACCATCGGACACTCTCGAATGGAATGATCCTTTGAACCACACTTAAAGCAAGGCCGATCATGTAATCTGCAATCTCCAGGATGCCATTTCCCACAATGCTTGCACTCTGATCTATTTTGTCGAACACTACCAACGCTAGCAACTGAAGCAGCTCGTGAACTCACAGGGGGTCGATCTCGATCATGTTTAGGAAACCTTGCAGTAGCTTTAGATCGGCTATGATCCTCTCTGGATTTCCTTGAGGCTGACTAGAACGATTTACTAAATGATCTTTTACGGGAATCTCGAGCTTCATAATCAGCTTTTCTCTTCTCTTTCCCGAGCTCCTCAGCTTTACAAGCTCGTTCAACAAGTACTACGAACTCTTTTATCTCAAGTATGCCAACTAACAGTTTAATATCTTCATTCAGCCCATCTTCAAATCTTTTACACATAATAGCTTCAGTCGAAACACACTCTCGAGCATATCTACCGAGTCTCACAAATTTCTGCTCATATTCTGTCACTGTCATCTGACCCTGTTTCAATTCAAGAAATTCCTTACGTTTCTGATCAATGAATCTCTGACTGATGTATTTCTTACAGAATTCAGTCTGAAAAAATTCCCAGGTCACTCACTCTTTCAGAACCACCGATACTAGTGTATTCCACCAGTGATATGCAGTATCCCGTAGCAAAGATATGTCACATTTCAAGCACTCATCAGGGGTGCAAGATAACTCATCAAATACTCGAATAGTATTATCGAGCCAGAATTCAGCTTGCTCAGCATCATCATCATCATCAGTAGCTCTGAACTCTTCGGCCCCGTGTTTTCAAATTTTATCAACAGGAGGCTTAAGTAATCTCATTGGATCACTTACTTGAGGTATAACAGGAACCGAGAATGGATTAGTCGGGGGTGGAGGTTGTTGTGCAACTGGATTAGTTCGGACATATTGAGTAAACCAGTCATTCATCATTTGGTAAAAGGCTTGTTTAGCCTCTCCCTCCTGGTTACTCGAGGTCGGTCGAGAATCAACCGACTCTGTCCCTTGTGCGGGAGCAGGCGCAATACTCTCAACTTCATCAGCTACGGCTCGATTGGGTATACGAAAACACATTTTTAGATGTCAGAAGCCATCACACTATCTCAGTATAAAATATGGCATGTATAGCTAGACTCATACAAGCTACGTTAGTCCTAGAATCAACTAAACCGTAGCTCTGATACCAATAAAAATGTAACACCCCGACCCGCGTCCGTCGCCTAGATTAGAGTTACGAGGCATTACTAAACAAAGCACACATTCGAAAACACATAAAACCCAATTTAAACAAAATGATCATGAACAAAACATTTTTTTTAAAACCAAACTGATCACAAACATGGAAATTAAACCATTTTCGCATGGCTATTTATATTTTATGATCCGAAACTAACCAAAAACAAACTCAAGTCTATACATGCCATAAAATCGAGATCAACTTAACAAAATACCGAAAGAAGTCGATAGTGTGATAGACTATGCTGATGATCCCCGAGCTCGTAACGGGACTCCAAAATCTATAAAACAAATGGACAAAAACAATCTTCATAACAACCAATATATATGTGCCTATTCACTAAACACATAGATCCAAACATTTATATGCTCATCAAATACATATAAATAAATGTTCACATACTTATCCATTATATATAACCCAAAATCATTTACGTATTTATATATATCAAATGCATATAATCACTTAATTTAACATATTCACCGGCACTTAACCTGCTAAGCTTATAGCCTGATTCAGATCACCGGCACTTAGCCTGATAGGTTTATAACCTGATTCAGATCACCGGCACTTAGCCTGCTAGGTTTATAACCTGATTCAGATCACCGGCACTTAGCCTGCTAGACTTAAAGTCCAAAAAATTCACTGGCATTAAGCCTGCTAGGCGCTTAGCCTAAAAATTTCAATTTCACAGATACAAAGATGATTCCTCGTACATTTCTTAATAGCAACACATGTTCATAACATTTATGTATAATTCACAACCTCAACTTTATCTCTAGAAAATTTGTAATCCATGTTCGAATCATACAAGCATTTACAAATTATACTTTTAATCCAACTCAAGTATTTGTATATGTATTTATATCTATTCGAACCATACACATGCATATGTAAAGTCCATACTTTACATTCATTTCAAAAACTTATATATATACACATAACTATATATTCGAACCTCACACATATGCATGAATATATAGAATTCATACTTTTAATTCCATTCAAAAACTTATACATGTATATACATATATATTCAAACCTTATATATATAAATATATCATCCATACCTTTAATAAAACTCAAGATCTTATACATATTCATATATACATATTCGAACTTCATTTATGCATATATATAACATTCATACTTAACTAATTTCAATTCATATATTTTTAATTATAGCTCATCAAATATAAAATAAATATACATATATATATATGCTGATTTAATAACATTAAATTGCTAATAGACTTACCTCGGACGATGGAAAATCGAAGTCGGACGATTATTCGACTAATTTGGCTTTTCCCCGATCTAACTCCAATTTCTTTGGTTCTCGATCTAAATATATTCAAAATGAGATAATTTATTTATTAACACATTCAATTTAGTCCAAAAACACATAATTTGGCAAATTACTATTTTGCCCCTAATATTTACACTTTTTGCAATTTACTCCCTATTGCATAAAACACAATTTACACAAAATTTGCCCATACCAAACAAGGGCTGAATATTCATGGTTCTCATACAAGTCCACACATTTCATTTATTTCACATTTTAGTCCCCCAAAAATTTAATTTCACAATTTAGCCCTATTTACTCAATTTCACTAAAAATTCAAAGACAAAACATTTTAATCTTTCACCCATCTTTCATATTTCATCATCAACTATCGAAAAGGTCAAACACTCATCAATGACATATCTCAAAATCACCATCAAATTCTAAAATTAAAGCATGGGTCTTGTAGTACACAAAGCAACGATCTCAAAAACGTAAAAATTATAAAAAAACGAAACAAAACTAACCTTAATCAAGCTATGAAAGTGCCGAATTTTAGAAAGCCATTGTTGGGTTCTTCATGCTTAACATTCGGTTGAGAAAAGATGAAAACATTCATCTTTTCATCATTTATATTTAATTATAATGTTTAATTTAACAATTGACTAAATTAACCTTATTATAATAAATATATATATCATATATATTAAGGTCAATTATGTCATATGCCACCCACTATCTACTTTATGGTCTTATTGCATCATAAATCCTCCCATTTAAAAAGACATCAACAATTAGGTGCTTTTATAATTAACCCCTAAATTTTCATTTTACGCAATTAAGCCTTTTATTAAATTGGACGCTTAAACGACGAAATTAAAACACGAAAATTTTACACAATCAAATGCACACAAAATAAACACACAAAATAATATAAAAATATTTTTTGACTCGGACTTGTGGTCCCGGAACCACTATGTCGGATTAGAGTCAAAATCGGGCTGTTACAGCACAATTCCTTTAAAATCCCAAACTCGGAATATTTCCTTTATTGTTTTTAGAAAAAATTTTCATTTCGAGAAATCAATGTGTCACATCTAATACGTTAGGACACAACATGTTGAATTCCCAATAATGACCTTTTATTTTTTATTAAAGAAGAATACTCGAATGTCAGATTTAACGAAGAAAATCGGAACCCAATACGTTAGGGCTCAATTTTCTTGAAAATCCTAAATACAAGCATTATCTCCATTGAAAAAATATTTGATTTTAAAAATTGAGTAAAATGTAATGTTATGCTACTTTAAATATATAATGCAATAATAAATATTACGATAGCATAGAAATAATGAAAATATATAAACAAATAAATACAATAATGGCGTGCAAAATATAAAATAAATGGGCAAGATAATAAAACTATGTAAACCTAAATCATCAGACAAATGATTGAAAAAAAATTTATACATGTACACATAAAAAATATATAAGTTTAAAATAATTAAATAATATCTACATTATCGAAGTTAATTAATAAAATAAATATGTATACACATAAACATGAGAAAAATATTAGTTGCAAAAAAATAAGTATATACATAAAAAAATATACATATATATAGGTTTTTTTTAAAAGTAATATAAGGAAAAAAATATTATTAATTGATAATAAAAAATAATGAGAAAAAAAACTAAATTGAATTGTAGTTTTTTTATAAAAAAGGTAAAATCCGTAAATAGTAAAAATCAAAGGACTAAATTGAACGCGCGAATTACATAGAGGGGCTGGAAGGAAATTTTCCCTTCTCCTCTAAAACGGCGTCGTTCCAGTAGGATTAAATTGAAATGGAAAATAAATTAAAGAACAAATTTAAAAACACAAAAAAAACCTAATTGAAAATTCATTAAAAGGCGGAGGGGTCAAAAATGCAATTTGCCCCTCCGTATGAAAACACGCGGATCCCTGGATCCGGGTCGGGTCGACGCGCGGATCCCTGGATCCGGGTCGGGTCGACACGCGGATCCTCCCTTCAAGACGACGTCGTTTTCAATCGGTTATTTAAGCCAAAATTATAAAAAAACAATTTCATTTTCAATCCTTCAAAGAAAAAAAAACAAAAATCCTTAAAAAAAAGCTTTCAACACCACGGGCACCGTCCTCCTATCCGGTCATTGGCCAGTCACCGACCACCGCGCTGGCCACCGATCTCCGGTGCCAGCACTACCGTCTATGGTGGCCGGAAATATGAAAATCTCCTTTTCGGCCCTTTTAACATTTCCAAACTCAAATTGGGGCTCAAAATTTCCAAAATCCAACGGAATATGCGGGGAAATCACGAAAACCTTTCGGTTTTCGGCCACCGATCCTCGGCGTGGCTCCCTCAACGCTTCGGCGCCGCTTCAAAGTTAAAGAAAGGTGATTTCTTTCCTCTTATATTATTTCTATATATATAAACGATAAAAAATAAATGCATATAACACAAAAAAATAAAAATAAAAATGCAAGTAAATACCTTTGATTCGGGTTTTTTGCTCTCTATATTGTGAAAGTAATAGTTTTTTATTTCTCTTTTCGAAAATCCGATCCCGTTTACAGTGTGTTCAATGGCCTGTTATAGCCGTATGAAATAAATCTAAAGAAAGAAAGAAATCTATTCTTGATTTGATTTACAAATATTTTTTATTCCCTTTCCATTTTCGTTTTTTCTTGCTATGCAGGTGAATCCATGGAGATTCAGCCAAGATTGGAGTTGCGGCGCTGTTGAAGATTCGAAACCCTAGGGTTTCTAGCGATTATGGGCCACCGCACATTGGGCCTGTGTTTTATTTTGGTTTGGCCCCCATTTTGTTGTAATTGGGCAGTTTCATTTGGGCCCGTTTATAATTTGTACCCGGGGCAAAAAATCGGGTATTACAGCTGCCCGTCTTTGCTCGTTGTCGTGTAACGGGAACGGAGCAAAGACTTTAAAACGCCCGATTTTTGCCCGGTCTTGCCGGATCTTAGTACTCTTCTTCTTCAAGTAGCCTCATTCCTTCCTACTGCATCTTCAGAGGTACAGGAACTAGTGCTTCAATCTACTCCACTGCATCTTTAGGGAGATAAGATTTGGCATCTTCAGTCTACCTCACTACAATTCCAGGAGGATCAGACTTGTTTCATTAGTCTATTCCACTACAACTTCAGGGAAATAAGACTTACAATCTTCAATCTATTCCACTGTTGCCCAGGGAAGTAGAATTACTGGCTTTAATGTACTCCAATGTAACCACAGGGAGATAAAATCCGCCATCTTCGATCTGCTCCGCTACTACTTAGGGAGATAAGATTTTCTTACTTAGTCTGCTCTCTGCAACTTCAGAGAGATAATACTAGACGTGATCTGCTCTCTGCAACTTCAGAGAGATAAGATCTGAGATTTTAATCCGCTCCACTGCAACTTCAGGGAGATAGAATTGTCGGCTTTAATCTACTCCACTGCAACTTCAGGGAGATAAGATTTGTCATCTTCAGTCTACCTCACTGCAACTCCGGGAGGATAAGACTTGCTTACTTAGTCTGCTCCACTGCAACTTCAGGGAGATAAGACTAGATGCGATCTGCTCTCTGCAACTTCAGAAAGGTAAGATCTGAGATTTTAATCCGCTCCACCGCAACTTCAGGGAGATAGGATTGTTGGTTTTAATCTGCTCCATTAGTCTGCTCCACTGCAACTTCAGGGAGATAAGACTAGATGCGATCTGCTCTCTGCAACTTCAGAGAGATAAGATCTGAGATTTCAATCCGCTCCACTGCAACTTCAGGGAGATAGGATTGTCGGCTTTAATCTGCTCTACTGCAACTTCAGGGAGATAAGATTTGTCATCTTCAGTCTGCCTCACTGCAACTTTAGGAGGATAAGACTTGCTTACTTAGTCTGCTCCACTGCAACTTCAAGGAGATAAGACTAGATGTGATTTGCTCTCTGCAACTTCAAAGAGATAAGATCTGAGATTTTAATCCGCTCCACTGCCTCTTCAGGGAGATAGGATGCCTAGTGATTAGGATGTTATGATCAAAATAAATTCGATGCTCCTATCTAAGCATGCATGAATGAATGTAGAATGTCATTTTTCACGAATTATCATTTCTCAAAGTTTATTAAGGTTTTGTTGCGGACGCCTTTTGCTTGGCTGATATCTCTGAAGAAATACTTAATCAAATTGCCCCCCAATGTGTACTTCAAAGCTCACCCCTGTAAGATGTAGAATTTGTACCATATTCCTTCCACCGCGACTTAAGAGTAGGAAAATTTTGACTCTTCTCAATCCTCTCCTATCGTAATTCAAGGATACGAATTATGAAATTTGTTCACCACTCTCAAGGTGTCCTACCAAATATTCATGCCCAAATGAGGAGCTTCCTTTCTATAGGGGACTTCTTCCAACCCCATCAAGACTTCTTGCTGTCTCATTCGACATTTAGACAACCAAATCTGAACAAGCAGTCTTAATTTGGACTTTTCCTTCTTAGGCTCTTTAATCTTTGAACTTGGGTGTTCTAAACAATAGCTCTGTTTCAAGTTACTAAATTATTTAGAAATTCCCAAAGTAATATACAAAACTTCTTTTGTGAAAGTTTATTAGTCCATCAATCATTGTTCTAATGTGACATGCTTGCACAAAAATCAAAAATACTGAGTAAGAGATGAATTAATTCAAGAATTTATTGATAGTAAGTGTCCTGAAAAGAAAAAGTATTCAAGAACAGCAAAGAATGAGGTTTTTACAAGAACCAACAAATTTGGTACAAATATTATGGAGACTAGATACTTTGGATATCGCCGCTTGAACTTCTCCGTGCAAGCCAAGAACCATTCTGAATTTAACATGTGTTTAGGGGAACTACAGTACTTTGTCAATGCCCCCAAGACATTGTACATCCTTTTATTATTGACTTTAGCGAAGCAAGATCACCATATGCCCCAATCTGACAATGTTTGAGCTATCCTTTTCGGGTTTTCAACTCAAACCCCCTTTGGTCTCAAGGCGCCCTTTTCGGGTTTTCACCTTAGCCTCTCCCTTTTTTTCGAAATCAGAGCGCCCTTTGCGGGTTTTCACTTTGATTCCTCCATTTCTTCAAGTGAAATATTTCTTAACCGAGTCTGAATTTACAGGATTCGGAAGATTTTTGCCTTTTATTTCACTTAAAATCAAAGCGCCTCCAGAAAAAGCCTTTTTCACAACATAAGGTCCTTCCCAGTTTGGCATCCATTTCCCTCTGAAATCCTTTTGTAAAGGGAGGATCCTTTTCAGAACCAAATCCCCTTCATGAAATTCTCTGGGACAAACCTTCTTATTATAAGCTCGCATCATTCGCTTCTGATACATTTGGCCATGACGAATGGCTTTTAATCTTTTCTCTTTAATCAGGTTCAGTTGATCATACCGAGATTGGATCCATTCGGCCTCATCCAATTTTAACTCGGCCAAAACTCAAAGAGAAGGAATTTCAACCTCAATGGGTAAAACTGCCTCCATTCCATAAACCAACGAGAAATGTGTTGCCCCAGTAGAAGTCCTGATCGACGTTCGGTACGCCAAAAGAGAGAATGATAACTTCTCATGCAAATCCTTATAAGTTTCATCCATTTTCACCACAATCTTCTTAATATTTTTGTTGGCCGCCTCTACGGCACCATTCATTTTTGGACGACACGGTGACGAATTATGGTGTCTAATATTGAACTGTTCACAGACTTCTGCTATTGTACTGTTATTCAAATTCAGCGTATTGTCAGATATGATCCTTTCAGGCATTCCATATCGACATATGATCTCTTTCTTTAAAAACTTACTGACTCCTGACTTCGTGACGTTAGCATATGATGTTGCCTCTACCCACTTAGTGAAGTATTCAATAACCACAAAAATGAAACGATGTCCATTAGAAGCCTTCGGTGATATTGGTCCAATGACGTTCATACCCCACATGGAGAAAGGCCATGGAGAATTCATAACATGAAGAGGAGAAGGAGGCGCGTGATTTTATCTCCATAAATTTGGCATTTATGGCTGTTCTTGGCATGATTGATGCAATCTCCTTCCATGGTGGACCAGTAATACCCGAATCTCATAATCTGTCTAGCCATGGTGAATCCATTAGCATGCGTTCCACAAACACCCTCATGGACTTCTTCTAAAATTTCCTTAGCCTCTACAGCGTCCACACATCTCAACAGTACTCGATCCTTTCCCCTTTTGTATAGGATCTCCCTATCTAAGACATAGTCAATAGCTAGTCTCCTCGATGTCTTCTTATCATTCTCCGTTGCCTGATCAGGATATTCGCGATTCTTCACATATAGCAATATATCTTGGTACTAAGGACTATCGTCCTTTTCCACTTCTTCAATGTTGTAACAGTGGGCTGGGATCTCATAAATACTAATTTGAATGGGCTTCATGTCATCTAATTGATTCACTTTAATCATGGAAGCTAAAGTAGCAAGAGCATCCGCCATTTGATTTTCTTCTCGTGGGAGATAATAGAAGGTAATGTTGTCAAACTCTTCAATCAATTCCAAAACCAATCTCCGGTAACAAATCAATTTAGGATCCCTTGTCTCCCATTCCTCTCTTAGCTGGTATATTACCAATGATGAGTCTCCGTACACCTCTAATGTCTTGATTTTCCGTTCTAAGGCTGCCCGTATACCCATGATGCAAGCTTCATACTCAGCCATGTTATTAGTGCAATCAAAGTCTAATTTACTGGTGAAAGGATGATAATCTCCATTCGGAGACACCAGGACTACCCCAATCTTATTGCCTAATACATTTGATGCTCCGATAAAGTTTAATCTCCAAGAATGATTCTCTTGGGGATCCTCTTCAGCATTTGCCACATACATCAAATCTTAATTCGGGAAATCAAAGTCTAGAGGCTCATAATCTTCCAGAGCCCTGCTAGCCGAGAAATCTGCTATCGCACTTCCCTTGATGGCCTTCTGACTTACGTATACGATATCAAAATCAGAAAGCAAGATCTGCCATATAGCCATTCTTCCATTCAATGCCGTTGACTCCATCATATACTTCAAAGGGTCTAATTTTGAAATTAGACAAGTCGTATGATAGAGTAAGTATTGCCTCAACCTCTTGGTTGTCCAAATCAAGGCGCAACACAATTTTTCAATAGGCGAATATCTCATCTCACAATCAGTAAATTTCTTACTGAGATAGTAAATTTCCTTTTCCTTCTTTCCAGTCGCATCATGTTGACCCAGCACGCATCCCATGGAGTTGTTGAACACCGTTAAATACAAAATCAAGGGTCTATCTGGGCTGGGTGGTGACAGAATTGGGGTATTGGATAAGTATTGCTTTATCTTTTCAAAGGCTTTCTGACATTCTTCATTCCAGACATCAGGATTATATTTCTTCAAAAGGCGAAATATGGGATCACATTTCTCGGTCAACTGTGAAATGAACCGAGCAATGTTATTCAGTCTTCAAAAGAAACCTCGAACTTCTTTCTGGGTACGTGGTGGCGATAGATCTCGTATTGCCTTAATCTTGTCTGGATCAATCTCAATTCCTTTTTCACTAACTATAAAGCCCAACAATTTTCCTGACCTGGCTCCGAAAGTGCACTTTGTCGGATTAAGCTTGAACTGAAACTTCCTTAATCTTAAGAACAATCTTCTCAGGACCTGTACATGTTCTTCCTCTATTCTAGATTTGGCAATCATATCATCAACATACACCTCAATTTATTTGTGCATCATGTCATGGAACAAGGCTACCATGGCTTTCTAATATGTTGCTCCCGCATTTTTTAATCCAAATGGCATCACCTTATAGCAAAATGTTCCCCATAAAGTAATGAACGTAGTCTTTCCCATATCTTCTGGATGCATTTTTATCTAATTATATCCTGAGAACCCATCCATAAAAGAAAACAACAAAAATCCCGCCGTATTATCCACCAGAGTATCAACATGTGGCAATGGGAAGTTGTCCTTTGGGCTTGCTTTGTTCAAATCCCTGTAATCGACGCATATTCGTACTTTTTCATCTTTTTTAGGGATTGGGACGATATTGGCTACCCACTCAGAATATTTAACCTCCAGTAAAAAACCAGCATCAAACTGTTTCTTAACCTCCTCTTTTATTTTGAGCACAATATAAGGCCTCATTCTTCTGAGCTTCTGTTGAACTGGTTTGCAATCCGCTTTTATGAGTAGGCGATGCACTACAATGTCAGCACTCAATCCAAGCATATCCTGGTATGACCATGCGAAGACATCTTTGAATTCATGTAGTAATTCAATAAGGTCTCGTCTTGTTTTTGCGAGAATTTCAGTTCCAATTTTCACCTCATTCCCTTCTTCCAAGCTCACAACTTCTACTGACTCTTTGTGAGGTAGGATTTGCTTTTCCTCTTACTCTACCATCCTTAACAAGTCCAAAGATAAACCACCCTCTTCATCACCTTCAAAGTCACGCGATCCCTCTAAACACACGTTTCGTTTAAAAGGGCACTCTGAGCTCGTAGCAGTGTCATTCACGTCATTGATACACAGAGACCTATTATGGTCACAAAAGAATGTATGAATTTATGTACAATTATTTATGTAATGAAAGAATATATTTAGGTGTATGGGAAGAATGAAAGAATATTTACTCGAAACAATTGCAAAGATGTATTTTATTAAAATAATAATTTTTAAACATAAGCCTATTTCACAAAAGAATTCTTGTTATTTCTAGGCTAAAACAACAAGTTTGTTCTGAATATTACTCTGAGACAGTTCTAAAGACTTTAGGTATTTCTTTCGCAGTCCAATTGTCTAGAACACTCCCAGACTCATAAGGACAAATGTCTAGCCAACTTCTCTCTTCATTCCCAAGCTCATGAATGGCATTAATGTGCATATTTCCCAATGTATCCTCGATGTTTTCCTCAACCGATTTCTTTCTCACCTGATGAATAATTCCTCCAGATACGAAAGTTTTGGATATGTGGGGAATTATCATTAGCTCCCACTTAGCTTCCTCCCCATTTAAACACGCCCTTCTTCTTTCCTGCCTTTTATCTATCTCTTTCCTTCTCTGTCCTCTATCTGGCTTGTATCCTAAGCCAAAATTATCTTACTTTTCTTTCAGCATTGGAACCTTAGTTCTCCCTTGAAGATATCTCCCTAGCCCTCTTCCGGGTAAAGCTCATTTTCCTACCAACAACTGTAAACCCATCTTTGTAGTTTTGGATAATTTTACTCCCTTCAGGAACAAATGTCGCAATTACAAACTCCAAAGATCGAAATGAGCACTCTATTGACTTATCATTGGTTTCTATGTATGGCGTTTCATTGGATACAACTGCTATTATATCCTCTTCGGCTTTTTATTGTCACTAGTCGACCATCTGACACTAGCTTCAACATCTGATGCAATAATGACGGTACTGCCCCCGCCGAATATATCCATGGCCTTCCTAATAAACAATTATAGGATGGTTTGATTTCCATCACAATAAAATCTACCTTATAAACTGTTGAGCCAATCAGTAGGGGTATCTCAATTCTTCTCATGACCTTCCTTTCTGTACCATCAAATGCCCTCACTACATTTTGACACGTTTTCATGTGCGAACTGTCTATGGGTAGCCTGTTGAGCGTGAATAATAGCAGTACGTTCAAAGCTGATCCATTTTCAATCAATAATCCCGGCAAAATATGCCCCTTGCATCGTGCAGTAATATGCAAAGCTTTGGTAGATCCCATGCCCTAGGAGGTATCTCATCATCATTGAAAAATATGAAATTATCAGCACTAATATTATTGACCAACAAATCTAGCTTGCTGACAGAAATATCTTTGGACACATAGGACTCATTTAGCATCTTCATCAACGCATTTCGATGTACTTCTGAATTCAAGAGTAAGGACAGTACAGATATGCGGGCATGTTGTTTATGCAACTGCTCAACGACATTATACTCACTATGCTTTAAAAATTTGAGGAATTCCACAGCTTCTTCCTCCTTCACTAGCTCAGTTATTTTCCCTTTTTGCTCCCCTATTATGGCCTCTTTCATAGATTCTGGATTGGCCCTCACACACTGGCTCTTTGCAATCTCTTTTCCTGGGACAGTTGTATTGCACTCGTAGCTCCATGGAACCTTCTTGCTGTCTTGGTAAGGAAAGGTTGCAGGTTTCTTTATTATGATCCTTGGCATTGCTGGTGTTCTCACCTCATCCTTCTTGGGTCACGAGATAATGACCATAGGCTGCACTACTCTTGGAACCTTCGAAGACTCTGATGTGCAAATGCTCCTCTCCTCCTTAATTCCTTCATAAAATTCCATCTCCTTATTATCCATCAGGTCTTGAACCAAGGCTCTGAATTTTTCACATTCCTGGATTTCATGTCCCTCCTCGTGATGGAACTCACAGTGATTTTCCACCTTTTCGAAGCTTCTCTTTGAATTTGGGACGATCAATCCCCTTTTTACCATATTTCTCCAGACCCACCTCAAAGGAATTTTCACCTCTGATATATCTTCATTGATCTTTCTACCCATGCTCCCACCTATCATATTTACTCCGTTATGATCATGTAACGAATTTTCTGTAGTGGGTGAATCATCCAATTTAACCACACCCAAGCTTATAAGCTTTCCACCAACTTTTTGAACGGCATACAATATTCTATAGAATGCCCCTCAATTCCCGCGTGATAGTCGCACCGTGCATTTGCATCGTACCACTTGGGTATGGAGGCTGCAAAGGTTTCAAGTGGAAAGGGGCAACCACGTGTGCATTGAATAGATTCTGATATAGCTCCCTATACGTCATTGGAATTGGCGTAAATTGAATTTTCTCTGTATTTTATCTTGTATCAGATCTCTGCTTTGATGATCCTTGTTGGTTAACAGCCACTTTTCCTGGCTGATTCACTGTAACTGTCTTCGAATATGAACTTGTGTTGTTGACATCATTCTCTTTCTTCTTCGAGGCCGCCCTTCTGCTACTTTCTCCAGCATCTATTTTCCCACTTTTGATAGCGTTTTCTATCATCTCGCCATTCATAACTATGTCGAAAAAACTTTTAGTAGCGCTTCCTAACATATGTGTAATAAATGGCGCCTTTCAATGTGTTGACGAAAAGCATCGTCATCTCTCTTTCTAGAAGAGATGGCTGAACTTGGACAGCAACCTCCCTCCATCTCTGTGCGTACCGCCTGAAACTTTCACCAGGCTTATTCTCCATGTTCTGCAGAGTAATTCTATCAGGTACCATGTCAGTCACATGGTTGTACTGTTTTAAGAATGCCTGTGCTAGATCTCTCCATGAATTAATCTGGGTACGGCTCAGTTGATTGTACCATTTGGATGCAGCCCCTGTGAGGCTATCTTGGAAACAATGTATCAGCAATTGGTCATTATTAACATATCCAGTCATCCTCCTGCAGAACATAGTAATATGGGCTTCGGGGCTACTAGTCCCGTTTTACTTCTCGAACTCTGGCATTTTGAACTTGTGAGGAAGTACCAAACTTGGAACCAAGCTCAATTCTCTAGCATCAATTCCATGGTAACTCTCAGTACCTTCCTTCGCTCTAAGTTTTTCTTCCAGCCATTTATACTTTTCCTCGAGCTGTTTCGGTAATTCACCATTCATTTTCTCCATTGTCTTGTCGAAGTCAAGGATAACAGGATTAGCAAGATTGTCTCCAGGGTTAGAGCCTAATCTAGCTTGAAAGTTTATTGGTGTTTCAGTACCGTCTTGAGGCTTGATAGTGACGGAGGATTTGCGCGGATATATCCCCGCTTGTTGAGAAGTAAGTCTTGAGGAATAAACAGGTCCTTCTTCAATGTTGAGCACCGAGCCCTTCCCTTTGTCAACTCCTCCAGTCAATAACTGAGTCAACTTAGCCATCATACTCCCCTGAGATTCCATTATTTTATCTATCATCTTTTGTTGAATCTTCTCAAGTTGCTCATTCATTTACTCTTTCCTTCTGGAACTGTTCTAGCCTTTGGTCCATGTCTCTAGTTTTCGATCGAGTACCGTAGCAGTGTTTGGTAGGTTGATTGGTTTCCAGATTAACTGATGAGTAATTTGAATTAATTAGAATCATTTAATGTTTTTAAATGCATATGAAGTAATGCAATGCATGAATGCAAAAAGACGTCAATTTTGATTCAATTCCATATAAGAAAACCTTACTAGAAAGCAAATTTCTTTACATAAAGCGAATTACAAGTAAGACTTTGCCCTAGTACCCAGAACTCTAATCTTCCTAAGTAATAAAGCTAATTCTTACCCCCGATGCGATTCTAATTCATACTTCACACTCAGCGTGTCAGCCTGACTGCTAAAGTCTGTATATGATCAGCTACTTCTCAAATCTGGACCATAGCTTCCTCGACAAGATGATCTTTGCTTCTAACTTGACTCTGAAAGTGGTGAAGCTATTCATTATTACGACTTTCATTTGCTTTCAAGTGCTTGATCTGAATCTCACAATTTTGTAGCACCGTTTCTAGCTCTTCGATTCTTTTCTTTATTTCGTCAATCTTGCTTAAGCTTACTTTCAACTCTATCGTAGAGTTTCGGCTTCGATACTGACGAAGAGATCTTTCCAACACAATCACCCTATCCTTTAACTCGCCCTTTTCCTTCTGGCTTTCTGACAAACTCTTTTCTAAAGCCTCATTTCGCCTTTGCATCTCTTGAAATCTCTGTTCCCATCTATCAGCCTTGTCCTTTTCTTCTTGGATTCCTGCTCGCCACTGTTCTGACGTCTTTCCCAACCCAGCAGTTCTTATTGACAAACGCAACTTTTTGTAATCCATCTTTAAACTGTCCAGTTCCTCATCAGCATTGTTTTTCTCTTTCTTCCACTTCTCATTCTCAAGCTTCTGAACATCTATGTCCAATCTCAAGTTTGTCTTTTCCGCCTCCATTTGCTCTATCCTTTTCCCCAACTCCGCGTTCTTCCTCTCAAAATCTTGTCTTACAATTTCCAATTTCGAAGGGATGACTCGCACATGCCCTTCTATTGACTGGCCGTCCTCATGATTTAATTTAGGTGTGTTATCATTAATCCTCCTATCCCACCATCCATAATACTCAGGAGTTGTCATCGGCCCCATAGCTAACCTCTTCATTCGGCGAGTCTGTTTCCACGCATTGGACATTTCTTGAATCTTCTTTCTATAACCATCATCTTTGTATGAAAATTCAAAATCAGCTATCCCTTGTGTCGCAGGTATAAACTGCCTTGACCTATATTGCCTTAGCACCAATAATGGGGCATATCCGACAGCTCCCCAAATACCCAATAAAGGTACCCAATCGAAATTACCACACCTATATAGGATATCATCTGGAAGCAACCAAGGAGCTCTCCACTCAACATCTTCCTCTTGAAGATTTTGAAGAATTGCCATCCATTTTTCCTCCGAAATGTCATCTCTCCTTGGCGTAGCAATTATCTCTTTTAGTGGCGAATAATTTTCAGAAAAGACCCGATACGAAACTTTATCCACCTTCCAAAAGTGACTATAAAACCACACGAGTAGAAGCTGCGCACATCCGATAAATCTACCTTCACTCATCTTTCGGCATGCACTCAATGACCTGAAGGTTTCTGCCAAAATTACCGGAATCGGTGTAACCTTCTTATCAAGCCGATCAAATAAATCGGTGACTGCTTCGTCCACATGCCCCAAGGCTTTAGGGAAGACAACCAAGCCGTATATACTTAAAGTAAAGATATCTAACCTCTTTCTTACATCTAGGTGGGTGAGAATTGCATCCTTCAAGCTCCTCCAAGGAATGCACTTGTTGTCCCCCTTTTGCTAAACTCGTGCAGTGACCCACTGCTCACTCATCCCTGTTATACCTATCAGCTTCTTTGAGAAGGTTGGCACATTTACCGCTCTCGAGTGGACTGAACACCGGAGTAAAGCCACATACTCCTCTATCGTAGGTACCAAATCGACATTCCCAAACGTGAAGCAATTGTAAGCAGGATTCCAAAACTGGGCAAGGGCTCGAAACAAATGTTTGTCTACCTTCACATCAAACAAATAAGGCAAGTCCCCATAATTGTCGTAAAATAACTGCCTAACTTCATTATTCCACTGATCCCAAATTTCTTTTAGCTCCTGCAAATTGTTTTGAGCTACACTGATGCGAGTAAAATCCCATAATTCCGATACATACCCCTCGGCCAGGCTATCATCCTTTTCTTGCTGCGTTGTTTCAGACCAAGTTTGGACAGCCGCATTGTCCTCCACTTTATCAAGAAACCCTTTTTCCATGTTAAGCTTTCTATCTAGCAACCAAATCTGAACTGACGCCTTTTATGATGAAATGAAATGCAATGTCATGCAAACAAAATAAAACACCAGAGTCAGTATCCAATACAAGCATATAATCAAGGAAGAGTAAAACGTCTATTAGGACATCTACTAGGGTTTAGTATAGTTCTACCTAAGGCAAGCTTCTAAGCCTCATTATATACGGTTTGGCTCCAAAGTAAAGGTACCCGAACCAGCAGATTCCTCGATCCTCACCCATTATAGGCTCATATAGATCAAGTTCGGTTCAGGGGGACACATTTTCCCTATAACTATACGGAGATGAAAATCTCACGAAGGCATAGGTACCGATGTATCCCGAAAGCGATCCACTATCCTATACGGAGGTGAAAACCTCACGAAGGCATAGCTTCTCACTCCCGCTTAAAAGGGTAAAATTGTTCAACTCATGAAATGTAGAATGCAAACAATATTTAAACACGAGGATAATGAATGCAAAAGGATGTCATGAGTTTTTAAAAAAAAAATATTTTCTCGACCCTAAGACAAAAATTAATCAACTTTGTGGCTCGACTCTCTTATTTTAAAAAAAATTCCCCAGTGGAGTCGCCAAGCTGTCGAAACCATTTTTTTGAAAACAAAAATTTTAGTTGTCGACTTTAAAAAATGAAAATTGGGAGTCGCCGCCAATCTTTTATTAAGGTGTGATTGGATCACCTAAAATAATTTTGGTCTACGAATTTTAGAAAAATGGGTCCGGGAGTCAGTTACGTACGAGGAAGGATTAGCACCCTCGTAACGCCCAAAATTGGTACCTAATTAATTAATTAGTGTCTTAAGGTCGAAAATTTAAAAATATGATCTTTAAAAACTTAAAACGTTACGTATTAAGACCCATCTCATTTCAGAGAAGAAAAATGCCACCCCCAATGCGTTAGGGTACAACATTCTAATTTCCTCCAAAATGAATTAGGTTAGAATACTCGTATAATGACAAAAAATTAAAAGAATATCCATTTATCCAAGATTTAAGAAATCGCGGCCCAATACGTTAGGGCACAATTCCTTTAAAATCCCAAACTCGGAATATTTCCTTTATTGTTTTTAGAAAAAAAATTCATTTCGAGAAACCAATGCGTCACATCCAATACGTTAGGACACAACGTGTTGAATTCCCAATAATAACCTTTTATTTTTTATTAAAGAAGAATACTCGAATGCCAGATTTAACGAAAAAAATCGGAACCCAATATGTTAGGGCTCAATTTTCTTGAAAATCCTAAATACAAGCATTATCTCCATTGAAAAAAATATTTGATTTTAAAAATTGAGTAAAATGTAATGTTATGCTACTTTAAATATATAATGCAATAATAAATATTACGATAGCATAGAAATAATGCAAATATATAAACAAATAAATACAATAATGGCATGCAAAATATCAAATAAATGGGCAAGATAATAAAAATATGTAAACCTAAATCATCAGGCAAATGATTGAAAAAAAATGTATACATGTATACATAAAAAATATATAAGTTTAAAATAATTAAATAATATCTACATTATCGAAGTTAATTAATAAAATAAATATGTATACACATAAACATGAGAAAAATATTAGTTGCAAAAAAATAAGTATATACATAAAAAATATACATATATATAGGTTTTTTTAAAAGTAATATAAGGAAGAAAATATTATTAATTGATAATAATAAAATAATGAGAGAAAAAACTAAATTGAATTGCAGTTTTTTTATAAAAAAAAATTGGTAAAATCCGCAAATAGTAAAAATCAAAGGACTAAATTGAACGCGCGAATTACATATAGGGACTGGAAGGAAATTTTCCCTTCTCCTCTAAAACGGCGCCGTTCCAGTAGGATTAAATTGAAATGGAAAATAAATTAAAGAACAAATTTAAAAACACAAAAAAACCTAATTGAAAATTCATTAAAAGGAGGAGAGGTCAAAAATGCAATTTGCCTCTCCGTATGAAAACATGCGGATCCCTGGATCCGGGTCGGGTCGACGTGCGGATCCTCCCTTCAAAACGACGCCGTTTTAAATCGGTTATTTAAGCCAAAATTATAAAAAAACAATTTCATTTTCAATCCTTCAAAGAAAAAAAAACAAAAATCCTTAAAAAAGAAGGCTTTCAACACCACGGGCACCGTCCTCCTGTCCGGTCATTGGCTGGTCATCGACCACCGTGTCGGCCGCCGATCTCTAGCGCCGGCACTACCGTTTACGGTGGCCGAAAATATGAAAATCTCCTTTTCGGCCCTTTTAACCTTTCCAAACTCAAATCGAGGCTCAAAATTTCCAAAATTCAACGGAATATGCGGGGAAATCACGAAAACCTTTCGGTTTTCGGCCACCGATCCTCGGCGTGGCTCCCTCAACGCTTCGGCGCTGCTTCAAAGTTAAAGAAAGGTTATTTCTTTCCTCTTATATTATTTCTATATATATAAACGATAAAAAATAAATGCATATAACACAAAATAAAACAAAATAAAAATGCAAGTAACAACCTTTGATTTGGGTTTTTTGTTCTCTATATTGTGAAAGTAATAGTTTTTTATTTCTCTTTTCGAAAATCCGATCCCGTTTACAGTGTGTTCAATGGCCTCTTATAGCCGTATGAAATAAATCTAAAGAAAGAAAGAAATCTGTTCTTGATTTGATTTACAAATATTTTTTATTCCCTTTCCATTTTCGTTTTTTCTTGCTATGCAGGTGAATCCATGGAGATTCGGCCAGGATTGGAGTTGCGGCACTGTTGAAGATTAGAAACCCTAGGGTTTCTGGCGATTATGGGCCACCGCACATTGGGCCTGTGTTTTATTTTGGTTTGGCCCCCATTTTGTTGTAATTGGGCAGTTTCATTTGGGCCCGTTTATAATTTGTACCAGGGGCAAAAAATTGGGTATTACAATAAGTATGTAGGCTATGGATGGCAGTCAATGTAAGTAAGAACCAACTTGCAATTCTACAGATTTGCAACCATATTGTCAATGCAATACCAATTCTTTTACACCTCACACTTTGTGCAATTAAAGGCAGACGAGCCATTACTGCAAGATATTAATGTGTTCCATATTGTCAAATCGTAGTAAAAGGGTCACATTTCTCCAATCATAATTTCAATAACAGTAAAATAAAATTAAATAATTTAATTGCCAAAGAACTTACAGTGATTGTGTGAAAAGAAGACGCTCAATTGTGGGTGGAGGAAGTAATCAAACAAGTCGCTTCAATAGGAAGCAATAACACACTATCAAAGAAAAATGAACAATACAAATTTAGAATCTTTACGAAGAAAAAAATAAAAATAAAAATATCTTTGCAACTTGAAATTCATTTCCTTATATGGATATTTGTTTCATTACAGCGTGATAAAGGGAAAAAAAGAAAAGGGAAAATCTTGAAATTCAATTCTTTTTTTCATTAGAGCTTGATGAAAGGATATCTGTTTTTCTAGGGTTTTTTTTATATGGAGCCTTATTTAATGAATATTTTTATATGTTTTAAAATAATTAAAAAGGAAAAAAATGTTGATTAAAAGTGCCAAATTCATTCCCTTTCTCTAATAACTAATTCATTTAGGAGTATTAGGTTTTAATCAATTACAATCATTTTAACTAATTTTTTTTCAATAATAAATGTAATTAAATTATAAGTATTTTTAAATATGTAATAATTATCACAATATTTGTTAAATTTATAATTATAACAAGTATAAAATATTCTTGTCAATTCAAATAAAAAAAATTCAAACTCGTACTATTATATATATAAAAAGCATATTTTAAACATCATAATTATAAAATGATATTATTTTTATATATATTCTTTTATCATGCTTTTAAAAGGAACCTTTATTTATTATCTTTCTTATGCTATCAAAATCATGACACTTTTTAATTATAAAATAGAATTGAGTTAAGTAGCCAGCTCATATTATTAAACTTTTATATTTTAAACATTTAAAAAATGAAAGATTATATATTTGTAGTACCAAATTTTTTTATTTTCATATATCAAAAAGAAAATAGGGAATTTATTAAAAATTAGATGGTTCCATATTTTAGGTTTTAAGCATAAATTTCTCTCAATATATATAAAATGTACGATAAATTGACGCAATTAGGGGTGATAAAAAAATCTCGAATTTAATAGGTTTCAATCTACTATAATTTTATAGGTATGAAGCATAAATAAAAAGTTTTACTTTAACGAAAGGAAATGAATGGACTTCTGATAGTGTTTTGTCGTTTTGATGACAGAGTCCATTAATAAAATCGAGGTAAAAGTAAATTGTTTTTAGGAAAATTGGTTAGTTTATCTATGTGGTTTTAATTTTAATTCTTTTCAATAATAAATAAAAAAAAACTCCAACTATATTAAACTAAGGTAAAATCGAAAAAATCAATTTAAAATTAAAATCGAAATAAATATTTTAAATAAAACCGAATTCAAAATCATATATATATAAATTGATTAAGAAAAAATAAATCCAACACCCTACATTGCTATCTCATTCCTACATTGCTTCAAAAAAAAGGTACCTTCCAGAGGCAGAGAATTAAAGCTCCATATAAAATATTCATTGTAGTGCACCCTTACAACTTTATAAAGGGAAAAAAAGAAGAGGGAAAATCTTGAAAATAATACCTTTTCCTTTTTGATAAGCTTGCAACCTTCAACAGGATCAAAACTAGGAGGCAGATTTCCACTTGAGATTGGCTCTATCTGCAGAATAGAAAAGTTCCAGGGATTGTGATGCGCAAGTCCAGTATTACAATTGAAAAAAATAAGGTAAAATTGAAAAAACATGAAGCTAAAGATCTGTTGTTAATTGTGATGCACAAGTCCAGTA